>NC_090843.1:66717422-67020235 GCF_028021215.1 Eschrichtius robustus | reverse complement strand
TCCGTACCCTAAAACCTAACCCTAACCCTAACCCTAACCCTAACCCTAACCCTAACCCTAACCCTAAGCTACCCTTGACTGCTTCTGCCTCTAATAGATTTCCTAAGCACTAGTGTTTTAAGGAACAGGTTAAAAAGAGAATCCTAATGTGATTTCTTCATAATGGGTGTGTTCCTAATCTTCTCCTAGTATCTAAACTCTTCTCCATGGCTGGACCCCCAAATAATATTCCTTGACGTGCTAAGGGGTATCTAGAGAATGTGATAGGTTTAATAACTACCCTAACCCTAACGCGTACCCTAACCCTAACCCCTACCCTAACCCTGACACGTACCCTAATCCTAACCCGTACCCTAACCCGAGCCCTAACCCTCAAACTAACCCTAACCCTGACCCTAACCCATACCCTACGCCGTACCCGAACCCGTTCCCGAACCCGTACCCTAAGCGTACCCTAACCCTAACCCTAACCCTAACCCTAACCCTAAGCTACCCTTGACTGCTTCTGCTCCAATAGATTTCCTAAGCACTAGTGTTTTAAGGAACAGGTTAAAAAGAGAAATCCTAATGTGATTTCTTGATAATGGGTGTGTTCCTTATCTTCTCCTAGTGTCTAAACTCTTCTCCATGGCTGGACCCCCAAATAATATTCCTTGACGTGCTAAGGGGTATCTAGAGAGTGGGATAGGTTTAATAACTTCCCCAGCCCTAACGCGTACCCTAACCCTAACCCCTACCCTAACCCTAACACGTACCCTAATCGTAACTCGTTCCCTAAACGGAGCCCTAACCCTCAAACAAACCCTAACCCTAACCCTAACCCATACCTTACGGCGTACCCGAACCCGTACCCGAACCCGTACCCTAAGCCGTACCCTAACCCTAACCCTAACCCTAACCCTAAGCTACCCTTGACTGCTTCTGCCTCCAATAGATTTCCTAAGCACTAGTGTTTTAAGGAACAGGTTAAAAAGAGAATCCTAATGTGATTTCTTGATAATGGGTGTGTTCCTTATCTTCTCCTAGTGTCTAAACTCTTCTCCATGGCTGGACCCCCAAATAATATTCCTTGACGTGCTAAGGGGTATCTAGAGAGTGGGATAGGTTTAATAACTACCCTAACCCTAACGCGTACCCTAACCCTAACCCCTACCCTAACCCTAACACGTACCCTAATCCTAACCCGTACCCTAAACCGAGCCCTAACCCTCAAACTAACCCTAACCCTAACCCTAACCCATACCCTACGCCGTACCCGAACCCGTACCCGAACCCGTACCCTAACCCTAACCCTAAGCCACCCTTGACTGCTTCTGCCTCCAATAGATTTCCTAAGCACTAGTGCTTTAAGGAACAGTTTAAAAAGAGAATCCTAATGTGATTTCTTGATAATGGGTGTGTTCCTTATCTTCTCCTAGTGTCTAAACTCTTCTCCATGGCTGGACCCCCAAATAATATTCCTTGACGTGCTAAGGGGTATCTAGAGAGTGGGATAGGTTTAATAACTACCCTAACCCTAACGCGTTCCCTAACCCTAATCCCTACCCTAACACTAACACGTACCGTAATCCTAACCCGTACCCTAAACCCAGCCCTAACCCTCAAACTAACCCTAACCCTTACCCTAACCCATACCCTACGCCGTACCCGAACCTGTACCCGAACCCGTACCCGAACCCGTACCCTAAGCCGTACCCTAACCCTAACCCTAACCCTAAGCTACCCTTGACTGCTTCTGCCTCCAATAGATTTCCTAAGCACTAGTGTTTTAAGGAAGAGTTTAAAAAGAGAATCTTAATGTGATTTCTTGATAATGGGTGTGTTCCTTATCTTCCTCTAGTGTCTAAACTCTTCTCCATGACTGGACCCCCAAATAATATTCCTTGACGTGCTAAGCGGTATCTAGACAGAGGGATAGGTTTAATAACTAACCTAACACTAACGCGTACCCTAACCCTAACGCGTACCCTAACCCTAACGCGTACCCTAACCCTAACACGTACCCTAATCCTAACCCGTACCCTAAACCGAGCCCTAACCCTCAAACTAACCCTAACCCTAACCCTAACCCATACCCTACGCCGTACCCGAACCCGTACCCGAAACCGTACCCTAAGCCGTACCCTAACACTAAACCTAACCCTAACCCTAACACTAACCCTATGCTACCCTTGACTGCTTCTCCCTCCAATAGATTTCCTAAGCACTAGTGTTTTAAGGAACAGGTTAAAAAGAGAATCCTAATGTGATTTCTTGATAATAGGTGTGTTCCTTATCTTCTCCTAGTGTCTAAACTCTTCTCCATGGCTGGACCCCCAAATAATATTCCTTGACGTGCTAAGGGGTATCTAGAGAGTGGGATAGGTTTAATAACTACCCTAACCCTAACGCGTACCCTAACCCTAACCCCTACCCTAACCCTAACACGTACCCTAATCCTAACCCGTACCCTAAACCGAGCCCTAACGCTCAAACTAACCCTAACCCTAACCCTAACACATACCCTACGCCGTACCCGAACCCGTACCCGAAACCGTACCCTAAGCCGTACCCTAACACTAACTCTAACCCTAACACTAACCCTAACCCTAAGCTACCCTTGACTGCTTCTGCCTCCAATAGATTTCCTAAGCACTAGTGTTTTAAGGAACAGTTTAAAAAGAGAATCCTAATGTGATTTCTTGATAATGGGTGTGTTCCTTATCTTCTCCTAGTGTCTAAACTCTTCTCCATGGCTGGACCCCCAAATAATATTCCTTGACGTGCTAAGGGGTATCTAGAGAGTGGGATAGGTTTAATAACTACCCTAACCCTAACGCGTACCCTAACCCTACCCCTACCCTAACCCTAACACGTACCCTAATCCTAACCCGTACCCTAAACCGAGCCCTAACCCTCAAACTAACCCTAACCCTAACCCTAACCCATACCCTACGCCGTACCCGAACCCGTTCCCGAACCCGTACCCTAAGCCGTACCCTAACCCTAACCCTAACCCTAACCCTAACCCTAAGCTACCCTTGACTGCTTCTGCCTCCAATAGATTTCCTAAGCACTAGTGTTTTAAGGAACAGGTTAAAAAGAGAATCCTAATGTGATTTCTTCATAATGGGTGTGTTCCTTATCTTCTCCTAGTGTCTAAACTCTTCTCCATGGCTAGAACCCCAAATAATATTCCTTGACGTGCTAAGGGGTATCTAGAGGGTGGGATAGGTTTAATAACTACCCTAACCCTAACACGTACCCTAACCCTAACCCCTACCCTATCCCTAACCCATACCCTAATCCTAACGCGTACCCTAAACCGAGCCCTAACCCTCAAACTAAACCTAACCCTAACCCTAACCCATACCCTACGCCGTACCCGAACCCGTACCCGAACCCGAACCCTAAGCCGTACCCTAACACTAACCCTAACCCTAACCCTAAGCTACCCTTGACTGCTTCTGCCTCCAATAGATTTCCTAAGCACTAGTGTTTTAAGGAACAGGTTAAAAAGAGAATCCTAATGTGATTTCTTGATAATAGGTGTGTTCCGTATCTTCTCCTAGTGTCTAAATTCTTCTCCATGGCTGGACCCCCAAATAATATTCCTAGACGTGCTAAGGGGTATCTAGAGAGTGGGATAGGTTTAATAACTACCCTAACCCTAACGCGTGCCCTAACCCTAACCCCTACCCTAACCCTAACACGTACCCTAATCCTAACCCGTACACTAAACCGAGCCCTAAACCTCAAACTAACCCTAACTCTAACCCTAACCCATAACCTACGCCGTACCCAAACCCGTTCCCGAACCCGTACCCTAAGCCGTACCCTAACCCTAACCCTAACCCTAACCCTAACCCTAAGCTACCCTTGACTGCTTCTGCCTCCAATAGATTTCCTAAGCACTAGTGTTTTAAGGAACAGGTTAAAAAGAGAATCCTAATGTGATTTCTTGATAATGGGTGTGTTCCTTATCTTCTCCTAGTGTCTAAACTCTTCTCCATGGCTGGACCCCCAAATAATATTCCTTGACGTGCTAAGGGGTATCTAGAGAGTGGGATAGGTTTAATAACTACCCTAACCCTAACGCGTACCCTAACCCTAACCCCTACCCTAACCCTAACACGTACCCTAATCCTAACCCGTACCCTAAACCGAGCCCTAACGCTCAAACTAACCCTAACCCTAACCCTAACCCATACCCTACGCCGTACCCGAACCCGTACCCGAACCCGTACCCTAAGCCGTACCCTAACCCTAACCCTAACCATAACCATAACCCTAAGCTACCCTTGACTGCTTCTGCCTCCAATAGATTTCCTAAGCACTAGTGTTTTAAGGAACAGTTTAAAAAGAGAATCCTAATGTGATTTTTTGATTTTGAGTGTGTTCCTTATCTTCTCCTAGTGTCTAAACTCTTCTCCATGGCTGGACCCCCAAATAATATTCCTTGACGTGCTAAGGGGTATCTAGAGAGTGGGATAGCTTTAATAACTACCCTAACCCTAACGCGTACCCTAACCCTAACCCCTACCCTAACCCTAACACGTACCCTAATCCTAACCCGTACCCTAAACCGAGCCCTAACCCTCAAACTAACCCTAACCCTAACGCTAACCCATACCCTACGCCGTACCCGAACCCATACCCGAACCTGTACCCTAAGCCGTACCCTAAACCTAACCCTAACCCTAACCCTAACCCTAAGCTACCCTTGACTGCTTCTGCCTCCAATAGATTTCCTAAGCACTAGTGTTTTAAGGAACAGGTTAAAAAGAGAATCCTAATGTGATTTCTTGATAATGGGTGTGTTCCTTATCTTCTCCTAGTGTCTAAACTCTTCTCCATGGCTGGACCCCCAAATAATATTCCTTGACGTGCTAAGGGGTATCTAGAGAGTGGGATAGGTTTAATAACTACCCTAACCCTAACGCGTACCCTAACCCTAACCCCTACCCTAACCCTGACACGTACCCTAATCCTAACCCGTACCCTAAACCGAGCCCTAACCCTCAAAGTAACCCTAACCCTAACCCTAACCCATACCCTATGCCGTACCCGAACCCGTTCCCGAACCCGTACCCTAAGCCGTACCCTAACCCTAACCCTAACCCTAACCCTAACCCTAAGCTACCCTTGACTGCTTCTGCCTCCAATAGATTTCCTAAGCACTAGTGTTTTAAGGAACAGGTTAAAAAGAGAATCCTAATGTGATTTCTTGATAATGGGTGTGCTTCTTATCTTCTCCTAGTGTCTAAACTCTTCTCCATGGCTGGACCCCCAAATAATATTCCTTGACGTGCTAAGGGGTATCTAGAGAGTGGGATAGGTTTAATAACTTCCCCAGCCCTAACGCGTACCCTAACCCTAACCCCTACCCTAACCCTAACACGTACGCTAATCGTAACTCGTACCCTAAACGGAGCCCTAACCCTCAAACTAACCCTAACCCTAAACCTAACCCATGCCCTACGCCGTACCCGAACCCGTACCCGAACCCGTACCCTAAGCCGTACCCTAACCCTAACCCTAACCCTAACCCTAACCCTAAGCTACCCTTGACTGCTTCTGCCTCCAATAGATTTCCTAAGCACTAGTGTTTTAAGGAACAGGTTAAAAAGAGAATCCTAATGTGATTTCTTGATAATGGGTGTGTTCCTTATCTTCTCCTAGTGTCTAAACTCTTCTCCATGGCTGGACCCCCCAAATAATATTCCTTGACGTGCTTAGCGGTATGTAGACAGAGGGATAGGTTTAATAACTACCCTAACCCTAACGCGTACCCTAACCCTAACGCGTACCCTAACACTAACACGTACCCTAATCCTAACCCGTACCCTAAACCGAGCCATAACCCTCAAACTAACCCTAACCCTAACGCTAACCCATACCCTACGCCATACCCGAAACCGTACCCGAACCCGTACCCTAAGCCGTACCCTAAACCTAACCCTAACCCTAACCCTAACCCTAAGCTACCCTTGACTGCTTCTGCCTCTAATAGATTTCCTAAGCACTAGTGTTTTAAGGAACAGGTTAAAAAGAGAATCCTAATGTGATTTCTTCATAATGGGTGTGTTCCTAATCTTCTCCTAGTATCTAAACTCTTCTCCATGGCTGGACCCCCAAATAATATTCCTTGACGTGCTAAGGGGTATCTAGAGAATGTGATAGGTTTAATAACTACCCTAACCCTAACGCGTACCCTAACCCTAACCCCTACCCTAACCCTGACACGTACCCTAATCCTAACCCGTACCCTAAACCGAGCCCTAACCCTCAAACTAACCCTAACCCTGACCCTAACCCATACCCTACGCCGTACCCGAACCCGTTCCCGAACCGTACCCTAAGCCGTACCCTAACCCTAACCCTAACCCTAACCCTAACCCTAAGCTACCCTTGACTGCTTCTGCCTCCAATAGATTTCCTAAGCACTAGTGTTTTAAGGAACAGGTTAAAAAGAGAATCCTAATGTGATTTCTTGATAATGGGTGTGTTTCTTATCTTCTCCTAGTGTCTAAACTCTTCTCCGTGTCTGGAAACCCCAAATAATATTCCTTGACGTGCTAAGGGGTATCTAGAGGGTGGGATAGGTTTAATAACTACCCTAAACCTAACGCGTGCCCTAACCCTAACCCCTACCCTAACCCTAACACGTACCCTAATCCTAACCCGTACCCTAAACCGAGCCCTAAACCTCAAACTAACCCTAACCCTAACCCTAACCCATACCCTACGCCGTACCAAACCCGTTCCCGAACCCGTACCCTAAGCCGTACCCTAACCCTAACCCTAACCCTAACCCTAAACCTAAGCTACCCTTGACTGCTTCTGCCTCCAATAGATTTCCTAAGCACTAGTGTTTTAAGGAACAGGTTAAAAAGAGAATCCTAATGTGATTTCTTGATAATGGGTGTGTTCCTTATCTTCTCCTAGTGTCTAAACTCTTCTCCAGGCTGGACCCCCAAATAATATTCTTGACGTGCTAAGGGGTATCTAGAGAGTGGGATAGGTTTAATAACTTCCCCAGCCCTAACGCGTACCCTAACCCTAACCCCTACCCTAACCCTAACACGTACCCTAATCGTAACTCGTTCCCTAAACGGAGCCCTAACCCTCAAACTAACCCTAACCCTAACCCTAACCCATACCCTACGCCGTACCCGAACCCGTACCCGAACCCGTACCCTAAGCCGTACCCTAACCCTAACCTAACCCTAACCCTAAGCTACCCTTGACTGCTTCTGCCTCCAATAGATTTCCTAAGCACTAGTGTTTTAAGGAACAGGTTAAAAAGAGAATCCTAATGTGATTTCTTGATAATGGGTGTGTTCCTTATCTTCTCCTAGTGTCTAAACTCTTCTCCATGGCTGGACCCCCAAATAATATTCCTTGACGTGCTAAGGGGTATCTAGAGAGTGGGATAGGTTTAATAACTACCCTAACCCTAACGCGTACCCTAACCCTAACCCCTACCCTAACCCTAACACGTACCCTAATCCTAACCCGTACCCTAAACCGAGCCCTAACCCTCAAACTAACCCTAACCCTAACCCTAACCCATACCCTACGCCGTACCCGAACCCGTACCCCGAACCCGTACCCTAACCCTAACCCTAAGCCACCCTTGACTGCTTCTGCCTCCAATAGATTTCCTAAGCACTAGTGTTTTAAGGAACAGGTTAAAAAGAGAATCCTAATGTGATTTCTTGATAATGGGTGTGTTCCTTATCTTCTCCTAGTGTCTAAACTCTTCTCCATGACTGGACCCCCAAATAAAATTCCTTGACGTGCTAAGCGGTATCTAGACAGAGGGATAGGTTTAATAACTAACCTAACCCTAACGCGTACGCTATCCCTAAAGCGTACCCTAACCCTAACGCTTACCCTAACCCTAACACGTACCCTAATCCTAACCCGTACCCTAAACCGAGCCCTAACCCTCAAACTAACCCTAACCCTAACCCTAACCCCCATACCCTACGCCGTACCCGAACCCGTACCCAAACCCGTACCCTAAGCCGTACCCTAACACTAAACCTAACCCTAACCCTAACACTAACCCTATGCTACCCTTGACTGCTTCTCCCTCCAATAGATTTCCTAAGCACTAGTTTTTTAAGGAACAGGTTAAAAAGAGAATCCTAATGTGATTTCTTGATAATAGGTGTGTTCCTTATCTTCTCCATAGTGTCTAAACTCTTCTCCATGGCTGGACCACCAAATAATATTCCTTGACGTGCTAAGGGGTATCTAGAGAGTGGGATAGGTTTAATAACTACCCTAACCCTAACGCGTACCCTAACCCTAACCTCTACCCTAACCCTGACACGTACCCTAATCCTAACCCGTACCCTAAACCGAGCCCTAACCCTCAAAGTAACCCTAACCTAACCCTAACCCATACCCTATGCGTACCCGAACCCGTTCCCGAACCCGTACCCTAAGCCGTACCCTAACCCTAACCCTAACCCTAACCCTAACCCTAAGCTACCCTTGACTGCTTCTGCCTCCAATAGATTTCCTAAGCACTAGTGTTTTAAGGGACAGGTTAAAAAGAGAATCCTAATGTGATTTCTTGATAATGGGTGTGTTCCTTATCTTCTCCTAGTGTCTAAACTCTTCTCCATGGCTGGACCCCCAAATAATATTCCTTGACGTGCTAAGGGGTATCTAGAGAGTGGGATAGGTTTAATAACTTCCCCAGCCCTAACGCGTACCCTAACCCTAACCCCTACCCAACCCTAACACGTACCCTAATCCTAACCCGTACCCTAAACCGAGCCCTAACCCTCAAACTACCCTAACCCTAACGCTAACCCATACCCCTACGCCGTACCCGAACCCATACCCGAACCTGTACCCTAAGCCGTACCCTAAACCTAACCCTAACCCTAACCCTAACCCTAAGCTACCCTTGACTGCTTCTGCCTCCAATAGATTTCCTAAGCACTAGTGTTTTAAGGAACAGGTTAAAAAGAGAATCCTAATGTGATTTCTTGATAATGGGTGTGTTCCTTATCTTCTCCTAGTGTCTAAACTCTTCTCCATGGCTGGACCCCCAAATAATATTCCTTGACGTGCTAAGGGGTATCTAGAGAGTGGGATAGGTTTAATAACTACCCTAACCCTAACGCGTACCCTAACCCTAACCCCTACCCTAACCCTGACACGTACCCTAATCCTAACCCGTACCCTAAACCGAGCCCTAACCCTCAAAGTAACCCTAACCCTAACCCTAACCCATACCCTATGCCGTACCCGAACCCGTTCCCGAACCCGTACCCTAAGCCGTACCCTAACCCCTAACCCTAACCCTAACCCTAACCCTAAGCTACCCTTGACTGCTTCTGCCTCCAATAGATTTCCTAAGCACTAGTGTTTTAAGGAACAGGTTAAAAAGAGAATCCTAATGTGATTTCTTGATAATGGGTGTGTTCCTTATCTTCTCCTAGTGTCTAAACTCTTCTCCATGGCTGGACCCCCAAATAATATTCCTTGACGTGCTAAGGGGTATCTAGAGAGTGGGATAGGTTTTAATAACTTCCCCAGCCCTAACACGTACCCTAACCCTAACCCCTACCCTAACCCTAACACGTACCCTAATCGTAACTCGTACCCCTAAAACGGAGCCCTAACCCTCAAACTAACCCTAACCCTAACCCTAACCCATACCCTACGCCGTAACCGAACCCGTACCCGAACCCGTACCCTAAGCCGTACCCTAACCCTAACCTAACCCTAAGCTACCTTGACTGCTTCTGCCTCCAATAGATTACCTAAGCACTAGTGTTTTAAGGAACAGGTTAAAAAGAGAATCCTAATGTGATTTCTTGATAATGGGTGTGTTCCTTATCTTCTCCTAGTGTCTAAACTCTTCTCCATGGCTGGACCCCCAAATAATATTCCTTGACGTGCTAAGTGGTATCTAGACAGAGGGATAGGTTTAATAACTACCCTAACCCTAACGCGTACCCTAACCCTAACGCGTACCCTAACACTAACACGTACCCTAATCCTAACCCGTACCCTAAACCGAGCCCTAACCCTCAAACTAACCCTAACCCTAACGCTAACCAATACCCTACGCCGTACCCGAATCCGTACCCGAACCCGTACCCTAAGCCGTACCCTAAACCTAACCCTAACCCTAACCCTAACCCTAAGCTACCCTTGACTGCTTCTGCCTCTAATAGATTTCCTAAGCACTAGTGTTTTAAGGAACAGGTTAAAAAGAGAATCCTAATGTGATTTCTTGATAATCGGTGTGTTCCTTATCTTCTCCTAGTATCTAAACTCTTCTCCATGGCTGGACCCCCAAATAATATTCCTTGACGTGCTAAGGGGTATCTAGAGAATGTGATAGGTTTAATAACTACCCTAACCCTAACGCGTACCATAACCCTAACCCCTACCCTAACCCTGACACGTACACTAATCCTAACCCGTACCCTAAACCGAGCCCTAACCCTCAAACTAACCCTAACCCTAACCCTAACCCATACCCTACGCCGTACCCGAACCCGTTCCCGAACCCGTACCCTAAGCCATACCCTAACCCTAACCCTAACCCTAACCCTAACCCTAAGCTACCCTTGACTGCTTCTGCCTCCAATAGATTTCCTAAGCACTAGTGTTTTAAGGAACAGGTTAAAAAGAGAATCCTAATGTGATTTCTTGATAATGGGTGTGCTTCTTATCTTCTCCTAGTGTCTAAACTCTTCTCCATGGCTGGACCCCCAAATAATATTCCTTGACGTGCTAAGGGGTATCTAGAGAGTGGGATAGGTTTAATAACTTCCCCAGCCCTAACGCGTACCCTAACCCTAACCCCTACCCTAACCCTAACACGTACGCTAATCGTAACTCGTACCCTAAACGGAGCCCTAACCCTCAAACTAACCCTAACCCTAAACCTAACCCATGCCCTACGCCGTACCCGAACCCGTACCCGAACCCGTACCCTAAGCCGTACCCTAACCCTAACCCTAACCCTAACCCTAACCCTAAGCTACCCTTGACTGCTTCTGCCTCCAATAGATTTCCTAAGCACTAGTGTTTTAAGGAACAGGTTAAAAAGAGAATCCTAATGTGATTTCTTGATAATGGGTGTGTTCCTTATCTTCTCCTAGTGTCTAAACTCTTCTCCATGGCTGGACCCCCAAATAATATTCCTTGACGTGCTTAGCGGTATGTAGACAGAGGGATAGGTTTAATAACTACCCTAACCCTAACGCGTACCCTAACCCTAACGCGTACCCTAAAACTAACACGTACCCTAATCCTAACCCGTACCCTAAACCGAGCCCTAACCCTCAAACTAACCCTAACCCTAACGCTAACCCATACCCTACGCCATACCCGAACCCGTACCCGAACCCGTACCCTAAGCCGTACCCTAAACCTAACCCTAACCCTAACCCTAACCCTAAGCTACCCTTGACTGCTTCTGCCTCTAATAGATTTCCTAAGCACTAGTGTTTTAAGGAACAGGTTAAAAAGAGAATCCTAATGTGATTTCTTCATAATGGGTGTGTTCCTAATCTTCTCCTAGTATCTAAACTCTTCTCCATGGCTGGACCCCCAAATAATATTCCTTGACGTGCTAAGGGGTATCTAGAGAATGTGATAGGTTTAATAACTACCCTAACCCTAACGCGTACCCTAACCCTAACCCCTACCCTAACCCTGACACGTACCCTAATCCTAACCCGTACCCTAAACCGAGCCCTAACCCTCAAACTAACCCTAACCCTGACCCTAACCCATACCCTACGCCGTACCCGAACCCGTTCCCGAACCCGTACCCTAAGCCGTACCCTAACCCTAACCCTAACCCTAACCCTAACCCTAAGCTACCCTTGACTGCTTCTGCCTCCAATAGATTTCCTAAGCACTAGTGTTTTAAGGAACAGGTTAAAAAGAGAATCCTAATGTGATTTCTTGATAATGGGTGTGCTTCTTATCTTCTCCTAGTGTCTAAACTCTTCTCCATGGCTGGACCCCCAAATAATATTCCTTGACGTGCTAAGGGGTATCTAGAGAGTGGGATAGGTTTAATAACTTCCCCAGCCCTAACGCGTACCCTAACCCTAACCCCTACCCTAACCCTAACACGTACGCTAATCGTAACTCGTACCCTAAACGGAGCCCTAACCCTCAAACTAACCCTAACCCTAAACCTAACCCATGCCCTACGCCGTACCCGAACCCGTACCCGAACCCGTACCCTAAGCCGTACCCTAACCCTAACCCTAACCCTAACCCTAACCCTAAGCTACCCTTGACTGCTTCTGCCTCCAATAGATTTCCTAAGCACTAGTGTTTTAAGGAACAGGTTAAAAAGAGAATCCTAATGTGATTTCTTGATAATGGGTGTGTTCCTTATCTTCTCCTAGTGTCTAAACTCTTCTCCATGGCTGGACCCCCAAATAATATTCCTTGACGTGCTTAGCGGTATGTAGACAGAGGGATAGGTTTAATAACTACCCTAACCCTAACGCGTACCCTAACCCTAACGCGTACCCTAAAACTAACACGTACCCTAATCCTAACCCGTACCCTAAACCGAGCCCTAACCCTCAAACTAACCCTAACCCTAACGCTAACCCATACCCTACGCCATACCCGAACCCGTACCCGAACCCGTACCCTAAGGCGTACCCTAAACCTAACCCTAACCCTTACCCTAACCCTAAGCTACCCTTGACTGCTTCTGCCTCTAATAGATTTCCTAAGCACTAGTGTTTTAAGGAACAGGTTAAAAAGAGAATCCTAATGTGATTTCTTCATAATGGGTGTGTTCCTAATCTTCTCCTAGTATCTAAACTCTTCTCCATGGCTGGACCCCCAAATAATATTCCTTGACGTGCTAAGGGGTATCTAGAGAATGTGATAGGTTTAATAACTACCCTAACCCTAACGCGTACCCTAACCCTAACCCCTACCCTAACCCTGACACGTACCCTAATCCTAACCCGTACCCTAAACCGAGCCCTAACCCTCAAACTAACCCTAACCCTGACCCTAACCCATACCCTACGCCGTACCCGAACCCGTTCCCGAACCCGTACCCTAAGCCGTACCCTAACCCTAACCCTAACCCTAACCCTAATCCTAAGCTACCCTTGACTGCTTCTGCCTCCAATAGATTTCCTAAGCACTAGTGTTTTAAGGAACAGGTTAAAAAGAGAATCCTAATGTGATTTCTTGATAATGGGTGTGTTTCTTATCTTCTCCTAGTGTCTAAACTCTTCTCCGTGTCTGGAACCCCAAATAATATTCCTTGACGTGCTAAGGGGTATCTAGAGGGTGGGATAGGTTTAATAACTACCCTAAACCTAACGCGTGCCCTAACCCTAACCCCTACCGTAACCCTAACACGTACCCTAATCCTAACCCGTACCCTAAACCGAGCCCTAAACCTCAAACTAACCCTAACCCTAACCCTAACCCATACCCTACGCCGTACCCAAACCCGTTCCCGAACCCGTACCCTAAGCCGTACCCTAACCCTAACCCTAACCCTAACCCTAAACCTAAGCTACCCTTGACTGCTTCTGCCTCCAATAGATTTCCTAAGCACTAGTGTTTTAAGGAACAGGTTAAAAAGAGAATCCTAATGTGATTTCTTGATAATGGGTGTGTTCCTTATCTTCTCCTAGTGTCTAAACTCTTCTCCAGGGCTGGACCCCCAAATAATATTCCTTGACGTGCTAAGGGGTATCTAGAGAGTGGGATAGGTTTAATAACTTCCCCAGCCCTAACGCGTACCCTAACCCTAACCCCTACCCTAACCCTAACACGTACCCTAATCGTAACTCGTTCCCTAAACGGAGCCCTAACCCTCAAACTAACCCTAACCCTAACCCTAACCCATACCCTACGCCGTACCCGAACCCGTACCCGAACCCGTACCCTAAGCCGTACCCTAACCCTAACCCTAACCCTAACCCTAAGCTACCCTTGACTGCTTCTGCCTCCAATAGATTTCCTAAGCACTAGTGTTTTAAGGAACAGGTTAAAAAGAGAATCCTAATGTGATTTCTTGATAATGGGTGTGTTCCTTATCTTCTCCTAGTGTCTAAACTCTTCTCCATGGCTGGACCCCCAAATAATATTCCTTGACGTGCTAAGGGGTATCTAGAGAGTGGGATAGGTTTAATAACTTCCCCAGCCCTAACACGTACCCTAACCCTAACCCCTACCCTAACCCTAACACGTACCCTAATCGTAACTCGTACCCTAAACGGAGCCCTAACCCTCAAACTAACCCTAACCCTAACCCTAACCCATACCCTACGCCGTAACCGAACCCGTACCCGAACCCGTACCCTAAGCCGTACCCTAACCCTAACCCTAACCCTAAGCTACCCTTGACTGCTTCTGCCTCCAATAGATTTCCTAAGCACTAGTGTTTTAAGGAACAGGTTAAAAAGAGAATCCTAATGTGATTTCTTGATAATGGGTGTGTTCCTTATCTTCTCCTAGTGTCTAAACTCTTCTCCATGGCTGGACCCCCAAATAATATTCCTTGACGTGCTAAGCGGTATCTAGACAGAGGGATAGGTTTAATAACTACCCTAACCCTAACGCGTACCCTAACCCTAACGCGTACCCTAACACTAACACGTACCCTAATCCTAACCCGTACCCTAAACCGAGCCCTAACCCTCAAACTAACCCTAACCCTAACGCTAACCAATACCCTACGCCGTACCCGAATCCGTACCCGAACCCGTACCCTAAGCCGTACCCTAAACCTAACCCTAACCCTAACCCTAACCCTAAGCTACCCTTGACTGCTTCTGCCTCTAATAGATTTCCTAAGCACTAGTGTTTTAAGGAACAGGTTAAAAAGAGAATCCTAATGTGATTTCTTGATAATCGGTGTGTTCCTTATCTTCTCCTAGTATCTAAACTCTTCTCCATGGCTGGACCCCCAAATAATATTCCTTGACGTGCTAAGGGGTATCTAGAGAATGTGATAGGTTTAATAACTACCCTAACCCTAACGCGTACCCTAACCCTAACCCCTACCCTAACCCTGACACGTACACTAATCCTAACCCGTACCCTAAACCGAGCCCTAACCCTCAAACTAACCCTAACCCTAACCCTAACCCATACCCTACGCCGTACCCGAACCCGTTCCCGAACCCGTACCCTAAGCCGTACCCTAACCCTAACCCTAACCCTAACCCTAACCCTAAGCTACCCTTGACTGCTTCTGCCTCCAATAGATTTCCTAAGCACTAGTGTTTTAAGGAACAGGTTAAAAAGAGAATCCTAATGTGATTTCTTGATAATGGGTGTGCTTCTTATCTTCTCCTAGTGTCTAAACTCTTCTCCATGGCTGGACCCCCAAATAATATTCCTTGACGTGCTAAGGGGTATCTAGAGAGTGGGATAGGTTTAATAACTTCCCCAGCCCTAACGCGTACCCTAACCCTAACCCCTACCCTAACCCTAACACGTACGCTAATCGTAACTCGTACCCTAAACGGAGCCCTAACCCTCAAACTAACCCTAACCCTAAACCTAACCCATGCCCTACGCCGTACCCGAACCCGTACCCGAACCCGTACCCTAAGCCGTACCCTAACCCTAACCCTAACCCTAACCCTAACCCTAAGCTACCCTTGACTGCTTCTGCCTCCAATAGATTTCCTAAGCACTAGTGTTTTAAGGAACAGGTTAAAAAGAGAATCCTAATGTGATTTCTTGATAATGGGTGTGTTCCTTATCTTCTCCTAGTGTCTAAACTCTTCTCCATGGCTGGACCCCCAAATAATATTCCTTGACGTGCTTAGCGGTATGTAGACAGAGGGATAGGTTTAATAACTACCCTAACCCTAACGCGTACCCTAACCCTAACGCGTACCCTAAAACTAACACGTACCCTAATCCTAACCCGTACCCTAAACCGAGCCCTAACCCTCAAACTAACCCTAACCCTAACGCTAACCCATACCCTACGCCATACCCGAACCCGTACCCGAACCCGTACCCTAAGCCGTACCCTAAACCTAACCCTAACCCTAACCCTAACCCTAAGCTACCCTTGACTGCTTCTGCCTCTAATAGATTTCCTAAGCACTAGTGTTTTAAGGAACAGGTTAAAAAGAGAATCCTAATGTGATTTCTTCATAATGGGTGTGTTCCTAATCTTCTCCTAGTATCTAAACTCTTCTCCATGGCTGGACCCCCAAATAATATTCCTTGACGTGCTAAGGGGTATCTAGAGAATGTGATAGGTTTAATAACTACCCTAACCCTAACGCGTACCCTAACCCTAACCCCTACCCTAACCCTGACACGTACCCTAATCCTAACCCGTACCCTAAACCGAGCCCTAACCCTCAAACTAACCCTAACCCTGACCCTAACCCATACCCTACGCCGTACCCGAACCCGTTCCCGAACCCGTACCCTAAGCCGTACCCTAACCCTAACCCTAACCCTAACCCTAACCCTAAGCTACCCTTGACTGCTTCTGCCTCCAATAGATTTCCTAAGCACTAGTGTTTTAAGGAACAGGTTAAAAAGAGAATCCTAATGTGATTTCTTGATAATGGGTGTGCTTCTTATCTTCTCCTAGTGTCTAAACTCTTCTCCATGGCTGGACCCCCAAATAATATTCCTTGACGTGCTAAGGGGTATCTAGAGAGTGGGATAGGTTTAATAACTTCCCCAGCCCTAACGCGTACCCTAACCCTAACCCCTACCCTAACCCTAACACGTACGCTAATCGTAACTCGTACCCTAAACGGAGCCCTAACCCTCAAACTAACCCTAACCCTAAACCTAACCCATGCCCTACGCCGTACCCGAACCCGTACCCGAACCCGTACCCTAAGCCGTACCCTAACCCTAACCCTAACCCTAACCCTAACCCTAAGCTACCCTTGACTGCTTCTGCCTCCAATAGATTTCCTAAGCACTAGTGTTTTAAGGAACAGGTTAAAAAGAGAATCCTAATGTGATTTCTTGATAATGGGTGTGTTCCTTATCTTCTCCTAGTGTCTAAACTCTTCTCCATGGCTGGACCCCCAAATAATATTCCTTGACGTGCTTAGCGGTATGTAGACAGAGGGATAGGTTTAATAACTACCCTAACCCTAACGCGTACCCTAACCCTAACGCGTACCCTAAAACTAACACGTACCCTAATCCTAACCCGTACCCTAAACCGAGCCCTAACCCTCAAACTAACCCTAACCCTAACGCTAACCCATACCCTACGCCATACCCGAACCCGTACCCGAACCCGTACCCTAAGGCGTACCCTAAACCTAACCCTAACCCTTACCCTAACCCTAAGCTACCCTTGACTGCTTCTGCCTCTAATAGATTTCCTAAGCACTAGTGTTTTAAGGAACAGGTTAAAAAGAGAATCCTAATGTGATTTCTTCATAATGGGTGTGTTCCTAATCTTCTCCTAGTATCTAAACTCTTCTCCATGGCTGGACCCCCAAATAATATTCCTTGACGTGCTAAGGGGTATCTAGAGAATGTGATAGGTTTAATAACTACCCTAACCCTAACGCGTACCCTAACCCTAACCCCTACCCTAACCCTGACACGTACCCTAATCCTAACCCGTACCCTAAACCGAGCCCTAACCCTCAAACTAACCCTAACCCTGACCCTAACCCATACCCTACGCCGTACCCGAACCCGTTCCCGAACCCGTACCCTAAGCCGTACCCTAACCCTAACCCTAACCCTAACCCTAATCCTAAGCTACCCTTGACTGCTTCTGCCTCCAATAGATTTCCTAAGCACTAGTGTTTTAAGGAACAGGTTAAAAAGAGAATCCTAATGTGATTTCTTGATAATGGGTGTGTTTCTTATCTTCTCCTAGTGTCTAAACTCTTCTCCGTGTCTGGAACCCCAAATAATATTCCTTGACGTGCTAAGGGGTATCTAGAGGGTGGGATAGGTTTAATAACTACCCTAAACCTAACGCGTGCCCTAACCCTAACCCCTACCGTAACCCTAACACGTACCCTAATCCTAACCCGTACCCTAAACCGAGCCCTAAACCTCAAACTAACCCTAACCCTAACCCTAACCCATACCCTACGCCGTACCCAAACCCGTTCCCGAACCCGTACCCTAAGCCGTACCCTAACCCTAACCCTAACCCTAACCCTAAACCTAAGCTACCCTTGACTGCTTCTGCCTCCAATAGATTTCCTAAGCACTAGTGTTTTAAGGAACAGGTTAAAAAGAGAATCCTAATGTGATTTCTTGATAATGGGTGTGTTCCTTATCTTCTCCTAGTGTCTAAACTCTTCTCCAGGGCTGGACCCCCAAATAATATTCCTTGACGTGCTAAGGGGTATCTAGAGAGTGGGATAGGTTTAATAACTTCCCCAGCCCTAACGCGTACCCTAACCCTAACCCCTACCCTAACCCTAACACGTACCCTAATCGTAACTCGTTCCCTAAACGGAGCCCTAACCCTCAAACTAACCCTAACCCTAACCCTAACCCATACCCTACGCCGTACCCGAACCCGTACCCGAACCCGTACCCTAAGCCGTACCCTAACCCTAACCCTAACCCTAACCCTAAGCTACCCTTGACTGCTTCTGCCTCCAATAGATTTCCTAAGCACTAGTGTTTTAAGGAACAGGTTAAAAAGAGAATCCTAATGTGATTTCTTGATAATGGGTGTGTTCCTTATCTTCTCCTAGTGTCTAAACTCTTCTCCATGGCTGGACCCCCAAATAATATTCCTTGACGTGCTAAGGGGTATCTAGAGAGTGGGATAGGTTTAATAACTACCCTAACCCTAACGCGTACCCTAACCCTAACCCCTACCCTAACCCTAACACGTACCCTAATCCTAACCCGTACCCTAAACCGAGCCCTAACCCTCAAACTATCCCTAACCCTAACCCTAACCCATACCCTACGCCTTACCCGAACCCGTACCCGAACCCGTACCCTAACCCTAACCCTAAGCCACCCTTGACTGCTTCTGCCTCCAATAGATTTCCTAAGCACTAGTGTTTTAAGGAACAGGTTAAAAAGAGAATCCTAATGTGATTTCTTGATAATGGGTGTGTTCCTTATCTTCTCCTAGTGTCTAAACTCTTCTCCATGACTGGACCCCCAAATAAAATTCCTTGACGTGCTAAGCGGTATCTAGACAGAGGGATAGGTTTAATAACTAACCTAACCCTAACGCGTACGCTATCCCTAACGCGTACCCTAACCCTAACGCTTACCCTAACCCTAACACGTACCCTAATCCTAACCCGTACCCTAAACCGAGCCCTAACCCTCAAACTAACCCTAACCCTAACCCTAACCCATACCCTACGCCGTACCCGAACCCGTACCCGAACCCGTACCCTAAGCCGTACCCTAACACTAAACCTAACCCTAACCCTAACACTAACCCTATGCTACCCTTGACTGCTTCTCCCTCCAATAGATTTCCTAAGCACTAGTTTTTTAAGGAACAGGTTAAAAAGAGAATCCTAATGTGATTTCTTGATAATAGGTGTGTTCCTTATCTTCTCCTAGTGTCTAAACTCTTCTCCATGGCTGGACCACCAAATAATATTCCTTGACGTGCTAAGGGGTATCTAGAGAGTGGGATAGGTTTAATAACTACCCTAACCCTAACGCGTACCCTAACCCTAACCCCTACCCTAACCCTGACACGTACCCTAATCCTAACCCGTACCCTAAACCGAGCCCTAACCCTCAAAGTAACCCTAACCCTAACCCTAACCCATACCCTATGCCGTACCCGAACCCGTTCCCGAACCCGTACCCTAAGCCGTACCCTAACCCTAACCCTAACCCTAACCCTAACCCTAAGCTACCCTTGACTGCTTCTGCCTCCAATAGATTTCCTAAGCACTAGTGTTTTAAGGAACAGGTTAAAAAGAGAATCCTAATGTGATTTCTTGATAATGGGTGTGTTCCTTATCTTCTCCTAGTGTCTAAACTCTTCTCCATGGCTGGACCCCCAAATAATATTCCTTGACGTGCTAAGGGGTATCTAGAGAGTGGGATAGGTTTAATAACTTCCCCAGCCCTAACGCGTACCCTAACCCTAACCCCTACCCTAACCCTAACACGTACCCTAATCGTAACTCGTACCCTAAACGGAGCCCTAACCCTCAAACTAACCCTAACCCTAACCCTAACCCATACCCTACGCCGTAACCGAACCCGTACCCGAACCCGTACCCTAAGCCGTACCCTAACCCTAACCCTAACCCTAAGCTACCCTTGACTGCTTCTGCCTCCAATAGATTTCCTAAGCACTAGTGTTTTAAGGAACAGGTTAAAAAGAGAATCCTAATGTGATTTCTTGATAATGGGTGTGTTCCTTATCTTCTCCTAGTGTCTAAACTCTTCTCCATGGCTGGACCCCCAAATAATATTCCTTGACGTGCTAAGCGTTATCTAGACAGAGGGATAGGTTTAATAACTACCCTAACCCTAACGCGTACCCTAACCCTAACGCGTACCCTAACCCTAACACGTACCCTAATCCTAACCCGTACCCTAAACCGAGCCCTAACCCTCAAACTAACCCTAACCCTAACGCTAACCAATACCCTACGCCATACCCGAATCCGTACCCGAACCCGTACCCTAAGCCGTACCCTAAACCTAACCCTAACCCTAACCCTAACCCTAAGCTACCCTTGACTGCTTCTGCCTCTAATAGATTTCCTAAGCACTAGTGTTTTAAGGAACAGGTTAAAAAGAGAATCCTAATGTGATTTCTTGATAATCGGTGTGTTCCTTATCTTCTCCTAGTATCTAAACTCTTCTCCATGGCTGGACCCCCAAATAATATTCCTTGACGTGCTAAGGGGTATCTAGAGAATGTGATAGGTTTAATAACTACCCTAACCCTAACGCGTACCCTAACCCTAACCCCTACCCTAACCCTGACACGTACACTAATCCTAACCCGTACCCTAAACCGAGCCCTAACCCTCAAACTAACCCTAACCCTAACCCTAACCCATACCCTACGCCGTACCCGAACCCGTTCCCGAACCCGTACCCTAAGCCGTACCCTAACCCTAACCCTAACCCGAACCCTAACCCTAAGCTACCCTTGAATGCTTCTGCCTCCAATAGATTTCCTAAGCACTAGTGTTTTAAGGAACAGGTTAAAAAGAGAATCCTAATGTGATTTCTTGATAATGGGTGTGTTCCTTATCTTCTCCTAGTGTCTAAACTCTTCTCCATGGCTGGACCCCCAAATAATATTCCTTGACGTGCTAAGGGGTATCTAGAGAGTGGGATAGGTTTAATAACTTCCCCAGCCGTAACGCGTACCCTAACCCTAACCCCTACCCTAACCCTAACACGTACCCTAATCGTAACTCATACCCTAAACGGAGCCCTAACCCTCAAACTAACCCTAACCCTAACCCTAACCCATACCCTACGCCGTACCCGAACCCGTACCCGAACCCGTACCCTAAGCCGTACCCTAACCCTAACCCTAACCCTAAGCTACCCTTGACTGCTTCTGCCTCCAATAGATTTCCTAAGCACTAGTGTTTTAAGGAACAGGTTAAAAAGTGAATCCTAATGTGATTTCTTGATAATGGGTGTGTTCCTTATCTTCTCCTAGTGTCTAAACTCTTCTCCATGGCTGGACCCCCAAATAATATTCCTTGACGTGCTAAGGGGTATCTAGAGAGTGGGATAGGTTTAATAACTTCCCCAGCCCTAACGCGTACCCTAACCCTAACCCCTACCCTAACCCTAACACGTACCCTACTCGTAACTCGTTCCCTAAACGGAGCCCTAACCCTCAAACTAACCCTAACCCTAACCCTAACCCATACCCTACGCCGTACCCGAACCCGTACCCGAACCCGTACCCTAAGCCGTACCCTAACCCTAACCCTAACCCTAACCCTAAGCTACCCTTGACTGCTTCTGCCTCCAATAGATTTCCTAAGCACTAGTGTTTTAAGGAACAGGTTAAAAAGAGAATCCTAATGTGATTTCTTGATAATGGGTGTGTTCCTTATCTTCTCCTAGTGTCTAAACTCTTCTCCATGGCTGGACCCCCAAATAATATTCCTTGACGTGCTAAGGGGTATCTAGAGAGTGGGATAGGTTTAATAACTACCCTAACCCTAACGCGTACCCTAACCCTAACCCCTACCCTAACCCTAACACGTACCCTAATCCTAACCCGTACCCTAAACCGAGCCCTAACCCTCAAACTAACCCTAACCCTAACCCTAACCCATACCCTACGCCGTACCCGAACCCGTACCCGAACCCGTACCCTAACCCTAACCCTAAGCCACCCTTGACTGCTTCTGCCTCCAATAGATTTCCTAAGCACTAGTGTTTTAAGGAACAGGTTAAAAAGAGAATCCTAATGTGATTTCTTGATAATGGGTGTGTTCCTTATCTTCTCCTAGTGTCTAAACTCTTCTCCATGGCTGGACCCCCAAATAATATTCCTTGACGTGCTAAGCGGTATCTAGACAGAGGGATAGGTTTAATAACTACCCTAACCCTAACGCGTACACTAACCCTAACGCGTACCCTAACCCTAACACGTACCCTAATCCTAACCCGTACCCTAAACCGAGCCCTAACCCTCAAACTAACCCTAACCCTAACGCTAACCCATACCCTACGCCGTAACCGAACCCGTACCCGAACCCGTACCCTAAGCCGTACCCTAAACCTAACCCTAACCCTAACCCTAACCCTAAGCTACCCTTGACTGCATCTGCCTCTAATAGATTTCCTAAGCACTAGTGTTTTAAGGAACAGGTTAAAAAGAGAATCCTAATGTGATTTCTTCATAATGGGTGTGTTCCTAATCTTCTCCTAGTATCTAAACTCTTCTCCATGGCTGGACCCCCAAATAATATTCCTTGACGTGCTAAGGGGTATCTAGAGAATGTGATAGGTTTAATAACTACCCTAACCCTAACGCGTACCCTAACCCTAACCCCTACCCTAACCCTGACACGTACCCTAATCCTAACCCGTACCCTAAACCGAGCCCTAACCCTCAAACTAACCCTAACCCTGACCCTAACCCATACCCTACGCCGTACCCGAACCCGTTCCCGAACCCGTACCCTAAGCCGTACCCTAACCCTAACCCTAACCCTAACCCTAACCCTAAGCTACCCTTGACTGCTTCTGCCTCCAATAGATTTCCTAAGCACTAGTGTTTTAAGGAAGAGGTTAAAAAGAGAATCCTAATGTGATTTCTTGATAATGGGTGTGTTCCTTATCTTCTCCTAGTGTCTAAACTCTTCTCCATGGCTGGACCCCCAAATAATATTCCTTGACGTGCTAAGGGGTATCTAGAGAGTGGGATAGGTTTAATAACTTCCCCAGCCCTAACGCGTACCCTAACCCTAACCCCTACCCTAACCCTAACACGTACCCTAATCGTAACTCGTTCCCTAAACGGAGCCCTAACCCTCAAACAAACCCTAACCCTAACCCTAACCCATACCCTACGCCGTACCCGAACCCGTACCCGAACCCGTACCCTAAGCCGTACCCTAACCCTAACCCTAACCCTAACCCTAAGCTACCCTTGACTGCTTCTGCCTCCAATAGATTTCCTAAGCACTAGTGTTTTAAGGAACAGGCTAAAAAGAGAATCCTAATGTGATTTCTTGATAATGGGTGTGTTCCTTATCTTCTCCTAGTGTCTAAACTCTTCTCCATGGCTGGACCCCCAAATAATATTCCTTGACGTGCTAAGGGGTATCTAGAGAGTGGGATAGGTTTAATAACTACCCTAACCCTAACGCGTACCCTAACCCTAATCCCTACCCTAACACTAACACGTACCGTAATCCTAACCCGTACCCTAAACCGAGCCCTAACCCTCAAACTAACCCTAACCCTTACCCTAACCCATACCCTACGCCGTACCCGAAACTGTACCCGAACCCGTACCCGAACCCGTACCCTAAGCCGTACCCTAACCCTAACCCTAACCCTAAGCTACCCTTGACTGCTTCTGCCTCCAATAGATTTCCTAAGCACTAGTGTTTTAAGGAAGAGTTTAAAAAGAGAATCTTAATGTGATTTCTTGATAATGGGTGTGTTCCTTATCTTCCTCTAGTGTCTAAACTCTTCTCCATGACTGGACCCCCAAATAATATTCCTTGACGTGCTAAGCGGTATCTAGACAGAGGGATAGGTTTAATAACTAACCTAACACTAACGCGTACCCTAACCCTAACGCGTACCCTAACCCTAACGCGTACCCTAACCCTAACACGTACCCTAATCCTAACCCGTACCCTAAACCGAGCCCTAACCCTCAAACTAACCCTAACCCTAACCCTAACCCATACCCTACGCCGTACCCGAACCCGTACCCGAAACCGTACCCTAAGCCGTACCCTAACACTAAACCTAACCCTAACCCTAACACTAACCCTATGCTACCCTTGACTGCTTCTCCCTCCAATAGATTTCCTAAGCACTAGTGTTTTAAGGAACAGGTTAAAAAGAGAATCCTAATGTGATTTCTTGATAATAGGTGTGTTCCTTATCTTCTCCTAGTGTCTAAACTCTTCTCCATGGCTGGACCCCCAAATAATATTCCTTGACATGCTAAGGGGTATCTAGAGAGTGGGATAGGTTTAATAACTACCCTAACCCTAACGCGTACCCTAACCCTAAACCCTACCCTAACCCTAACACGTACCCTAATCCTAACCCGTACCCTAAACCGAGCCCTAACGCTCAAACTAACCCTAACCCTAACCCTAACACATACCCTACGCCGTACCCGAACCCGTACCCGAAACCGTACCCTAAGCCGTACCCTAACACTAACCCTAACCCTAACCCTAACCCTAACCCTAAGCTACCCTTGACTGCTTCTGCCTCCAATAGATTTCCTAAGCACTAGTGTTTTAAGGAACAGTTTAAAAAGAGAATCCTAATGTGATTTCTTGATAATGGGTGTGTTCCTTATCTTCTCCTAGTGTCTAAACTCTTCTCCATGGCTGGACCCCCAAATAATATTCCTTGACGTGCTAAGGGGTATCTAGAGAGTGGGATAGGTTTAATAACTACCCTAACCCTAACGCGTACCCTAACCCTACCCCTACCCTAACCCTAACACGTACCCTAATCCTAACCCGTACCCTAAACCGAGCCCTAACCCTCAAACTAACCCTAACCCTAACCCTAACCCATACCCTACGCCGTACCCGAACCCGTTCCCGAACCCGTACCCTAAGCCGTACCCTAACCCTAACCCTAACCCTAACCCTAACCCTAAGCTACCCTTGACTGCTTCTGCCTCCAATAGATTTCCTAAGCACTAGTGTTTTAAGGAACAGGTTAAAAAGAGAATCCTAATGTGATTTCTTCATAATGGGTGTGTTCCTTATCTTCTCCTAGTGTCTAAACTCTTCTCCATGGCTAGAACCCCATATAATATTCCTTGACGTGCTAAGGGGTATCTAGAGAGTGGGATAGGTTTAATAACTACCCTAACCCTAACACGTACCCTAACCCTAACCCCTACCCTATCCCTAACCCATACCCTAATCCTAACGCGTACCCTAAACCGAGCCCTAACCCTCAAACTAAACCTAACCCTAACCCTAACCCATACCCTACGCCGTACCCGAACCCGTACCCGAACCCGAACCCTAAGCCGTACCCTAACACTAACCCTAACCCTAACCCTAAGCTACCCTTGACTGCTTCTGCCTCCAATAGATTTCCTAAGCACTAGTGTTTTAAGGAACAGGTTAAAAAGAGAATCCTAATGTGATTTCTTGATAATAGGTGTGTTCCGTATCTTCTCCTAGTGTCTAAATTCTTCTCCATGGCTGGACCCCCAAATAATATTCCTAGACGTGCTAAGGGGTATCTAGAGAGTGGGATAGGTTTAATAACTACCCTAACCCTAACGCGTGCCCTAACCCTAACCCCTACCCTAACCCTAACACGTACCCTAATCCTAACCCGTACACTAAACCGAGCCCTAAACCTCAAACTAACCCTAACTCTAACCCTAACCCATAACCTACGCCGTACCCAAACCCGTTCCCGAACCCGTACCCTAAGCCGTACCCTAAGCCGTACCCTAACCCTAACCCTAACCCTAACCCTAACCCTAAGCTACCCTTGACTGCTTCTGCCTCCAATAGATTTCCTAAGCACTAGTGTTTTAAGGAACAGGTTAAAAAGAGAATCCTAATGTGATTTCTTGATAATGGGTGTGTTCCTTATCTTCTCCTAGTGTCTAAACTCTTCTCCATGGCTGGACGCCCAAATAATATTCCTTGACGTGCTAAGGGGTATCTAGAGAGTGGGATAGGTTTAATAACCTCCCCAGCCCTAACGCGTACCCTAACCCTAACCCCTACCCTAACCCTAACACGTACCCTAATCGTAACTCGTACCCTAAACGGAGCCCTAACCCTCAAACTAACCCTAACCCTAACCCTAACACATACCCTACGCCGTACCCGAACCCGTACCCGAACCCGTACCCTAAGCCGTGCCCTAACCCTAACCCTAACCCTAAGCTACCCTTGACTGCTTCTGCCTCCAATAGACTTCCTAAGCACTAGTGTTTTAAGGAACAGGTTAAAAAGAGAATCCTAATGTGATTTCTTGATAATGGGTGTGTTCCTTATCTTCTCCTAGTGTCTAAACTCTTCTCCATGGCTGGACCCCCAAATAATATTCCTTGACGTGCTAAGGGGTATCTAGAGAGTGGGATAGGTTTAATAACTACCCTAACCCTAACGCGTACCCTAACCCTAACCCCTACCCTAACCCTAACACGTACCCTAATCCTAACCCGTACCCTAAACCGAGCCCTAACGCTCAAACTAACCCTAACCCTAACCCTAACCCATACCCTACGCCGTACCCGAACCCGTACCCGAACCCGTACCCTAAGCCGTACCCTAACCCTAACCCTAACCCTAACCATAACCCTAAGCTACCCTTGACTGCTTCTGCCTTCAATAGATTTCCTAAGCACTAGTGTTTTAAGGAACAGTTTAAAAAGAGAATCCTAATGTGATTTTTTGATTTTGAGTGTGTTCCTTATCTTCTCCTAGTGTCTAAACTCTTCTCCATGGCTGGACCCCCAAATAATATTCCTTGACGTGCTAAGGGGTATCTAGAGAGTGGGATAGCTTTAATAACTACCCTAACCCTAACGCGTACCCTAACCCTAACCCCTACCCTAACCCTAACACGTACCCTAATCCTAACCCGTACCCTAAACCGTGCCCTAACGCTCAAAATAACCCTAATCCTAACCCTAACCCATACCCTACGCCGTACCCGAACCCGTACCCGAACCCGTACCCTAAGCCGTACCCTAACCCTAACCCTAACCCTAACCCTAACCCTAAGCTGCCCTTGACTGCTTCTGCCTCCAATAGATTTCCTAAGCACTAGTGTTTTAAGGAACAGGTTAAAAAGAGAATCCTAATGTGATTTCTTGATAATGGGTGTGTTCCTTATCTTCTCCTAGTGTCTAAACTCTTCTCCATGACTGGACCCGCAAATAATATTCCTTGACGTGCTAAGCGGTATCTAGACAGAGGGATAGGTTTAATAACTACCCTAACCCTAACGCGTACCCTAACCCTAACGTGTACCCTAACCCTAACACGTACCCTAATCCTAACCCGTACCCTAAACCGAGCCCTAACCCTCAAACTAACCCTAACCCTAACGCTAACCCATACCCTACGCCGTACCCGAACCCATACCCGAACCTGTACCCTAAGCCATACCCTAAACCTAACCCTAACCCTAAGCTACCCTTGACTGCTTCTGCCTCCAATAGATTTCCTAAGCACTAGTGTTTTAAGGAACAGGTTAAAAAGAGAATCCTAATGTGATTTCTTGATAATGGGTGTGTTCCTTATCTTCTCCTAGTGTCTAAACTCTTCTCCATGGCTGGACCCCCAAATAATATTCCTTGACGTGCTAAGGGGTATCTAGAGAGTGGGATAGGTTTAATAACTACCCTAACCCTAACGCGTACCCTAACCCTAACCCCTACCCTAACCCTGACACGTACCCTAATCCTAACCCGTACCCTAAACCGAGCCCTATCCCTCAAAGTAACCCTAACCCGAACCCTAACCCATACCCTATGCCGTACCCGAACCCGTTCCCGAACCCGTACCCTACGCCGTACCCTAACCCTAACCCTAACCCTAACCCTAACCCTAAGCTACCCTTGACTGCTTCTGCCTCCAATAGATTTCCTAAGCACTAGTGTTTTAAGGAACAGGTTAAAAAGAGAATCCTAATGTGATTTCTTGATAATGGGTGTGTTCCTTATCTTCTCCTAGTGTCTAAACTCTTCTCCATGGCTGGACCCCCAAATAATATTCCTTGACGTGCTAAGGGGTATATAGAGAGTGGGATAGGTTTAATAACTTCCCCAGCCCTAACGCGTACCCTAACCCTAACCCCTACCCTAACCCTAACACGTACCCTAATCGTAACTCGTACCCTAAACGGAGCCCTAACCCTCAAACTAACCCTAACCCTAACCCTAACCCATACCCTACGCCGTAACCGAACCCGTACCCGAACCCGTACCCTAAGCCGTACCCTAACCCTAACCCTAACCCTAAGCTACCCTTGACTGCTTCTGCCTCCAATAGATTTCCTAAGCACTAGTGTTTTAAGGAACAGGTTAAAAAGAGAATCCTAATGTGATTTCTTGATAATGGGTGTGTTCCTTATCTTCTCCTAGTGTCTAAACTCTTCTCCATGGCTGGACCCCCAAATAATATTCCTTGACGTGCTAAGCGGTATCTAGACAGAGGGATAGGTTTAATAACTACCCTAACCCTAACGCGTACCCTAACCCTAACGCGTACCCTAACCCTAACACGTACCCTAATCCTAACCCGTACCCTAAACCGAGCCCTAACCCTCAAACTAACCCTAACCCTAACGCTAACCCATACCCTACGCCGTACACGAACCCGTACCCGAACCCGTACCCTAAGCCGTACCCTAAACCTAACCCTAACCCTAACCCTAACCCTAAGCTACCCTTGACTGCTTCTGCCTCTAATAGATTTCCTAAGCACTAGTGTTTTAAGGAACAGGTTAAAAAGAGAATCCTAATGTGATTTCTTCATAATGGGTGTGTTCCTAATCTTCTCCTAGTATCTAAACTCTTCTCCATGGCTGGACCCCCAAATAATATTCCTTGACGTGCTAAGGGGTATCTAGAGAATGTGATAGGTTTAATAACTACCCTAACCCTAACGCGTACCCTAACCCTAACCCCTACCCTAACCCTGACACGTACCCTAATCCTAACCCGTACCCTAAACCGAGCCCTAACCCTCAAACTAACCCTAACCCTGACCCTAACCCATACCCTACGCCGTACCCGAACCCGTTCCCGAACCCGTACCCTAAGCCGTACCCTAACCCTAACCCTAACCCTAACCCTAACCCTAAGCTACCCTTGACTGCTTCTGCCTCCAATAGATTTCCTAAGCACTAGTGTTTTAAGGAACAGGTTAAAAAGAGAATCCTAATGTGATTTCTTGATAATGGGTGTGTTTCTTATCTTCTCCTAGTGTCTAAACTCTTCTCCGTGTCTGGAACCCCAAATAATATTCCTTGACGTGCTAAGGGGTATCGAGAGGGTGGGATAGGTTTAATAACTACCCTAAACCTAACGCGTGCCCTAACCCTAACCCCTACCCTAACCCTAACACGTACCCTAATCCTAACCCGTACCCTAAACCGAGCCCTAAACCTCAAACTAACCCTAACCCTAACCCTAACCCATACCCTACGCCGTACCCAAACCCGTTCCCGAACCCGTACCCTAAGCCGTACCCTAACCCTAACCCAACCCTAACCCTAAGCTACCCTTGACTGCTTCTGCCTCCAATAGATTTCCTAAGCACTAGTGTTTTAAGGAACAGGTTAAAAAGAGAATCCTAATGTGATTTCTTGATAATGGGTGTGTTCCTTATCTTCTCCTAGTGTCTAAACTCTTCTCCATGGCTGGACCCCCAAATAATATTCCTTGACGTGCTAAGGTGTATCTAGAGAGTGGGATAGGTTTAATAACTACCCTAACCCTAACGCGTACCCTAACCCTAACCCCTACCCTAACCCTAACACGTACCCTAATCCTAACCCGTACCCTAAACCGAGCCCTAACCCTCAAACTAACCCTAACCCTAACCCTAACCCATACCCTACGCCGTACCCGAACCCGTACCCGAACCCGTACCCTAACCCTAACCCTAAGCCACCCTTGACTGCTTCTGCCTCCAATAGATTTCCTAAGCACTAGTGTTTTAAGGAACAGGTTAAAAAGAGAATCCTAATGTGATTTCTTGATAATGGGTGTGTTCCTTATCTTCTCCTAGTGTCTAAACTCTTCTCCATGGCTGGACCCCCAAATAATATTCCTTGACGTGCTAAGGGGTATCTAGAGAGTGGGATAGGTTTAATAACTACCCTAACCCTAACGCGTACCCTAACCCTAATCCCTACCCTAACACTAACACGTACCGTAATCCTAACCCGTACCCTAAACCGAGCCCTAACCCTCAAACTAACCCTAACCCTAACCCAAACCCATACCCTACGCCGTGCCCGAACCTGTACCCGAACCCGTACCCGAACCCGTACCCTAAGCCGTACCCTAACCCTAACCCTAACCCTAAGCTACCCTTGACTGCTTCTGCCTCCAATAGATTTCCTAAGCACTAGTGTTTTAAGGAAGAGTTTAAAAAGAGAATCTTAATGTGATTTCTTGATAATGGGTGTGTTCCTTATCTTCTCCTAGTGTCTAAACTCTTCTCCATGACTGGACCCGAAAATAAAATTCCTTGACGTGCTAAGCGGTATCTAGACAGAGGGATAGGTTTAATAACTAACCTAACCCTAACGCGTACGCTAACCCTAACGCGTACCCTAACCCTAACGCGTACCCTAACCCTAACACGTACCCTAATCCTAACCCGTACCCTAAACCGAGCCCTAACCCTCAAACTAACCCTAACCCTAACCCTAACCCATACCCTACGCCGTACCCGAACCCGTACCCGAACCCGTACCCTAAGCCGTACCCTAACACTAAACCTAACCCTAACCCTAACACTAACCCTATGCTACCCTTGACTGCTTCTCCCTCCAATAGATTTCCTAAGCACTAGTTTTTTAAGGAACAGGTTAAAAAGAGAATCCTAATGTGATTTCTTGATAATAGGTGTGTTCCTTATCTTCTCCTAGTGTCTAAACTCTTCTCCATGGCTGGACCCCCAAATAATATTCCTTGACGTGCTAAGGGGTATCTAGAGAGTGGGATAGGTTTAATAACTACCCTAACCCTAACGCGTACCCTAACCCTAACCCCTACCCTAACCCTAACACGTACCCTAATCCTAACCCGTACCCTAAACCGAGCCCTAACGCTCAAACTAACCCTAACCCTAACCCTAACACATACCCTACGCCGTACCCGAACCCGTACCCGAACCCGTACCCTAAGCCGTACCCTAACACTAACCCTAACCCTAACCCTAACCCTAACCCTAAGCTACCCTTGACTGCTTCTGCCTCCAATACATTTCCTAAGCACTAGTGTTTTAAGGAACAGGTTAAAAAGTGAATCCTAATGTGATTTCTTGATAATAGGTGTGTTCCGTATCTTCTCCTAGTGTCTAAATTCTTCTCCATGGCTGGACCCCCAAATAATATTCCTAGACGTGCTAAGGGGTATCTAGAGAGTGGGATAGGTTTAATAACTACCCTAACCCTAACGCGTACCCTAACCATAACCCCTACCCTAACCCTAACATGTACCCTAATCCTAACCCGTACCCTAAACCGAGCCCTAACCCTCAAACTAACCCTAACCCTAACCCTAACCCATACCCTACGCCGTACCCGAACCCGTTCCCGAAACCGTACCCTAAACCGTACCCTAACCCTAACCCTAACCCTAACCCTAACCCTAAGCTACCCTTGACTGCTTCTGCCTCCAATAGATTTCCTAAGCACTAGTGTTTTAAGGAACAGGTTAAAAACAGAATCCTAATGTGATTTCTTGATAATGGGTGTGTTCCTTATCTTCTCCTAGTGTCTAAACTCTTCTCCATGGCTGGACCCCCAAATAATATTCCTTGACGTGCTAAGGGGTATCTAGAGAGTGGGATAGGTTTAATAACTACCCTAACCCTAACGCGTACCCTAACCCTAACCCCTACCCTAACCCTAACACGTACCCTAATCCTAACCCGTACCCTAAACCGAGCCCTAACCCTCAAACTAACCCTAACCCTAACTCTATCCCATACCCTACGCCGTACCCGAACCCGTAACCGAACCCGTACCCGAACCCGTACCCTAAGCCGTACCCTAACCCTAACCCTAACCCTAACACTAACCCTAACCCTAAGCTACCCTTGACTGCTTCTGCCTCCAATAGATTTCCTAAGCACTAGTGTTTTAAGGAACAGGTTAAAAAGAGAATCCTAATGTGATTTCTTGATAATGGGTGTGTTCCTTATCTTCTCCTAGTGTCTAAACTCTTCTCCATGGCTGGACCCCCAAATAATATTCCTTGACGTGCTAAGGGGTATCTAGAGAGTGGGATAGGTTTAATAACTACCCTAACCCTAACACGTACCCTAAACCTAACCCCTACCCTAACCCTAACACGTACCCTAATCCTAACCCGTACCCTAAACCGAGGCCTAACCCTCAAACTAACCCTAACCCTAACCCTAACCCATGCTCTACGCCGTACCCGAACCCGTACCCTAAGCCGTACCCTAACCCTAACCCTAACCCTAAGCTACCCTTGACTGCTTCTGCCTCCAATAGATTTCCTAAGCACTAGTGTTTTAAGGAACAGGTTAAAAAGAGAATCCTAATGTGATTTCTTCATAATGGGTGTGTTCCTTATCTTCTCCTAGTGTCTAAACTCTTCTCCATGGCTAGAACCCCAAATAATATTCCTTGACGTGCTAAGGGGTATCTAGAGAGTGGGATAGGTTTAATAACTACCCTAACCCTAACACGTACCCTAACCCTAACCCCTACCCTATCCCTAACCCATACCCTAATCCTAACGCGTACCCTAAACCGAGCCCTAACCCTCAAACTAAACCTAACCCTAACCCTAACCCATACCCTACGCCGTACCCGAACCCGTACCCGAACCCGAACCCTAAGCCGTACCCTAACACTAACCCTAACCCTAACCCTAAGATACCCTTGACTGCTTCTGCCTCCAATAGATTTCCTAAGCACTAGTGTTTTAAGGAACAGGTTAAAAAGAGAATCCTAATGTGATTTCTTGATAATAGGTGTGTTCCGTATCTTCTCCTAGTGTCTAAATTCTTCTCCATGGCTGGACCCCCAAATAATATTCCTAGACGTGCTAAGGGGTATCTAGAGAGTGGGATAGGTTTAATAACTACCCTAACCCTAACGCGTGCCCTAACCCTAACCCCTACCCTAACCCTAACACGTACCCTAATCCTAACCCGTACACTAAACCGAGCCCTAAACCTCAAACTAACCCTAACTCTAACCCTAACCCATAACCTACGCCGTACCCAAACCCGTTCCCGAACCCGTACCCTAAGCCGTACCCTAACCCTAACCCTAACCCTAACCCTAACCCTAAGCTACCCTTGACTGCTTCTGCCTCCAATAGATTTCCTAAGCACTAGTGTTTTAATGAACAGGTTAAAAAGAGAATCCTAATGTGATTTCTTGATAATGGGTGTGTTCCTTATCTTCTCCTAGTGTCTAAACTCTTCTCCATGGCTGGACGCCCAAATAATATTCCTTGACGTGCTAAGGGGTATCTAGAGAGTGGGATAGGTTTAATAACCTCCCCAGCCCTAACGCGTACCCTAACCCTAACCCCTACCCTAACCCTAACACGTACCCTAATCGTAACTCGTACCCTAAACAGAGCCCTAAACTTCAAACTAACCCTAACCCTAACACTAGCCCATACCCTACGCCGTACCCGAACCCGTACCCGAACCCGTACCCTAAGCCGTACCCTAACCCTAACCCTAACCCTAACCATAACCCTAAGCTACCCTTGACTGCTTCTGCCTCCAATAGATTTCCTAAGCACTAGTGTTTTAAGGAACAGTTTAAAAAGAGAATCCTAATGTGATTTTTTGATTTTGAGTGTGTTCCTTATCTTCTCCTAGTGTCTAAACTCTTCTCCATGGCTGGACCCCCAAATAATATTCCTTGACGTGCTAAGGGGTATCTAGAGAGTGGGATAGCTTTAATAACTACCCTAACCCTAACGCGTACCCTAACCCTAACCCCTACCCTAACCCTAACACGTACCCTAATCCTAACCCGTACCCTAAACCGTGCCCTAACGCTCAAAATAACCCTAATCCTAACCCTAACCCATACCCTACGCCGTACCCGAACCCGTACCCGAACCCGTACCCTAAGCCGTACCCTAACCCTAACCCTAACCCTAACCCTAACCCTAAGCTGCCCTTGGCTGCTTCTGCCTCCAATAGATTTCCTAAGCACTAGTGTTTTAAGGAACAGGTTAAAAAGAGAATCCTAATGTGATTTCTTGATAATGGGTGTGTTCCTTATCTTCTCCTAGTGTCTAAACTCTTCTCCATGACTGGACCCGCAAATAATATTCCTTGACGTGCTAAGCGGTATCTAGACAGAGGGATAGGTTTAATAACTACCCTAACCCTAACGCGTACCCTAACCCTAACGCGTACCCTAACCCTAACACGTACCCTAATCCTAACCCGTACCCTAAACCGAGCCCTAACCCTCAAACTAACCCTAACCCTAACGCTAACCCATACCCTACGCCGTACCCGAACCCATACCCGAACCTGTACCCTAAGCCGTACCCTAAACCTAACCCTAACCCTAACCCTAACCCTAAGCTACCCTTGACTGCTTCTGCCTCCAATAGATTTCCTAAGCACTAGTGTTTTAAGGAACAGGTTAAAAAGAGAATCCTAATGTGATTTCTTGATAATGGGTGTGTTCCTTATCTTCTCCTAATGTCTAAACTCTTCTCCATGGCTGGACCCCCAAATAATATTCCTTGACGTGCTAAGGGGTATCTAGAGAGTGGGATAGGTTTAATAACTACCCTAACCCTAACGCGTACCCTAACCCTAACCCCTACCCTAACCCTGACACGTACCCTAATCCTAACCCGTACCCTAAACCGAGCCCTAACCCTCAAAGTAACCCTAAACCTACCCCTAACCCATACCCTATGCCGTACCCGAACCCGTTCCCGAACCCGTACCCTAAGCCGTACCCTAACCCTAACCCTAACCCTAACCCTAACCCTAAGCTACCCTTGACTGCTTCTGCCTCCAATAGATTTCCTAAGCACTAGTGTTTTAAGGAACAGGTTAAAAAGAGAATCCTAATGTGATTTCTTGATAATGGGTGTGTTCCTTATCTTCTCCTAGTGTCTAAACTCTTCTCCATGGCTGGACCCCCAAATAATATTCCTTGACGTGCTAAGGGGTATCTAGAGAGTGGGATAGGTTTAATAACTTCCCCAGCCCTAACGCGTACCCTAACCCTAACCCCTACCCTAACCCTAACACGTACCCTAATCGTAACTCGTACCCTAAACGGAGCCCTAACCCTCAAACTAACCCTAACCCTAACCCATACCCTACGCCGTAACCGAACCCGTACCCGAACCCGTACCCTAAGCCGTACCCTAACCCTAACCGTAACCCTAAGCTACCCTTGACTGCTTCTGCCTCCAATAGATTTCCTAAGCACTAGTGTTTTAAGGAACAGGTTAAAAAGAGAATCCTAATGTGATTTCTTGATAATGGGTGTGTTCCTTATCTTCTCCTAGTGTCTAAACTCTTCTCCATGGCTGGACCCCCAAATAATATTCCTTGACGTGCTAAGCGGTATCTAGACAGAGGGATAGGTTTAATAACTACCCTAACCCTAACGCGTACCCTAACCCTAACGCGTACCCTAACCCTAACACGTACCCTAATCCTAACCCGTACCCTAAACCGAGCCCTAACCCTCAAACTAACCCTAAACCTAACGCTAACCAATACCCTACGCCGTACCCGAATCCATACCCGAACCCGTACCCTAAGCCGTACCCTAAACCTAACCCTAACCCTAACCCTAACCCTAAGCTACCCTTGACTGCTTCTGCCTCTAATAGATTTCCTAAGCACTAGTGTTTTAAGGAACAGGTTAAAAAGAGAATCCTAATATGATTTCTTGATAATCGGTGTGTTCCTTATCTTCTCCTAGTATCTAAACTCTTCTCCATGGCTGGACCCCCAAATAATATTCCTTGACGTGCTAAGGGGTATCTAGAGAATGTGATAGGTTTAATAACTACCCTAACCCTAACGCGTACCCTAACCCTAACCCCTACCCTAACCCTGACACGTACACTAATCCTAACCCGTACCCTAAACCGAGCCCTAACCCTCAAACTAACCCTAACCCTAACCCTAACCCATACCCTACGCCGTACCCGAACCCGTTCCCGAACCCGTACCCTAAGCCGTACCCTAACCCTAACCCTAACCCTAACCCTAACCCTAAGCTACCCTTGACTGCTTCTGCCTCCAATAGATTTCCTAAGCACTAGTGTTTTAAGGAACAGGTTAAAAAGAGAATCCTAATGTGATTTCTTGATAATGGGTGTGTTTCTTATCTTCTCCTAGTGTCTAAACTCTTCTCCATGGCTGGACCCCCAAATAATATTCCTTGACGTGCTAAGGGGTATCTAGAGAGTGGGATAGGTTTAATAACTTCCCCAGCCCTAACGCGTACCCTAACCCTAACCCCTACCCTAACCCTAACACGTACCCTAATCGTAACTCGTAACCTAAACGGAGCCCTAACCCTCAAACTAACCCTAACCCTAACCCTAACCCATACCCTACGCCGTACCCGAACCCGTACCCGAACACGTACCCTAAGCCGTACCCTAACCCTAACCCTAAACCTAACCCTAACCCTAAGCTACCCTTGACTGCTTCTGCCTCCAATAGATTTCCTAAGCACTAGTGTTTTAAGGAACAGGTTAAAAAGAGAATCCTAATGTGATTTCTTGATAATGGGTGTGTTCCTTATCTTCTCCTAGTGTCTAAACTCTTCTCCATGGCTGGACCCCCAAATAATATTCCTTGACGTGCTTAGCGGTATCTAGACAGAGGGATAGGTTTAATAACTACCCTAACCCTAACGCGTACCCTAACCCTAACGCGTACCCTAACATTAACACGTACCCTAATCCTAACCCGTACCCTAAACCGAGCCCTAACCCTCAAACTAACCCTAACCCTAACGCTAACCCATACCCTACGCCGTACCCGAACCCGTACCCGAACCCGTACCCTAAGCCGTACCCTAAACCTAACCCTAACCCTAACCCTAACCCTAAGCTACCCTTGACTGCTTCTGCCTCTAATAGATTTCCTAAGCACTAGTGTTTTAAGGAACAGGTTAAAAAGAGAATCCTAATGTGATTTCTTCATAATGGGTGTGTTCCTAATCTTCTCCTAGTATCTAAACTCTTCTCCATGGCTGGACCCCCAAATAATATTCCTTGACGTGCTAAGGGGTATCTAGAGAATGTGATAGGTTTAATAACTACCCTAACCCTAACGCGTACCCTAACCCTAACCCCTACCCTAACCCTGACACGTACCCTAATCCTAACCCGTACCCTAAACCGAGCCCTAACCCTCAAACTAACCCTAACCCTGACCCTAACCCATACCCTACGCCGTACCCGAACCCGTTCCCGAACCCGTACCCTAAGCCGTACCCTAACCCTAACCCTAACCCTAACCCTAACCCTAAGATACCCTTGACTGCTTCTGCCTCCAATAGATTTCCTAAGCACTAGTGTTTTAAGGAACAGGTTAAAAAGAGAATCCTAATGTGATTTCTTGAAAATGGGTGTGTTTCTTATCTTCTCCTAGTGTCTAAACTCTTCTCCGTGTCTGGAACCCCAAATAATATTCCTTGACGTGCTAAGGGGTATCTAGAGGGTGGGATAGGTTTAATAACTACCCTAAACCTAACGCGTGCCCTAACCCTAACCCCTACCCTAACCCTAACACGTACCCTAATCCTAACCCGTACCCTAAACCGAGCCCTAAACCTCAAACTAACCCTAACCCTAACCCTAACCCATACCCTACGCCGTACCCAAACCCGTTCCCGAACCCGTACCCTAAGCCGTACCCTAACCCTAACCCTAACCCTAACCCTAAACCTAAGCTACCCTTGACTGCTTCTGCCTCCAATAGATTTCCTAAGCACTAGTGTTTTAAGGAACAGGTTAAAAAGAGAATCCTAATGTGATTTCTTGATAATGGGTGTGTTCCTTATCTTCTCCTAGTGTCTAAACTTTTCTCCATGGCTGGACCCCCAAATAATATTCCTTGACGTGCTAAGGGGTATCTAGAGAGTGGGATAGGTTTAATAACTTCCCCAGCCCTAACGCGTACCCTAACCCTAACCCCTACCCTAACCCTAACACGTACCCTAATCGTAACTCGTTCCCTAAACGGAGCCCTAACCCTCAAACTAACCCTAACCCTAACCCTAACCCATACCCTACGCCGTACCCGAACCCGTACCCGAACCCGTACCCTAAGCCGTACCCTAACCCTAACCCTAACCCTAACCCTAAGCTACCCTTGACTGCTTCTGCCTCCAATAGATTTCCTAAGCACTAGTGTTTTAAGGAACAGGTTAAAAAGAGAATCCTAATGTGATTTCTTGATAATGGGTGTGTTCCTTATCTTCTCCTAGTGTCTAAACTCTTCTCCATGGCTGGACCCCCAAATAATATTCCTTGACGTGCTAAGGGGTATCTAGAGAGTGGGATAGGTTTAATAACTACCCTAACCCTAACGCGTACCCTAACCCTAACCCCTACCCTAACCCTAACACGTACCCTAATCCTAACCCGTACCCTAAACCGAGCCCTAACCCTCAAACTAACCCTAACCCTAACCCTAACCCATACCCTACGCCGTACCCGAACCCGTACCCGAACCCGTACCCTAACCCTAACCCTAAGCCACCCTTGACTGCTTCTGCCTCCAATAGATTTCCTAAGCACTAGTGTTTTAAGGAACAGGTTAAAAAGAGAATCCTAATGTGATTTCTTGATAATGGGTGTGTTCCTTATCTTCTCCTAGTGTCTAAACTCTTCTCCATGGCTGGACCCCCAAATAATATTCCTTGACGTGCTAAGGGGTATCTAGAGAGTGGGATAGGTTTAATAACTACCCTAACCCTAACGCGTACCCTAACCCTAATCCCTACCCTAACACTAACACGTACCGTAATCCTAACCCGTACCCTAAACCGAGCCCTAACCCTCAAACTAACCCTAACCCTAACCCAAACCCATACCCTACGCCGTGCCCGAACCTGTACCCGAACCCGTACCCAAACCCGTACCCTAAGCCGTACCCTAACCCTAACCCTAACCCTAAGCTACCCTTGACTGCTTCTGCCTCCAATAGATTCCTAAGCACTAGTGTTTTAAGGAAGAGTTTAAAAAGAGAATCTTAATGTGATTTCTTGATAATGGGTGTGTTCCTTATCTTCTCCTAGTGTCTAAACTCTTCTCCATGACTGGACCCCCAAATAAAATTCCTTGACGTGCTAAGCGGTATCTAGACAGAGGGATAGGTTTAATAACTAACCTAACCCTAACGCGTACGCTAACCCTAACGCGTACCCTAACCCTAACGCGTACCCTAACCCTAACACGTACCCTAATCCTAACCCGTACCCTAAACCGAGCCCTAACCCTCAAACTAACCCTAACCCTAACCCTAACCCATACCCTATGCCGTACCCGAACCCGTACCCGAACCCGTACCCTAAGCCGTACCCTAACACTAAACCTAACCCTAACCCTAACACTAAACCTATGCTACCCTTGACTGCTTCTCCCTCCAATAGATTTCCTAAGCACTAGTTTTTTAAGGAACAGGTTAAAAAGAGAATCCTAATGTGATTTCTTGATAATAGGTGTGTTCCTTATCTTCTCCTAGTGTCTAAACTCTTCTCCATGGCTGGACCCCCAAATAATATTCCTTGACGTGCTAAGGGGTATCTAGAGAGTGGGATAGGTTTAATAACTACCCTAACCCTAACGCGTACCCTAACCCTAACCCCTACCCTAACCCTAACACGTACCCTAATCCTAACCCGTACCCTAAACCGAGCCCTAACGCTCAAACTAACCCTAACCCTAACCCTAACACATACCCTACGCCGTACCCGAACCCGTACCCGAACCCGTACCCTAAGCCGTACCCTAACACTAACCCTAACCCTAACCCTAACCCTAACCCTAAGCTACCCTTGACTGCTTCTGCGTCCAATAGATTTCCTAAGCACTAGTGTTTTAAGGAACAGGTTAAAAAGAGAATCCTAATGTGATTTCTTGATAATAGGTGTGTTCCGTATCTTCTCCTAGTGTCTAAATTCTTCTCCATGGCTGGACCCCCAAATAATATTCCTAGACGTGCTAAGGGGTATCTAGAGAGTGGGATAGGTTTAATAACTACCCTAACCCTAACGCGTACCCTAACCATAACCCCTACCCTAACCCTAACACGTACCCTAATCCTAACCCGTACCCTAAACCGAGCCCTAACCCTCAAACTAACCCTAACCCTAACCCTAACCCATACCCTACGCCGTACCCGAACCCGTTCCCGAAACCGTACCCTAAACCGTACCCTAACCCTAACCCTAACCCTAACCCTAACCCTAAGCTACCCTTGACTGCTTCTGCCTCCAATAGATTTCCTAAGCACTAGTGTTTTAAGGAACAGGTTAAAAACAGAATCCTAATGTGATTTCTTGATAATGGGTGTGTTCCTTATCTTCTCCTAGTGTCTAAACTCTTCTCCATGGCTGGACCCCCAAATAATATTCCTTGACGTGCTAAGGGGTATCTAGAGAGTGGGATAGGTTTAATAACTACCCTAACCCTAACGCGTACCCTAACCCTAACCCCTACCCTAACCCTAACACGTACCCTAATCCTAACCCGTACCCTAAACCGAGCCCTAACCCTCAAACTAACCCTAACCCTAACCCTATCCCATACCCTACGCCGTACCCGAACCCGTAACCGAACCCGTACCCGAACCCGTACCCTAAGCCGTACCCTAACCCTAACCCTAATCCTAAGCTACCCTTGACTGCTTCTGCCTCCAATAGATTTCCTAAGCACTAGTGTTTTAAGGAACAGGTTAAAAAGAGAATCCTAATGTGATTTCTTGATAATGGGTGTGTTCCTTATCTTCTCCTAGTGTCTAAACTCTTCTCCATTGCTGGACCCCCAAATAATATTCCTTGACGTGCTAAGGGGTACCTAGACAGTGGGATAGGTTTAATAACTACCCTAACCCTAACGCGTACCCTAACCCTAACCCCTACCCTAACGCTGACACGTACCCTAATCCTAACCCGTACCCTAAACCGTGCCCTAACCCTCAAAGTAACCCTAACCCTAACCCTAACCCATACCCTACGCCGTACCCGAACCCGTTCCCGAACCCGTACCCTAAGCCGTACCCTAACCCTAACCCTAACCCTAACCCTAAACCTAAGCCACCCTTGACTGCTTCTGCCTCCAATAGATTTCCTAAGCACTAGTGTTTTAAGGAACAGGTTAAAAAGAGAATCCTAATGTGATTTCTTGATAATGGGTGTGTTCCTTATCTTCTCCTAGTGTCTGAACTCTTCTCCATGACTGGACCCCCAAATAATATTCCTTGACGTGCTAAGCGGTATCTAGACAGAGGGATAGGTTTAATAACTACCCTAACCCTAACGCGTACCCTAACCCTAACACGTACCCTAACCCTAACACGTACCCTAATCCTAACCCGTACCCTAAACCGAGCCCTAACCCTCAAACTAACCCTAACCCTAACGCTAACCCATACCCTACGCCGTACCCGAACCCGTACCCGAACCCGTACCCTAAGCCGTACCCTAACCCTAACCCTAACCCTAACACTAACCCTAACCCTAAGCTACCCTTGACTGCTTCTGCCTCCAATAGATTTCCTAAGCACTAGTGTTTTAAGGAACAGGTTAAAAAGAGAATCCTAATGTGATTTCTTGATAATGGGTGTGTTCCTTATCTTCTCCTAGTGTCTAAACTCTTCTCCATGGCTGGACCCCCAAATAATATTCCTTGACGTGCTAAGGGGTATCTAGAGAGTGGGATAGGTTTAATAACTACCCTAACCCTAACACGTACCCTAAACCTAACCCCTACCCTAACCCTAACACGTACCCTAATCCTAACCCGTACCCTAAACCGAGGCCTAACCCTCAAACTAACCCTAACCCTAACCCTAACCCATGCCCTACGCCGTACCCGAACCCGTACCCTAAGCCGTACCCTAACCCTAACCCTAACCCTAAGCTACCCTTGACTGCTTCTGCCTCCAATAGATTTCCTAAGCACTAGTGTTTTAAGGAAGAGTTTAAAAAGAGAATCTTAATGTGATTTCTTGATAATGGGTGTGTTCCTTATCTTCTCCTAGTGTCTAAACTCTTCTCCATGACTGGACCCCCAAATAAAATTCCTTGACGTGCTAAGCGGTATCTAGACAGAGGGATAGGTTTAATAACTAACCTAACCCTAACGCGTACGCTAACCCTAACGCGTACCCTAACCCTAACGCGTACCCTAACCCTAACACGTACCCTAATCCTAACCCGTACCCTAAACCGAGCCCTAACCCTCAAACTAACCCTAACCCTAACCCTAACCCATACCCTATGCCGTACCCGAACCCGTACCCGAACCCGTACCCTAAGCCGTACCCTAACACTAAACCTAACCCTAACCCTAACACTAACCCTATGCTACCCTTGACTGCTTCTCCCTCCAATAGATTTCATAAGCACTAGTTTTTTAAGGAACAGGTTAAAAAGAGAATCCTAATGTGATTTCTTGATAATAGGTGTGTTCCTTATCTTCTCCTAGTGTCTAAACTCTTCTCCATGGCTGGACCCCCAAATAATATTCCTTGACGTGCTAAGGGGTATCTAGAGAGTGGGATAGGTTTAATAACTACCCTAACCCTAACTCGTACCCTAACCCTAACCCCTACCCTAACCCTAACACGTAACCTAATCCTAACCCGTACCCTAAACCGAGCCCTAACGCTCAAACTAACCCTAACCCTAACCCTAACACATACCCTACGCCGTACCCGAACCCGTACCCGAACCCGTACCCTAAGCCGTACCCTAACACTAACCCTAACCCTAACCCTAACCCTAACCCTAAGCTACCCTTGACTGCTTCTGCCTCCAATAGATTTCCTAAGCACTAGTGTTTTAAGGAACAGGTTAAAAAGAGAATCCTAATGTGATTTCTTGATAATAGGTGTGTTCCGTATCTTCTCCTAGTGTCTAAATTCTTCTCCATGGCTGGACCCCCAAATAATATTCCTAGACGTGCTAAGGGGTATCTAGAGAGTGGGATAGGTTTAATAACTACCCTAACCCTAACGCGTACCCTAACCATAACCCCTACCCTAACCCTAACACGTACCCTAATCCTAACCCGTACCCTAAACCGAGCCCTAACCATCAAACTAACCCTAACCCTAACCCTAACCCATACCCTACGCCGTACCCGAACCCGTTCCCGAAACCGTACCCTAAACCGTACCCTAACCCTAACCCTAACCCTAAGCTACCCTTGACTGCTTCTGCCTCCAATAGATTTCCTAAGCACTAGTGTTTTAAGGAACAGGTTAAAAACAGAATCCTAATGTGATTTCTTGATAATGGGTGTGTTCCTTATCTTCTCCTAGTGTCTAAACTCTTCTCCATGGCTGGACCCCCAAATAATATTCCTTGACGTGCTAAGGGGTATCTAGAGAGTGGGATAGGTTTAATAACTACCCTAACCCTAACGCGTACCCTAACCCTAACCCCTACCCTAACCCTAACACATACCCTAATCCTAACCCGTACCCTAAACCGTGCCCTAACCCTCAAAGTAACCCTAACCCTAACCCTAACCCATACCCTACGCCGTACCCGAACCCGTTCCCGAACCCGTACCCTAAGCCGTACCCTAACCCTAACCCTAACCCTAACCCTAAACCTAAGCCACCCTTGACTGCTTCTGCCTCCAATAGATTTCCTAAGCACTAGTGTTTTAAGGAACAGGTTAAAAAGAGAATCCTAATGTGATTTCTTGATAATGGGTGTGTTCCTTATCTTCTCCTAGTGTCTGAACTCTTCTCCATGACTGGACCCCCAAATAATATTCCTTGACGTGCTAAGCGGTATCTAGACAGAGGGATAGGTTTAATAACTACCCTAACCCTAACGCGTACCCTAACCCTAACACGTACCCTAACCCTAACACGTACCCTAATCCTAACCCGTACCCTAAACCGAGCCCTAACCCTCAAACTAACCCTAACCCTAACGCTAACCCATACCCTACGCCGTACCCGAACCCGTACCCGAACCCGTACCCTAAGCCGTACCCTAACCCTAACCCTAACCCTAACACTAACCCTAACCCTAAGCTACCCTTGACTGCTTCTGCCTCCAATAGATTTCCTAAGCACTAGTGTTTTAAGGAACAGGTTCAAAAGAGAATCCTAATGTGATTTCTTGATAATGGGTGTGTTCCTTATCTTCTCCTAGTGTCTAAACTCTTCTCCATGGCTGGACCCCCAAATAATATTCCTTGACGTGCTAAGGGGTATCTAGAGAGTGGGATAGGTTTAATAACTACCCTAACCCTAACACGTACCCTAAACCTAACCCCTACCCTAACCCTAACACGTACCCTAATCCTAACCCGTACCCTAAACCGAGGCCTAACCCTCAAACTAACCCTAACCCTAACCCTAACCCATGCCCTACGCCGTACCCGAACCCGTACCCTAAGCCGTACCCTAACCCTAACCCTAACCCTAAGCTACCCTTGACTGCTTCTGCCTCCAATAGATTTCCTAAGCACTAGTGTTTTAAGGAACAGGTTAAAAAGAGAATCCTAATGTGATTTCTTGATAATGGGTGTGTTCCTTATCTTCTCCTAGTGTCTAAACTCTTCTCCATGGCTAGAACCCCAAATAATATTCCTTGACGTGCTAAGGGGTATCTAGAGAGTGGGATAGGTTTAATAACTACCCTAACCCTAACACGTACCCTAACCCTAACCCCTACCCTATCCCTAACACATACCCTAATCCTAACGCGTACCCTAAACCGAGCCCTAACCCTCAAACTAAACCTAACCCTAACCCTAACCCATACCCTACGCCGTACCCGAACCCGTACCCGAACCCGAACCCTAAGCCGTACCCTAACACTAACCCTAACCCTAACCCTAAGCTACCCTTGACTGCTTCTGCCTCCAATAGATTTCCTAAGCACTAGTGTTTTAAGGAACAGGTTAAAAAGAGAATCCTAATGTGATTTCTTGATAATAGGTGTGTTCCGTATCTTCTCCTAGTGTCTAAATTCTTCTCCATGGCTGGACCCCCAAATAATATTCCTAGACGTGCTAAGGGGTATCTAGAGAGTGGGATAGGTTTAATAACTACCCTAACCCTAACGCGTGCCCTAACCCTAACCCCTACCCTAACCCTAACACGTACCCTAATCCTAACCCGTACACTAAACCGAGCCCTAAACCTCAAACTAACCCTAACTCTAACCCTAACCCATAACCTACGCCGTACCCAAACCCGTTCCCGAACCCGTACCCTAAGCCGTACCCTAACCCTAACCCTAACCCTAACCCTAACCCTAAGCTACCCTTGACTGCTTCTGCCTCCAATAGATTTCCTAAGCACTAGTGTTTTAAGGAACAGGTTAAAAAGAGAATCCTAATGTGATTTCTTGATAATGGGTGTGTTCCTTATCTTCTCCTAGTGTCTAAACTCTTCTCCATGGCTGGACGCCCAAATAATATTCCTTGACGTGCTAAGGGGTATCTAGAGAGTGGGATAGGTTTAATAACCTCCCCAGCCCTAACGCGTACCCTAACCCTAACCCCTACCCTAACCCTAACACGTACCCTAATCGTAACTCGTACCCTAAACGGAGCCCTAACCCTCAAACTAACCCTAACCCTAACCCTAACACATACCCTACGCCGTACCCGAACCCGTACCCGAACCCGTACCCTAAGCCGTGCCCTAACCCTAACCCTAACCCTAAGCTACCCTTGACTGCTTCTGCCTCCAATAGATTTCCTAAGCACTAGTGTTTTAAGGAACAGGTTAAAAAGAGAATCCTAATGTGATTTCTTGATAATGGGTGTGTTCCTTATCTTCTCCTAGTGTCTAAACTCTTCTCCATGGCTGGACCCCCAAATAATATTCCTTGACGTGCTAAGGGGTATCTAGAGAGTGGGATAGGTTTAATAACTACCCTAACCCTAACGCGTACCCTAACCCTAACCCCTACCCTAACCCTAACACGTACCCTAATCCTAACCCGTACCCTAAACCGAGCCCTAACGCTCAAACTAACCCTAACCCTAACCCTAACCCATACCCTACTCCGTACCCGAACCCGTACCCGAACCCGTACCCTAAGCCGTACCCTAACCCTAACCCTAACCCTAACCATAACCCTAAGCTACCCTTGACTGCTTCTGCCTCCAATAGATTTCCTAAGCACTAGTGTTTTAAGGAACAGTTTAAAAAGAGAATCCTAATGTGATTTTTTGATTTTGAGTGTGTTCCTTATCTTCTCCTAGTGTCTAAACTCTTCTCCATGGCTGGACCCCCAAATAATATTCCTTGACGTGCTAAGGGGTATCTAGAGAGTGGGATAGCTTTAATAACTACCCTAACCCTAACGCGTACCCTAACCCTAACCCCTACCCTAACCCTAACACGTACCCTAATCCTAACCTGTACCCTAAACCGTGCCCTAACACTCAAAATAACCCTAATCCTAACCCTAACCCATACCCTACGCCGTACCCGAACCCGTACCCGAACCCGTACCCTAAGCCGTACCCTAACCCTAACCCTAACCATAACCATAACCCTAACCCTAAGCTACCCTTGACTGCTTCTGCCTCCAATAGATTTCCTAAGCACTAGTGTTTTAAGGAACAGGTTCAGAAGAGAATCCTAATGTGATTTCTTGATAATGGGTGTGTTCCTTATCTTCTCCTAGTGTCTAAACTCTTCTCCATGGCTGGACCCCCAAATAATATTCCTTGACGTGCTAAGGGGTATCTAGAGAGTGGGATAGTTTTAATAACTACCCTAACCCTAACACGTACCCTAACCCTAACCCCTACCCTAACCCTAACACGTACCCTAATCCTAACCCGTACCCTAAACCGAGGCCTAACCCTCAAACTAACCCTAACCCTAACACTAACCCATAACCTACGCCGTACCCGAACCCGTACCCTAAACCGTACCCTAACCCTAACCCTAACCCTAAGCTACCCTTGACTGCTTCTGCCTCCAATAGATTTCCTAAGCACTACTGTTTTAAGGAACATGTTAAAAAGAGAATCCTAATGTGATTTCTTGATAATGGGTGTGTTCCTTATCTTCTCCTAGTGTCTAAACTCTTCTCCATGGCTGGACCCCCAAATAATATTCCCTGACGTGCTAAGGGGTATCTAGAGAGTGGGATAGGTTTAATAACTACCCTAACCCTAACGCGTACCCTAACCCTAACCCCTACCCTAACCCTAACACGTACCCTAATCCTAACCCGTACCCTAAACCGAGCCCTAACGCTCAAACTAACCCTAAACCTAACCCTAACCCATACCCTACGCCGTACCCGAACCCGTACCCGAACCCGTACCCTAAGCCGTACCCTAACCCTAACCCTAACCCTAACCCTAACCCTAAGCTACCCTTGACTGCTTCTGCCTCCAATAGATTTCCTAAGCACTAGTGTTTTAAGGAAGAGGTTAAAAAGAGAATCCTAATGTGATTTCTTGATAATGGGTGTGTTCCTTATCTTCTCCTAGTGTCTAAACTCTTCTCCATGACTGGACCCGCAAATAATATTCCTTGACGTGCTAAGCGGTATCTAGACAGAGGGATAGGTTTAATAACTAACCTAACCCTAACGCGTACCCTAACCCTAACGCGTACCCTAACCCTAACGCGTACCCTAACCCTAACACGTACCCTAATCCTAACCCGTACCCTAAACCGAGCCCTAACCCTCAAACTAACCCTAACCCTAACGCTAACCCATACCCTACGCCGTACCCGAACCCGTACCCGAACCTGTACCCTAAGCCGTACCCTAAACCTAACCCTAACCCTAACCCTAACCCTAAGCTACCCTTGACTGCTTCTGCCTCCAATAGATTTCCTAAGCACTAGTGTTTTAAGGAACAGGTTAAAAAGAGAATCCTAATGTGATTTCTTGATAATGGGTGTGTTCCTTATCTTCTCCTAGTGTCTAAACTCTTCTCCATGGCTGGACCCCCAAATAATATTCCTTGACGTGCTAAGGGGTATCTAGAGAGTGGGATAGGTTTAATAACTATCCTAACCCTAACGCGTACCCTAACCCTAACTCCTACCCTAACCCTGACACGTACCCTAATCCTAACCCGTACCCTAAACCGAGCCCTAACCCTCAAAGTAACCCTAAACCTAACCCTAACCCATACCCTATGCCGTACCCGAACCCGTTCCCGAACCCGTACCCTAAGCCGTACCCTAACCCTAACCCTAACCCTAACCCTAACCCTAAGCTACCCTTGACTGCTTCTGCCTCCAATAGATTTCCTAAGCACTAGTGTTTTAAGGAACAGGTTAAAAAGAGAATCCTAATGTGATTTCTTGATAATGGGTGTGTTCCTTATCTTCTCCTAGTGTCTAAACTCTTCTCCATGGCTGGACCCCCAAATAATATTCCTTGACGTGCTAAGGGGTATCTAGAGAGTGGGATAGGTTTAATAACTTTCCCAGCCCTAACGCGTACCCTAACCCTAACCCCTACCCTAACCCTAACACGTACCCTAATCGTAACTCGTACCCTAAACGGAGCCCTAACCCTCAAACTAACCCTAACCCTAACCGTAACCCATACCCTACGCCGTAACCGAACCCGTACCCGAACCCGTACCCTAAGCCGTACCCTAACCCTAACCCTAACCCTAAGCTACCCTTGACTGCTTCTGCCTCCAATAGATTTCCTAAGCACTAGTGTTTTAAGGAACAGGTTAAAAAGAGAATCCTAATGTGATTTCTTGATAATGAGTGTGTTCCTTATCTTCTCCTAGTGTCTAAACTCTTCTCCATGGCTGGACCCCCAAATAATATTCCTTGACGTGCTAAGCGGTATCTAGACAGAGGGATAGGTTTAATAACTACCCTAACCCTAACGCGTACCCTAACCCTAACGCGTACCCTAACCCTAACACGTACCCTAATCCTAACCCGTACCCTAAACCGAGCCCTAACCCTCAAACTAACCCTAACCCTAACGCTAACCCATACCCTACGCCGAACCCGAATCCGTACCCGAAACCGTACCCTAAGCCGTACCCTAAACCTAACCCTAACCCTAACCCTAACCCTAAGCTACCCTTGACTGCTTCTGCCTCTAATAGATTTCCTAAGCACTAGTGTTTTAAGGAACAGGTTAAAAAGAGAATCCTAATGTGATTTCTTGATAATCGGTGTGTTCCTTATCTTCTCCTAGTATCTAAACTCTTCTCCATGGCTGGACCCCCAAATAATATTCCTTGACGTGCTAAGGGGTATCTAGAGAATGTGATAGGTTTAATAACTACCCTAACCCTAACGCGTACCCTAACCCTAACCCCTACCCTAACCCTGACACGTACCCTAATCCTAACCCGTACCCTAAACCGAGCCCTAACCCTCAAACTAACCCTAACCCTGACCCTAACCCATACCCTACGCCGTACCCGAACCCGTTCCCGAACCCGTACCCTAAGCCGTACCCTAACCCTAACCCTAACCCTAACCCTAACCCTAAGCTACCCTTGACTGCTTCTGCCTCCAATAGATTTCCTAAGCACTAGTGTTTTAAGGAACAGGTTAAAAAGAGAATCCTAATGTGATTTCTTGATAATGGGTGTGTTTCTTATCTTCTCCTAGTGTCTAAACTCTTCTCCGTGTCTGGAACCCCAAATAATATTCCTTGACGTGCTAAGGGGTATCTAGAGGGTGGGATAGGTTTAATAACTACCCTAAACCTAACGCGTGCCCTAACCCTAACCCCTACCCTAACCCTAACACGTACCCTAATCCTAACCCGTACCCTAAACCGAGCCCTAAACCTCAAACTAACCCTAAACCTAACCCTAACCCATACCCTACGCCGTACCCAAACCCGTTCCCGAACCCGTACCCTAAGCCGTACCCTAACCCTAACCCTAACCCTAAACCTAAACCTAAGCTACCCTTGACTGCTTCTGCCTCCAATAGATTTCCTAAGCACTAGTGTTTTAAGGAACAGGTTAAAAAGAGAATCCTAATGTGATTTCTTGATAATGGGTGTGTTCCTTATCTTCTCCTAGTGTCTAAACTCTTCTCCATGGCTGGACCCCCAAATAATATTCCTTGACGTGCTAAGGGGTATCTAGAGAGTGGGATAGGTTTAATAACTTCCCCAGCCCTAACGCGTACCCTAACCCTAACCCCTACCCTAACCCTAACACGTACCCTAATCGTAACTCGTTCCCTAAACGGAGCCCTAACCCTCAAACTAACCCTAACCCTAACCCTAACCCATACCCTACGCCGTACCCGAACCCGTACCCGAACCCGTACCCTAAGCCGTACCCTAACCCTAACCCTAACCCTAACCCTAAGCTACCCTTGACTGCTTCTGCCTCCAATAGATTTCCTAAGCACTAGTGTTTTAAGGAAGAGGTTAAAAAGAGAATCCTAATGTGATTTCTTGATAATGGGTGTGTTCCTTATCTTCTCCTAGTGTCTAAACTCTTCTCCATGGCTGGACCCCCAAATAATATTCCTTGACGTGCTAAGGGGTATCTAGAGAGTGGGATAGGTTTAATAACTACCCTAACCCTAACGCGTACCCTAACCCTAACCCCTACCCTAACCCTAACACGTACCCTAATCCTAACCCGTACCCTAAACCGAGCCCTAACCCTCAAACTAACCCTAACCCTAAGCCTAACCCATACCCTACGCCGTACCCGAACCCGTAGCCGAACCCGTACCCTAACCCTAACCCTAAGCCACCCTTGACTGCTTCTGCCTCCAATAGATTTCCTAAGCACTAGTGTTTTAAGGAACAGGTTAAAAAGAGAATCCTAATGTGATTTCTTCATAATGGGTGTGTTCCTTATCTTCTCCTAGTGTCTAAACTCTTCTCCATGACTGGACCCCCAAATAATATTCCTTGACGTGCTAAGCGGTATCTAGACAGAGGGATAGGTTTAATAACTAACCTAACCCTAACGCGTACCCTAACCCTAACGCGTACCCTAACCCTAACGCGTACCCTAACCCTAACACGTACCCTAATCCTAACCCGTACCCTAAACCGAGCCCTAACCCTCAAACTAACCCTAACCCTAACCCTAACCCATACCCTACGCCGTACCCGAACCCGTACCCGAACCCGTACCCTAAGCCGTACCCTAACACTAAACCTAACCCTAACCCTAACACTAACCCTATGCTACCCTTGACTGCTTCTCCCTCCAATAGATTTCCTAAGCACTAGTGTTTTAAGGAACAGGTTAAAAAGAGAATCCTAATGTGATTTCTTGATAATAGGTGTGTTCCTAATCTTCTCCTAGTGTCTAAACTCTTCTCCATGGCTGGACCCCCAAATAATATTCCTTGACGTGCTAAGGGGTATCTAGAGAGTGGGATAGGTTTAATAACTACCCTAACCCTAACGCGTACCCTAACCCTAACCCCTACCCTAACCCTAACACGTACCGTAATCCTAACCCGTACCCTAAACCGAGCCCTAACGCTCAAACTAACCCTAACCCTAACCCTAACACATACCCTACGCCGTACCCGAACCCGTACCCGAACCCGTACCCTAAGCCGTACCCTAACACTAACCCTAACCCTAACCCTAACCCTAAACCTAAGCTACCCTTGACTGCTTCTGCCTCCAATAGATTTCCTAAGCACTAGTGTTTTAAGGAACAGGTTAAAAAGAGAATCCTAATGTGATTTCTTGATAATGGGTGTGTTCCTTATCTTCTCCTAGTGTCTAAACTCTTCTCCATGGCTGGACCCCCAAATAATATTCCTTGACGTGCTAAGGGGTATCTAGAGAGTGGGATAGGTTTAATAACTACCCTAACCCTAACGCGTACCCTAACCCTACCCCTACCCTAACCCTAACACGTACCCTAATCCTAACACGTACCCTAAACCGAGCCCTAACCCTCAAACTAACCCTAACCCTAACCCTAACCCATACCCTACGCCGTACCCGAACCCGTTCCCGAACCCGTACCCTAAGCCGTACCCTAACCCTAACCCTAACCCTAAGCTACCCTTGACTGCTTCTGCATCCAATAGATTTCCTAAGCACTAGTGTTTTAAGGAACAGGTTAAAAAGAGAATCCTAATGTGATTTCTTGATAATGGGTGTGTTCCTTATCTTCTCCTAGTGTCTAAACTCTTCTCCATGGCTAGAACCCCAAATAATATTCCTTGACGTGCTAAGGGGTATCTAGAGAGTGGGATAGGTTTAATAACTACCCTAACCCTAACACGTACCCTAACCCTAACCCCTACCCTATCCCTAACACATACCCTAATCCTAACGCGTACCCTAAACCGAGCCCTAACCCTCAAACTAACCCTAACCCTAACCCTATCCCATACCCTACGCCGTACCCGAACCCGTAACCGAACCCGTACCCGAACCCGTACCCTAAGCCGTACCCTAACCCTAACCCTAATCCTAAGCTACCCTTGACTGCTTCTGCCTCCAATAGATTTCCTAAGCACTAGTGTTTTAAGGAACAGGTTAAAAAGAGAATCCTAATGTGATTTCTTGATAATGGGTGTGTTCCTTATCTTCTCCTAGTGTCTAAACTCTTCTCCATGGCTGGACCCCCAAATAATATTCCTTGACGTGCTAAGGGGTACCTAGACAGTGGGATAGGTTTAATAACTACCCTAACCCTAACGCGTACCCTAACCCTAACCCCTACCCTAACCCTGACACGTACCCTAATCCTAACCCGTACCCTAAAACGAGCCCTAACCCTCAAAGTAACCCTAACCCTAACCCTAACCCATACCCTACGCCGTACCCGAACCCGTTCCCGAACCCGTACCCTAAGCCGTACCCTAACCCTAACCCTAACCCTAAGCCTAAACCTAAGCCACCCTTGACTGCTTCTGCCTCCAATAGATTTCCTAAGCACTAGTGTTTTAAGGAACAGGTTAAAAAGAGAATCCTAATGTGATTTCTTGATAATGGGTGTGTTCCTTATCTTCTCCTAGTGTCTAAACTCTTCTCCATGGCTGGACCCCCAAATAATATTCCTTGACGTGCTAAGCGTTATCTAGACAGAGGGATAGGTTTAATAACTACCCTAACCCTAACGCGTACCCTAACCCTAACGCGTACCCTAACCCTAACACGTACCCTAATCCTAAACCGTACCCTAAACCGAGCCCTGACGCTCAAACTAACCCTAACCCTACCCCTAACCCATACCCTACGCCGTATCCGAACCCGTACCCGAACTCGTACCCGAACCCGTACCCTAAGCCGTACCCTAACCCTAACCCTAACCCTAAGCTACCCTTGACTGCTTCTGCCTCCAATAGATTTCCTAAGCACTAGTGTTTTAAGGAACAGGTTAAAAAGAGAATCCTAATGTGATTTCTTGATAATGGGTGTGTTCCTTATCTTCTCCTAGTGTCTGAACTCTTCTCCATGACTGGACCCCCAAATAATATTCCTTGACGTGCTAAGCGGTATCTAGACAGAGGGATAGGTTTAATAACTACCCTAACCCTAACGCGTACCCTAACCCTAACACGTACCCTAACCCTAACACGTACCCTAATCCTAACCCGTACCCTAAACCGAGCCCTAACCCTCAAACTAACCCTAACCCTAACGCTAACCCATACCCTACGCCGTACCCGAACCCGTACCCGAACCCGTACCCTAAGCCGTACCCTAACCCTAACCCTAACCCTAACACTAACCCTAACCCTAAGCTACCCTTGACTGCTTCTGCCTCCAATAGATTTCCTAAGCACTAGTGTTTTAAGGAACAGGTTAAAAAGAGAATCCTAATGTGATTTCTTGATAATGGGTGTGTTCCTTATCTTCTCCTAGTGTCTAAACTCCTCTCCATGGCTGGACCCCCAAATAATATTCCTTGACGTGCTAAGGGGTATCTAGAGAGTGGGATAGGTTTAATAACTACCCTAACCCTAACACGTACCCTAACCCTAACCCCTACCCTAACCCTAACACGTACCCTAATCCTAACCCGTACCCTAAACCGAGGCCTAACCCTCAAACTAACCCTAACCCTAACCCTAACCCATGCCCTACGCCGTACCCGAACCCGTACCCTAAGCCGTACCCTAACCCTAACCCTAACCCTAAGCTACCCTTGACTGCTTCTGCCTCCAATAGATTTCCTAAGCACTAGTGTTTTAAGGAACAGGTTCAAAAGAGAATCCTAATGTGATTTCTTGATAATGGGTGTGTTCCTTATCTTCTCCTAGTGTCTAAACTCTTCTCCATGGCTGGACCCCCAAATAATATTCCTTGACGTGCTAAGGGGTATCTAGAGAGTGGGATAGGTTTAATAACTACCCTAACCCTAACGCGTACCCTAACCCTAACCACTACCCTAACCCTAACACGTACCCTAATCCTAACCCGTACCCTAAACCGAGCCCTAACGCTCAAACTAACCCTAACCCTAACCCTAACCCATACCCTACGCCGTACCCGAACCCGTACCCGAACCCGTACCCTAAGCCGTACCCTAACCCTAACCCTAACCCTAACCCTAACCCTAACCCTAAGCTACCCTTGACTGCTTCTGCCTCCAATAGATTTCCTAAGCACTAGTGTTTTAAGGAACAGTTTAAAAAGAGAATCCTAATGTGATTTATTGATAATGAGTGTGTTCCTTATCTTCTCCTAGTGTCTAAACTCTTCTCCATGGCTGGACCCCCAAATAATATTCCTTGACGTGCTAAGTGGTATCTAGAGAGTGGGATAGGTTTAATAACTACCCTAACCCTAACGCGTACCCTAACCCTAACCCCTACCCTAACCCTAACACGTACCCTAATCCTAACCTGTACCCTAAACCGTGCCCTAACACTCAAAATAACCCTAATCCTAACCCTAACCCATACCCTACGCCGTACCAGAACCCATTCCCGAACCCGTACCCTAAGCCGTACCCTAACCCTAACCCTAACCCTAACCCTAACCCTAACCCTAAGCTACCCTTGACTGCTTCTGCCTCCAATAGATTTCCTAAGCACTAGTGTTTTAAGGAACAGGTTAAAAAGAGAATCCTAATGTGATTTCTTGATAATGGGTGTGTTTCTTATCTTCTCCTAGTGTCTAAACTCTTCTCCGTGTCTGGACCCCCAAATAATATTCCTTGACGTGCTAAGGGGTATCTAGAGAGTGGGATAGGTTTAATAACTACCCTAACCCTAACGCGTGCCCTAACCCTAACCCCTACCCTAACCCTAACACGTACCCTAATCCTAACCCGTACACTAAACCGAGCCCTAAACCTCAAACTAACCCTAAATCTAACCCTAACCCATACCCTACGCCGTACCCAAACCCGTTCCCGAACCCGTACCCTAAGCCGTACCCTAACCCTAACCCTAACCCTAACCCTAACCCTAAGCTACCCTTGACTGCTTCTGCCTCCAATAGATTTCCTAAGCACTAGTGTTTTAAGGAACAGGTTAAAAAGAGAATCCTAATGTGATTTCTTGAAAATGGGTGTGTTCCTTATCTTCTCCTAGTGTCTAAACTCTTCTCCATTGCTGAACGCCCAAATAATATTCCTTGACGTGCTAAGGGGTATCTAGAGAGTGGGATAGGTTTAATAACTTCCCCAGCCCTAACGCGTACCCTAACCCTAACCCCTACCCTAACCCTAACACGTACCCTAATCGTAACTCGTACCCTAAACGGAGCCCTAACCCTCAAACTAACCCTAACCCTAACCCTAACCCATACCCTACGCCGTACCCGAACCCGTACCCGAACCCGTACCCTAAGCCGTACCCTAACCCTAACCCTAACCCTAAGCTACCCTTGACTGCTTCTGCCTCCAATAGATTTCCTAAGCACTAGTGTTTTAAGGAACAGGTTAAAAAGAGAATCCTAATGTGATTTCTTGATAATGGGTGTGTTCCTTATCTTCTCCTAGTGTCTAAACTCTTCTCCATGGCTGGACCCCCAAATAATATTCCTTGACGTGCTAAGGGGTATCTAGAGAGTGGGATAGGTTTAATAACTACCCTAACCCTAACGCGTACCCTAACCCTAACCCCTGCCCTAACCCTAACACGTACCCTAATCCTAACCCGTACCCTAAACCGAGCCCTAACCCTCAAACTAACCCTAACCCTAACCCTAACCCATACCCTACGCCGTACCCGAACCCGTTCCCGAACCCGTACCCTAAGCCGTACCCTAACCCTAACCCTAACCCTAACCCTAACCCTAAGCTACCCTTGACTGCTTCTGCCTCCAATAGATTTCCTAAGCACTAGTGTTTTAAGGAACAGGTTAAAAAGAGAATCCTAATGTGATTTCTTGATAATGGGTGTGTTCCTTATCTTCTCCTAGTGTCTAAACTCTTCTCCATGGCTAGAAACCCAAATAATATTCCTTGACGTGCTAAGGGGTATCTAGAGAGTGGGATAGGTTTAATAACTACCCTAACCCTAACACGTACCCTAACCCTAACCCCTACCCTATCCCTAACACATACACTAATCCTAACGCGTACCCTAAACCGAGCCCTAACCCTCAAACTAAACCTAACCCTAACCCTAACCCATACCCTACGCCGTATCCGAACCCGTACCCGAACCCGAACCCTAAGCCGTACCCTAACACTAACCCTATCCCTAACCCTAAGCTACCCTTGACTGCTTCTGCCTCCAATAGATTTCCTAAGCACTAGTGTTTTAAGGAACAGGTTAAAAAGAGAATCCTAATGTGATTTCTTGATAATAAGTGTGTTCCGTATCTTCTCCTAGTGTCTAAATTCTTCTCCATGGCTGGACCCCCAAATAATATTCCTAGACGTGCTAAGGGGTATCTAGAGAGTGGGATAGGTTTAATAACTACCCTAACCCTAACGCGTACCCTAACCCTAACCCCTACCCTAACCCTAACACGTACCCTAATCCTAACCCGTACCCTAAACCGAGCCCTAACCCTCAAACTAACCCTAACCCTAACGCTAACCCATACCCTACGCCGAACCCGAATCCGTACCCGAAACCGTACCCTAAGCCGTACCCTAAACCTAACCCTAACCCTAACCCTAACCCTAAGCTACCCTTGACTGCTTCTGCCTCTAATAGATTTCCTAAGCACTAGTGTTTTAAGGAACAGGTTAAAAAGAGAATCCTAATGTGATTTCTTGATAATCGGTGTGTTCCTTATCTTCTCCTAGTATCTAAACTCTTCTCCATGGCTGGACCCCCAAATAATATTCCTTGACGTGCTAAGGGGTATCTAGAGAATGTGATAGGTTTAATAACTACCCTAACCCTAACGCGTACCCTAACCCTAACCCCTACCCTAACCCTGACACGTACCCTAATCCTAACCCGTACCCTAAACCGAGCCCTAACCCTCAAACTAACCCTAACCCTAACCCTAACCCATACCCTACGCCGTACCCGAACCCGTTCCCGAACCCGTACCCTAAGCCGTACCCTAACCCTAACCCTAACCCTAACCCTAACCCTAAGCTACCCTTGACTGCTTCTGCCTCCAATAGATTTCCTAAGCACTAGTGTTTTAAGGAACAGGTTAAAAAGAGAATCCTAATGTGATTTCTTGATAATGGGTGTGTTTCTTATCTTCTCCTAGTGTCTAAACTCTTCTCCGTGTCTGGAACCCCAAATAATATTCCTTGACGTGCTAAGGGGTATCTAGAGGGTGGGATAGGTTTAATAACTACCCTAAACCTAACGCGTGCCCTAACCCTAACCCCTACCCTAACCCTAACACGTACCCTAATCCTAACCCGTACCCTAAACCGAGCCCTAAACCTCAAACTAACCCTAAACCTAACCCTAACCCATACCCTACGCCGTACCCAAACCCGTTCCCGAACCCGTACCCTAAGCCGTACCCTAACCCTAACCCTAACCCTAACCCTAACCCTAAGCTACCCTTGACTGCTTCTGCCTCCAATAGATTTCCTAAGCACTAGTGTTTTAAGGAACAGGTTAAAAAGAGAATCCTAATGTGATTTCTTGATAATGGGTGTGTTCCTTATCTTCTCCTAGTGTCTAAACTCTTCTCCATGGCTGGACCCCCAAATAATATTCCTTGACGTGCTAAGGGGTATCTAGAGAGTGGGATAGGTTTAATAACTTCCCCAGCCCTAACGCGTACCCTAACCCTAACCCCTACCCTAACCCTAACACGTACCCTAATCCTAACCCGTACCCTAAACCGAGCCCTAACCCTCAAACTAACCCTAACCCTAACCCTAACCCATACCCTACGCCGTACCCGAACCCGTAGCCGAACCCGTACCCTAACCCTAACCCTAAGCCACCCTTGACTGCTTCTGCCTCCAATAGATTTCCTAAGCACTAGTGTTTTAAGGAACAGGTTAAAAAGAGAATCCTAATGTGATTTCTTCATAATGGGTGTGTTCCTTATCTTCTCCTAGTGTCTAAACTCTTCTCCATGACTGGACCCCCAAATAATATTCCTTGACGTGCTAAGCGGTATCTAGACAGAGGGATAGGTTTAATAACTAACCTAACCCTAACGCGTACCCTAACCCTAACGCGTACCCTAACCCTAACGCGTACCCTAACCCTAACACGTACCCTAATCCTAACCCGTACCCTAAACCGAGCCCTAACCCTCAAACTAACCCTAACCCTAACCCTAACCCATACCCTACGCCGTACCCGAACCCGTACCCGAACCCGTACCCTAAGCCGTACCCTAACACTAAACCTAACCCTAACCCTAACACTAACCCTATGCTACCCTTGACTGCTTCTCCCTCCAATAGATTTCCTAAGCACTAGTGTTTTAAGGAACAGGTTAAAAAGAGAATCCTAATGTGATTTCTTGATAATAGGTGTGTTCCTTATCTTCTCCTAGTGTCTAAACTCTTCTCCATGGCTGGACCCCCAAATAATATTCCTTGACGTGCTAAGGGGTATCTAGAGAGTGGGATAGGTTTAATAACTACCCTAACCCTAACGCGTACCCTAACCCTAACCCCTACCCTAACCCTAACACGTACCGTAATCCTAACCCGTACCCTAAACCGAGCCCTAACGCTCAAACTAACCCTAACCCTAACCCTAACACATACCCTACGCCGTACCCGAACCCGTATCCGAACCCGTACCCTAAGCCGTACCCTAACACTAACCTTAACCCTAACCCTAACCCTAACCCTAAGCTACCCTTGACTGCTTCTGCCTCCAATAGATTTCCTAAGCACTAGTGTTTTAAGGAACAGGTTAAAAAGAGAATCCTAATGTGATTTCTTGATAATGGGTGTGTTCCTTATCTTCTCCTAGTGTCTAAACTCTTCTCCATGGCTGGACCCCCAAATAATATTCCTTGACGTGCTAAGGGGTATCTAGAGAGTGGGATAGGTTTAATAACTACCCTAACCCTAACGCGTACCCTAACCCTACCCCTACCCTAACCCTAACACGTACCCTAATCCTAACACGTACCCTAAACCGAGCCCTAACCCTCAAACTAACCCTAACCCTAACCCTAACCCATACCCTACGCCGTACCCGAACCCGTTCCCGAACCCGTACCCTAAGCCGTACCCTAACCCTAACCCTAACCCTAAGCTACCCTTGACTGCTTCTGCATCCAATAGATTTCCTAAGCACTAGTGTTTTAAGGAACAGGTTAAAAAGAGAATCCTAATGTGATTTCTTGATAATGGGTGTGTTCCTTATCTTCTCCTAGTGTCTAAACTCTTCTCCATGGCTAGAACCCCAAATAATATTCCTTGACGTGCTAAGGGGTATCTAGAGAGTGGGATAGGTTTAATAACTACCCTAACCCTAACACGTACCCTAACCCTAACCCCTACCCTATCCCTAACACATACCCTAATCCTAACGCGTACCCTAAACCGAGCCCTAACCCTCAAACTAAACCTAACCCTAACCCTAACCCATACCCTACGCCGTACCAGAACCCGTACCCGAACCCGAACCCTAAGCCGTACCCTAACACTAACCCTAACCCTAACCCTAAGCTACCCTACACTGCTTCTGCCTCCAATAGATTTCCTAAGCACTAGTGTTTTAAGGAACAGGTTAAAAAGAGAATCCTAATGTGATTTCTTGATAATAGGTGTGTTCCGTATCTTCTCCTAGTGTCTAAATTCTTCTCCATGGCTGGACCCCCAAATAATATTCCTAGACGTGCTAAGGGGTATCTAGAGAGTGGGATAGGTTTAATAACTACCCTAACCCTAACGCGTACCCTAACCATAACCCCTACCCTAACCCTAACACGTACCCTAATCCTAACCCGTACCCTAAACCGAGCCCTAACCCTCAAACTAACCCTAACCCTAACCCTAACCCATACCCTACGCCGTACCCGAACCCGTTCCCGAAACCGTACCCTAAACCGTACCCTAACCCTAACCCTAACCCTAACCCTAACCCTAAGCTACCCTTGACTGCTTCTGCCTCCAATAGATTTCCTAAGCACTAGTGTTTTAAGGAACAGGTTAAAAACAGAATCCTAATGTGATTTCTTGATAATGGGTGTGTTCCTTATCTTCTCCTAGTGTCTAAACTCTTCTCCATGGCTGGACCCCCAAATAATATTCCTTGACGTGCTAAGGGGTATCTAGAGAGTGGGATAGGTTTAATAACTACCCTAACCCTAACGCGTACCCTAACCCTAACCCCTACCCTAACGCTAACACGTACCCTAATCCTAACCCGTACCCTAAACCGAGCCCTTACCCTCAAACTAACCCTAACCCTAACCCTATCCCATACCCTACGCCGTACCCGAACCCGTAACCGAACCCGTACCCGAACCCGTACCCTAAGCCGTACCCTAACCCTAACCCTAATCCTAAGCTACCCTTGACTGCTTCTGCCTCCAATAGATTTCCTAAGCACTAGTGTTTTAAGGAACAGGTTAAAAAGAGAATCCTAATGTGATTTCTTGATAATGGGTGTGTTCCTTATCTTCTCCTAGTGTCTAAACTCTTCTCCATGGCTGGACCCCCAAATAATATTCCTTGACGTGCTAAGGGGTACCTAGACAGTGGGATAGGTTTAATAACTACCCTAACCCTAACGCGTACCCTAACCCTAACCCCTACCCTAACCCTGACACGTACCCTAATCCTAACCCGTACCCTAAACCCAGCCCTAACCCTCAAAGTAACCCTAACCCTAACCCTAACCCATACCCTACGCCGTACCCGAACCCGTTCCCGAACCCGTACCCTAAGCCGTACCCTAACCCTAACCCTAACCCTAAGCCTAAACCTAAGCCACCCTTGACTGCTTCTGCCTCCAATAGATTTCCTAAGCACTAGTGTTTTAAGGAACAGGTTAAAAAGAGAATCCTAATGTGATTTCTTGATAATGGGTGTGTTCCTTATCTTCTCCTAGTGTCTAAACTCTTCTCCATGGCTGGACCCCCAAATAATATTCCTTGACGTGCTAAGGGGTATCTAGAGAGTGGGATAGGTTTAATAACTACCCTAACCCTAACGCGTACCCTAACCCTAACGCGTACCCTAACCCTAACACGTACCCTAATCCTAAACCGTACCCTAAACCGAGCCCTAACCCTCAAACTAACCCTAACCCTACCCCTAACCCATACCCTACGCCGTATCCGAACCCGTACCCGAACTCGTACCCGAACCCGTACCCTAAGCCGTACCCTAACCCTAACCCTAACCCTAAGCTACCCTTGACTGCTTCTGCCTCCAATAGATTTCCTAAGCACTAGTGTTTTAAGGAACAGGTTAAAAAGAGAATCCTAATGTGATTTCTTGATAATGGGTGTGTTCCTTATCTTCTCCTAGTGTCTGAACTCTTCTCCATGACTGGACCCCCAAATAATATTCCTTGACGTGCTAAGCGGTATCTAGACAGAGGGATAGGTTTAATAACTACCCTAACCATAACGCGTACCCTAACCCTAACACGTACCCTAACCCTAACACGTACCCTAATCCTAACCCGTACCCTAAACCGAGCCCTAACCCTCAAACTAACCCTAACCCTAACGCTAACCCATACCCTACGCCGTACCCGAACCCGTACCCGAACCCGTACCCTAAGCCGTACCCTAACCCTAACCCTAACCCTAACACTAACCCTAACCCTAAGCTACCCTTGACTGCTTCTGCCTCCAATAGATTTCCTAAGCACTAGTGTTTTAAGGAACAGGTTAAAAAGAGAATCCTAATGTGATTTCTTGATAATGGGTGTGTTCCTTATCTTCTCCTAGTGTCTAAACTCCTCTCCATGGCTGGACCCCCAAATAATATTCCTTGACGTGCTAAGGGGTATCTAGAGAGTGGGATAGGTTTAATAACTACCCTAACCCTAACACGTACCCTAACCCTAACCCCTACCCTAACCCTAACACGTACCCTAATCCTAACCCGTACCCTAAACCGAGGCCTAACCCTCAAACTAACCCTAACCCTAACCCTAACCCATGCCCTACGCCGTACCCGAACCCGTACCCTAAGCCGTACCCTAACCCTAACCCTAACCCTAAGCTACCCTTGACTGCTTCTGCCTCCAATAGATTTCCTAAGCACTAGTGTTTTAAGGAACAGGTTCAAAAGAGAATCCTAATGTGATTTCTTGATAATGGGTGTGTTCCTTATCTTCTCCTAGTGTCTAAACTCTTCTCCATGGCTGGACCCCCAAATAATATTCCTTGACGTGCTAAGGGGTATCTAGAGAGTGGGATAGGTTTAATAACTACCCTAACCCTAACGCGTACCCTAACCCTAACCCCTACCCTAACCCTAACACGTACCCTAATCCTAACCCGTACCCTAAACCGAGCCCTAACGCTCAAACTAACCCTAACCCTAACCCTAACCCATACCCTACGCCGTACCCGAACCCGTACCCGAACCCGTACCCTAAGCCGTACCCTAACCCTAACCCTAACCCTAACCCTAACCCTAACCCTAAGCTACCCTTGACTGCTTCTGCCTCCAATAGATTTCCTAAGCACTAGTGTTTTAAGGAACAGTTTAAAAAGAGAATCCTAATGTGATTTCTTGATAATGAGTGTGTTCCTTATCTTCTCCTAGTGTCTAAACTCTTCTCCATGGCTGGACCCCCAAATAATATTCCTTGACGTGCTAAGTGGTATCTAGAGAGTGGGATAGGTTTAATAACTACCCTAACCCTAACGCGTACCCTAACCCTAACCCCTACCCTAACCCTAACACGTACCCTAATCCTAACCTGTACCCTAAACCGTGCCCTAACACTCAAAATAACCCTAATCCTAACCCTAACCCATACCCTACGCCGTACCCGAACCCATTCCCGAACCCGTACCCTAAGCCGTACCCTAACCCTAACCCTAACCCTAACCCTAACCCTAAGCTACCCTTGACTGCTTCTGCCTCCAATAGATTTCCTAAGCACTAGTGTTTTAAGGAACAGGTTAAAAAGAGAATCCTAATGTGATTTCTTGATAATGGGTGTGTTTCTTATCTTCTCCTAGTGTCTAAACTCTTCTCCGTGTCTGGACCCCCAAATAATATTCCTTGACGTGCTAAGGGGAATCTAGAGAGTGGGATAGGTTTAATAACTACCCTAACCCTAACGCGTGCCCTAACCCTAACCCCTACCCTAACCCTAACACGTACCCTAATCCTAACCCGTACACTAAACCGAGCCCTAAACCTCAAACTAACCCTAAATCTAACCCTAACCCATACCCTACGCCGTACCCAAACCCGTTCCCGAACCCGTACCCTAAGCCGTACCCTAACCCTAACCCTAACCCTAACCCTAACCCTAAGCTACCCTTGACTGCTTCTGCCTCCAATAGATTTCCTAAGCACTAGTGTTTTAAGGAACAGGTTAAAAAGAGAATCCTAATGTGATTTCTTGAAAATGGGTGTGTTCCTTATCTTCTCCTAGTGTCTAAACTCTTCTCCATTGCTGAACGCCCAAATAATATTCCTTGACGTGCTAAGGGGTATCTAGAGAGTGGGATAGGTTTAATAACTTCCCCAGCCCTAACGCGTACCCTAACCCTAACCCCTACCCTAACCCTAACACGTACCCTAATCGTAACTCGTACCCTAAACGGAGCCCTAACCCTCAAACTAACCCTAACCCTAACCCTAACCCATACCCTACGCCGTACCCGAACCCGTACCCGAACCCGTACCCTAAGCCGTACCCTAACCCTAACCCTAACCCTAAGCTACCCTTGACTGCTTCTGCCTCCAATAGATTTCCTAAGCACTAGTGTTTTAAGGAACAGGTTAAAAAGAGAATCCTAATGTGATTTCTTGATAATGGGTGTGTTCCTTATCTTCTCCTAGTGTCTAAACTCTTCTCCATGGCTGGACCCCCAAATAATATTCCTTGACGTGCTAAGGGGTATCTAGAGAGTGGGATAGGTTTAATAACTACCCTAACCCTAACGCGTACCCTAACCCTAACCCCTGCCCTAACCCTAACACGTACCCTAATCCTAACCCGTACCCTAAACCGAGCCCTAACGCTCAAACTAACCCTTACCCTAACCATAACACATACCCTACGCCGTACCCGAAACCGTACCCGAACCCGTACCCTAAGCCGTACCCTAACACTAACCCTAACCCTAACCCTAACCCTAACCCTAAGCTACCCTTGACTGCTTCTGCCTCCAATAGATTTCCTAAGCACTACTGTTTTAAGGAACAGTTTAAAAAGAGAATCCTAATGTGATTTCTTGATAATGGGTGTGTTCCTTATCTTCTCCTAGTGTCTAAACTCTTCTCCATGGCTGGACCCCCAAATAATATTCCTTGACGTGCTAAGGGGTATCTAGAGAGTGGGATAGGTTTAATAACTACCCTAACCCTAACGCGTACCCTAACCCTACCCCTACCCTAACCCTAACACGTACCCTAATCCTAACCCGTACCCTAAACCGAGCCCTAACCCTCAAACTAACCCTAACCCTAACCCTAACCCATACCCTACGCCGTACCCGAACCCGTTCCAGAACCCGTACCCTAAGCCGTACCCTAACCCTAACCCTAACCCTAACCCTAACCCTAAGCTACCCTTGACTGCTTCTGCCTCCAATAGATTTCCTAAGCACTAGTGTTTTAAGGAACAGGTTAAAAAGAGAATCCTAATGTGATTTCTTGATAATGGGTGTGTTCCTTATCTTCTCCTAGTGTCTAAACTCTTCTCCATGGCTAGAAACCCAAATAATATTCCTTGACGTGCTAAGGGGTATCTAGAGAGTGGGATAGGTTTAATAACTACCCTAACCCTAACACGTACCCTAACCCTAACCCCTACCCTATCCCTAACACATACCCTAATCCTAACGCGTACCCTAAACCGAGCCCTAACCCTCAAACTAAACCTAACCCTAACCCTAACCCATACCCTACGCCGTATCCGAACCCGTACCCGAACCCGAACCCTAAGCCGTACCCTAACACTAACCCTATCCCTAACCCTAAGCTACCCTTGACTGCTTCTGCCTCCAATAGATTTCCTAAGCACTAGTGTTTTAAGGAACAGGTTAAAAAGAGAATCCTAATGTGATTTCTTGATAATAAGTGTGTTCCGTATCTTCTCCTAGTGTCTAAATTCTTCTCCATGGCTGGACCCCCAAATAATATTCCTAGACGTGCTAAGGGGTATCTAGAGAGTGGGATAGGTTTAATAACTACCCTAACCCTAACGCGTACCCTAACCCTAACCCCTACCCTAACCCTAACACGTACCCTAATCCTAACCCGTACCCTAAACCGAGCCCTAACCCTCAAACTAACCCTAACCCTAACCCTAACCCATACCCTACGCCGTACCCGAACCCGTTCCCGAAACCGTACCCTAAACCGTACCCTAACCCTAACCCTAACCCTAACCCTAAGCTTCCCTTGACTGCTTCTGCCTCCAATAGATTTCCTAAGCACTAGTGTTTTAAGGAACAGGTTAAAAACAGAATCCTAATGTGATTTCTTGATAATGGGTGTGTTCCTTATCTTCTCCTAGTGTCTAAACTCTTCTCCATGGCTGGACCCCCAAATAATATTCCTTGACGTGCTAAGGGGTATCTAGAGAGTGGGATAGGTTTAATAACTACCCTAACCCTAACGCGTACCCTAACCCTAACCCCTACCCTAAACCTAACACGTACCCTAATCCTAACCCGTACCCTAAACCGAGCCCTAACCCTCAAACTGACCCTAACACTAACCCTATCCCATACCCTACGCCGTACCCGAACCCGTAACCGAACCCGTACCCGAACCCGTACCCTAAGCCGTACCCTAACCCTAACCCTAATCCTAAGCTACCCTTGACTGCTTCTGCCTCCAATAGATTTCCTAAGCACTAGTGTTTTAAGGAACAGGTTAAAAAGAGAATCCTAATGTGATTTCTTGATAATGGGTGTGTTCCTTATCTTCTCCTAGTGTCTAAACTCTTCTCCATGGCTGGACCCCCAAATAATATTCCTTGACGTGCTAAGGGGTACCTAGACAGTGGGATAGGTTTAATAACTACCCTAACCCTAACGCGTACCCTAACCCTAACCCCTACCCTAACCCTGACACGTACCCTAATCCTAACCCGTACCCTAAACCGAGCCCTAACCCTCAAAGTAACCCTAACCCTAACCCTAACCCATACCCTACGCCGTACCCGAACCCGTTCCCGAACCCGTACCCTAAGCCGTACCCTAACCCTAACCCTAAACCTAACCCTAAACCTAAGCCACCCTTGACTGCTTCTGCCTCCAATAGATTTCCTAAGCACTAGTGTTTTAAGGAACAGTTTAAAAAGAGAATCCTAATGTGATTTCTTGATAATGGGTGTGTTCCTTATCTTCTCCTAGTGTCTAAACTCTTCTCCATGGCTGGACCCCCAAATAATATTCCTTGACGTGCTAAGGGGTATCTAGAGAGTGGGATAGGTTTAATAACTACCCTAACCCTAACGCGTACCCTAACCCTAACCCCTACCCTAACCCTAACACGTACCCTAATCCTAAACCGTACCCTAAACCGAGCCCTAACCCTCAAACTAACCCTAACCCTAACCCTAAACCATACCCTACGCCGTATCCAAACCCGTACCCGAACTCGTACCCGAACCCGTACCCTAAGCCGTACCCTAACCCTAACCCTAACCCTAAGCTACCCTTGACTGCTTCTGCCTCCAATAGATTTCCTAAGCACTAGTGTTTTAAGGAACAGGTTAAAAAGAGAATCCTAATGTGATTTCTTGATAATGGGTGTGTTCCTTATCTTCTCCTAGTGTCTGAACTCTTCTCCATGACTGGACCCCCAAATAATATTCCTTGACGTGCTAAGCGGTATCTAGACAGAGGGATAGATTTAATAACTACCCTAACCCTAACGCGTACCCTAACCCTAACACGTACCCTAACCCTAACACGTACCCTAATCCTAACCCGTACCCTAAACCGAGCCCTAACCCTCAAACTAACCCTAACCCTAACGCTAACCCATACCCTACGCCGTACCCGAACCCGTACCCGAACCCGTACCCTAAGCCGTACCCTAACCCTAACCCTAACCCTAACACTAACCCTAACCCTAAGCTACCCTTGACTGCTTCTGCCTCCAATAGATTTCCTAAGCACTAGTGTTTTAAGGAACAGGTTAAAAAGAGAATCCTAATGTGATTTCTTGATAATGGGTGTGTTCCTTATCTTCTCCTAGTGTCTAAACTCTTCTCCATGGCTGGACCCCCAAATAATATTCCTTGACGTGCTAAGGGGTATCTAGAGAGTGGGATAGGTTTAATAACTACCCTAACCCTAACACGTACCCTAACCCTAACCCCTACCCTAACCCTAACACGTACCCTAATCCTAACCTGTACCCTAAACCGAGGCCTAACCCTCAAACTAACCCTAACCCTAACCCTAACCCATGCCCTACGCCGTACCCGAACCCGTACCCTAAGCCGTACCCTAACCCTAACCCTAACCCTAAGCTACCCTTGACTGCTTCTGCCTCCAATAGATTTCCTAAGCACTAGTGTTTTAAGGAACAGGTTCAAAAGAGAATCCTAATGTGATTTCTTGATAATGGGTGTGTTCCTTATCTTCTCCTAGTGTCTAAACTCTTCTCCATGGCTGGACCCCCAAATAATATTCCTTGACGTGCTAAGGTGTATCTAGAGAGTGGGATAGGTTTAATAACTACCCTAACCCTAACGCGTACCCTAACCCTAACCCCTACCCTAACCTTAACACGTACCCTAATCCTAACCTGTACCCTAAACTGAGCCCTAACGCTCAAACTAACCCTAACCCTAACCCTAACCCATACCCTACGCCGTACCCGAACCCGTTCCCGAACCCGTACCCTAAGCCGTACCCTAACCCTAACCCTAACCCTAACCCTAACCCTAAGCTACCCTTGACTGCTTCTGCCTCCAATAGATTTCCTAAGCACTAGTGTTTTAAGGAACAGGTTAAAAAGAGAATCCTAATGTGATTTCTTGATAATGGGTGTGTTTCTTATCTTCTCCTAGTGTCTAAACTCTTCTCCGTGTCTGGACCCCCAAATAATATTCCTTGACGTGCTAAGGGGTATCTAGAGAGTGGGATAGGTTTAATAACTACCCTAACCCTAACGCGTGCCCTAACCCTAACCCCTACCCTAACCCTAACACGTACCCTAATCCTAACCCGTACACTAAACCGAGCCCTAAACCTCAAACTAACCCTAACTCTAACCCTAACCCATACCCTACGCCGTACCCAAACCCGTTCCCGAACCCGTACCCTAAGCCGTACCCTAACCCTAACCCTAAACCTAACCCTAACCCTAAGCTACCCTTGACTGCTTCTGCCTCCAATAGATTTCCTAAGCAATAGTGTTTTAAGGAACAGGTTAAAAAGAGAATCCTAATGTGATTTCTTGATAATGGGTGTGTTCCTTATCTTCTCCTAGTGTCTAAACTCTTCTCCATTGCTGGACGCCCAAATAATATTCCTTGACGTGCTAAGGGGTATCTAGAGAGTGGGATAGGTTTAATAACTTCCCCAGCCCTAACGCGTACCCTAACCCTAACCCCTACCCTAACCCTAACACGTACCCTAATCGTAACTCGTACCCTAAACGGAGCCCTAACCCTCAAACTAACCCTAACCCTAACCCTAACCCATACCCTACGCCGTACCCGAACCCGTACCCGAACCCGTACCCTAAGCCGTACCCTAACCCTAACCCTAACCCTAAGCTACCCTTGACTGCTTCTGCCTCCAATAGATTTCCTAAGCACTAGTGTTTTAAGGAACAGGTTAAAAAGAGAATCCTAATGTGATTTCTTGATAATGGGTGTGTTCCTTATCTTCTCCTAGTGTCTAAACTCTTCTCCATGGCTGGACCCCCAAATAATATTCCTTGACGTGCTAAGGGGTATCTAGAGAGTGGGATAGGTTTAATAACTACCCTAACCCTAACGCGTACCCTAACCCTAACCCCTACCCTAACCCTAACACGTACCCTAATCCTAACCCGTACCCTAAACCGAGCCCTAACGCTCAAACTAACCCTAACCCTAACCCTAACCCATACCCTACGCCGTACCCGAACCCGTACCCGAACCCGTACCCTAAGCCGTACCCTAACCCTAACCCTAACCCTAACCCTAACCCTAACCCTAAGCTACCCTTGACTGCTTCTGCCTCCAATAGATTTCCTAAGCACTAGTGTTTTAAGGAACAGTTTAAAAAGAGAATCCTAATGTGATTTCTTGATAATGAGTGTGTTCCTTATCTTCTCCTAGTGTCTAAACTCTTCTCCATGGCTGGACCCCCAAATAATATTCCTTGACGTGCTAAGTGGTATCTAGAGAGTGGGATAGGTTTAATAACTACCCTAACCCTAACGCGTACCCTAAACCTAACCCCTACCCTAACCCTAACACGTACCCTAATCCTAACCTGTACCCTAAACCGTGCCCTAACACTCAAAATAACCCTAATCCTAACCCTAACCCATACCCTACGCCGTACCCGAACCCGTTCCCGAACCCGTACCCTAAGCCGTACCCTAACCCTAACCCTAACCCTAACCCTAACCCTAAGCTACCCTTGACTGCTTCTGCCTCCAATAGATTTCCTAAGCACTAGTGTTTTAAGGAACAGGTTAAAAAGAGAATCCTAATGTGATTTCTTGATAATGGGTGTGTTTCTTATCTTCTCCTAGTGTCTAAACTCTTCTCCGTGTCTGGACCCCCAAATAATATTCCTTGACGTGCTAAGGGGTATCTAGAGAGTGGGATAGGTTTAATAACTGCCCTAACCCTAACGCGTGCCCTAACCCTAACCCCTACCCTAACCCTAACACGTACCCTAATCCTAACCCGTACACTAAACCGAGCCCTAAACCTCAAACTAACCCTAACTCTAACCCTAACCCATACCCTACGCCGTACCCAAACCCGTTCCCGAACCCGTACCCTAAGCCGTACCCTAACCCTAACCCTAAACCTAACCCTAACCCTAAGCTACCCTTGACTGCTTCTGCCTCCAATAGATTCCCTAAGCACTAGTGTTTTAAGGAAGAGGTTAAAAAGAGAATCCTAATGTGATTTCTTGATAATGGGTGTGTTCCTTATCTTCTCCTAGTGTCTAAACTCTTCTCCATGACTGGACCCGCAAATAATATTCCTTGACGTGCTAAGCGGTATCTAGACAGAGGGATAGGTTTAATAACTACCCTAACCCTAACGCGTACCCTAACCCTAACGCGTACCCTAACCCTAACACGTACCCTAATCCTAACCCGTACCCTAAACCGAGCCCTAACCCTCAAACTAACCCTAACCCTAACGCTAACCCATACCCTACGTCGTACCCGAACCCGTACCCGAACCTGTACCCTAAGCCGTACCCTAAACCTAACCGTAACCCTAACCCTACCCCTAAGCTACCCTTGACTGCTTCTGCCTCCAATAGATTTCCTAAGCACTAGTGTTTTAAGGAACAGGTTAAAAAGAGAATCCTAATGTGATTTCTTGATAATGGGTGTGTTTCTTATCTTCTCCTAGTGTCTAAACTCTTCTCCGTGTCTGGACCCCCAAATAATATTCCTTGACGTGCTAAGGGGTATCAAGAGAGTGGGATAGGTTTAATAACTACCCTAAACCTAACGCGTGCCCTAACCCTAACCCGTACCCTAACCCTAACACGTACCCTAATCCTAACCCGTACACTAAACCGAGCCCTAAACCTCAAACTAACCCTAACCCTAACCCTAACCCATACCCTACGCCATACCCAAACCCGTTCCCGAACCCGTACCCTAAGCCGTACCCTAACCCTAACCCTAACCCTAACCCTAACCCTAACCCTAAGCTACCCTTGACTGCTTCTGCCTCCAATAGATTTCCTAAGCACTAGTGTTTTAAGGAACAGGTTAAAAAGAGAATCCTAATGTGATTTCTTGATAATGGGTGTGTTCCTTATCTTCTCCTAGTGTCTAAACTCTTCTCCATGGCTGGACCCCCAAATAATATTCCTTGACGTGCTAAGGGGTATCTAGAGAGTGGGATAGGTTTAATAACTTCCCCAGCCCTAACGCGTACCCTAACCCTAACCCCTACCCTAACCCTAACACGTACCCTAATCGTAACTCGTACCCTAAACGGAGCCCTAACCCTCAAACTAACCCTAACCCTAACCCTAACCAATAACCTACTCCGTACCCGAACCCGTACCCGAACCCATACCCTAAGCCGTACCCTAACCCTAACCCTAACCCTAAGCTACCCTTGAATGCTTCTGCCTCCAATAGATTTCCTAAGCACTAGTGTTTTAAGGAACAGGTTAAAAAGAGAATCCTAATGTGATTTCTTGATAATGGGTGTGTTCCTTATCTTCTCCTAGTGTCTAAACTCTTCTCCATGGCTGGACCCCCAAATAATATTCCTTGACGTGCTAAGGGGTATCTAGAGAGTGGGATAGGTTTAATAACTACCCTAACCCTAACGCGTACACTAACCCTACCCCTACCCTAACCCTAACACGTACCCTAATCCTAACCCGTACCCTAAACCGAGCCCTAACCCTCAAACTAACCCTAACCCTAACCCTAACCCATACCCTACGCCGTACCCGAACCCGTTCCCGAACCCGTACCCTAAGCCGTACCCTAACCCTAACCCTAACCCTAAGCTACCCTTGACTGCTTCTGCCTCCAATAGATTTCCTAAGCACTAGTGTTTTAAGGAACAGGTTAAAAAGAGAATCCTAATGTGATTTCTTGATAATGGGTGTGTTCCTTATCTTCTCCTAGTGTCTAAACTCTTCTCCATGGCTAGAAACCCAAATAATATTCCTTGACGTGCTAAGGGGTATCTAGAGAGTGGGATAGGTTTAATAACTACCCTAACCCTAACACGTACCCTAACCCTAACCCCTACCCTATCCCTAACACATACCCTAATCCTAACGCGTACCCTAAACCGAGCCCTAACCCTCAAACTAAACCTAAACCTAACACTAAACCATACCCTACGCCGTACACGAACCCGTACCCGAACCCGAACCCTAAGCCGTACCCTAACACTAACCCTAACCCTAACCCTAAGCTACCCTTGACTGCTTCTGCCTCCAATAGATTTCCTAAGCACTAGTGTTTTAAGGAACAGGTTAAAAAGAGAATCCTAATGTGATTTCTTGATAATAGGTGTGTTCCGTATCTTCTCCTAGTGTCTAAATTCTTCTCCATGGCTGGACCCCCAAATAATATTCCTAGACGTGCTAAGGGGTATCTAGAGAGTGGGATAGGTTTAATAACTACCCTAACCCTAACGCGTACCCTAACCCTAACCCCTACCCTAACCCTAACACGTACCCTAATCCTAACCCGTACCCTAAACCGAGCCCTAACCCTCAAACTAACCCTAACCCTAACCCTAACCCATACCCTACGCCGTACCCGAACCCGTTCCCGAAACCGTACCCTAAACCGTACCCTAACCCTAACCCTAACCCTAACCCTAACCCTAAGCTACCCTTAACTGCTTCTGCCTCCAATAGATTTCCTAAGCACTAGTGTTTTAAGGAACAGGTTAAAAAGAGAATCCTAATGTGATTTCTTGATAATGGGTGTGTTTCTTATCTTCTCCTAGTGTCTAAACTCTTCTCCGTGTCTGGACCCCCAAATAATTTTCCTTGACGTGCTAAGGGGTATCTAGAGAGTGGGATAGGTTTAATAACTACCCTAACCCTAACGCGTGCCCTAACCCTAACCCCTACCCTAACCCTAACACGTACCCTAATCCTAACCCGTACACTAAACCGAGCCCTAAACCTCAAACTAACCCTAACTCTAACCCTAACCCATACCCTACGCCGTACCCAAACCCGTTCCCGAACCCGTACCCTAAGCCGTACCCTAACCCTAACCCTAAACCTAACCCTAACCCTAAGCTACCCTTGACTGCTTCTGCCTCCAATAGATTTCCTAAGCAATAGTGTTTTAAGGAACAGGTTAAAAAGAGAATCCTAATGTGATTTCTTGATAATGGGTGTGTTCCTTATCTTCTCCTAGTGTCTAAACTCTTCTCCATTGCTGGACGCCCAAATAATATTCCTTGACGTGTTAAGGGGTATCTAGAGAGTGGGATAGGTTTAATAACTTCCCCAGCCCTAATGCGTACCCTAACCCTAACCCCTACCCTAACCCTAACACGTACCCTAATCGTAACTCGTACCCTAAACGGAGCCCTAACCCTCAAACTAACCCTAACCCTAACCCTAACCCATACCCTACGCCGTACCCGAACCCGTACCCGAACCCGTACCCTAAGCCGTACCCTAACCCTAACCCTAACCCTAAGCTACCCTTGACTGCTTCTGCCTCCAATAGATTTCCTAAGCACTAGTGTTTTAAGGAACACGTTAAAAAGAGAATCCTAATGTGATTTCTTGATAATGGGTGTGTTCCTTATCTTCTCCTAGTGTCTAAACTCTTCTCCATGGCTGGACCCCCAAATAATATTCCCTGACGTGCTAAGGGGTATCTAGAGAGTGGGATAGGTTTAATAACTACCCTAACCCTAACGCGTACCCTAACCCTAACCCCTACCCTAACCCTAACACGTACCCTAATCCTAACCCGTACCCTAAACCGAGCCCTAACGCTCAAACTAACCCTAACCCTAACCCTAACCCATACCCTACGCCGTACCCGAACCCGTACCCGAACCCGTACCCTAAGCCGTACCCTAACCCTAACCCTAACCCTAACCCTAAGCTACCCTTGACTGCTTCTGCCTCCAATATATTTCCTAAGCACTAGTGTTTTAAGGAAGAGGTTAAAAAGAGAATCCTAATGTGATTTCTTGATAATGGGTGTGTTCCTTATCTTCTCCTAGTGTCTAAATTCTTCTCCATGACTGGACCCGCAAATAATATTCCTTGACGTGCTAAGCGGTATCTAGACAGAGGGATAGGTTTAATAACTACCCTAACCCTAACGCGTACCCTAACCCTAACGCGTACCCTAACCCTAACACGTACCCTAATCCTAACCCGTACCCTAAACCGAGCCCTAACGCTCAAACTAACCCTAACCCTAACCCTAACCAATAACCTACTCCGTACCCGAACCCGTACCCGAACCCGTACCCTAAGCCGTACCCTAACCCTAACCCTAACCCTAAGCTACCCTTGAATGCTTCTGCCTCCAATAGATTTCCTAAGCACTAGTGTTTTAAGGAACAGGTTAAAAAGAGAATCCTAATGTGATTTCTTGATAATGGGTGTGTTCCTTATCTTCTCCTATTGTCTAAACTCTTCTCCATGGCTGGTCCCCCAAATAATATTCCTTGACGTGCTAAGGGGTATCTAGAGAGTGGGATAGGTTTAATAACTACCCTAACCCTAACGCGTACACTAACCCTACCCCTACCCTAACCCTAACACGTACCCTAATCCTAACCCGTACCCTAAACCGAGCCCTAACCCTCAAACTAACCCTAACCCTAACCCTAACCCATACCCTACGCCGTACCCGAACCCGTTCCCGAACCCGTACCCTAAGCCGTACCCTAACCCTAACCCTAACCCTAAGCTACCCTTGACTGCTTCTGCCTCCAATAGATTTCCTAAGCACTAGTGTTTTAAGGAACAGGTTAAAAAGAGAATCCTAATGTGATTTCTTGATAATGGGTGTGTTCCTTATCTTCTCCTAGTGTCTAAACTCTTCTCCATGGCTAGAAACCCAAATAATATTCCTTGACGTGCTAAGGGGTATCTAGAGAGTGGGATAGGTTTAATAACTACCCTAACCCTAACACGTACCCTAACCCTAACCCCTACCCTATCCCTAACACATACCCTAATCCTAACGCGTACCCTAAACCGAGCCCTAACCCTCAAACTAAACCTAACCCTAACCCTAACCCATACCCTACGCCGTACCCGAACCCGTACCCGAACCCGAACCCTAAGCCGTACCCTAGCACTAACCCTAACCCTAACCCTAAGCTACCCTTGACTGCTTCTGCCTCCAATAGATTTCCTAAGCACTAGTGTTTTAAGGAACAGGTTAAAAAGAGAATCCTAATGTGATTTCTTGATAATAGGTGTGTTCCGTATCTTCTCCTAGTGTCTAAATTCTTCTCCATGGCTGGACCCCCAAATAATATTCCTAGACGTGCTAAGGGGTATCTAGAGAGTGGGATAGGTTTAATAACTACCCTAACCCTAACGCGTACCCTAACCCTAACCCCTACCCTAACCCTAACACGTACCCTAATCCTAACCCGTACCCTAAACCGAGCCCTAACCCTCAAACTAACCCTAACCCTAACCCTAACCCATACCCTACGCCGTACCCGAACCCGTTCCCGAAACCGTACCCTAAACCGTACCCTAACCCTAACCCTAACCCTAACCCTAACCCTAAGCTTCCCTTGACTGCTTCTGCCTCCAATAGATTTCCTAAGCACTAGTGTTTTAAGGAACAGGTTAAAAACAGAATCCTAATGTGATTTCTTGATAATGGGTGTGTTCCTTATCTTCTCCTAGTGTCTAAACTCTTCTCCATGGCTGGACCCCCAAATAATATTCCTTGACGTGCTAAGGGGTATCTAGAGAGTGGGATAGGTTTAATAACTACCCTAACCCTAACGCGTACCCTAACCCTAACCCCTACCCAAACCCTAACACGTACCCTAATCCTAACCCGTACCCTAAACCGAGCCCTAACCCTCAAACTAACCCTAACACTAACCCTATCCCATACCCTACGCCGTACCCGAACCCGTAACCGAACCCGTACCCGAACCCGTACCCTAAGCCGTACCCTAACCCTAACCCTAATCCTAAGCTACCCTTGACTGCTTCTGCCTCCAATAGATTTCCTAAGCACTAGTGTTTTAAGGAACAGGTTAAAAAGAGAATCCTAATGTGATTTCTTGATAATGGGTGTGTTCCTTATCTTCTCCTAGTGTCTAAACTCTTCTCCATGGCTGGACCCCCAAATAATATTCCTTGACGTGCTAAGGGGTACCTAGACAGTGGGATAGGTTTAATAACTACCCTAACCCTAACGCGTACCCTAACCCTAACCCCTACCCTAACCCTGACACGTACCCTAATCCTAACCCGTACCCTAAACCGAGCCCTAACCCTCAAAGTAACCCTACCCTAACCCTAACCCATACCCTACGCCGTACCCGAACCCGTTCCCGAACCCGTACCCTAAGCCGTACCCTAACCCTAACCCTAAACCTAACCCTAAACCTAAGCCACCCTTGACTGCTTCTGCCTCCAATAGATTTCCTAAGCACTAGTGTTTTAAGGAACAGGTTAAAAAGAGAATCCTAATGTGATTTCTTGATAATGGGTGTGTTCCTTATCTTCTCCTAGTGTCTAAACTCTTCTCCATGGCTGGACCCCCAAATAATATTCCTTGACGTGCTAAGGGGTATCTAGAGAGTGGGATAGGTTTAATAACTATCCTAACCCTAACGCGTACCCTAACCCTAACCCCTACCCTAACCCTAACACGTACCCTAATCCTAAACCGTACCCTAAACCGAGCCCTAACCCTCAAACTAACCCTAACCCTAACCCTAACCCATACCCTACGCCGTATCCGAACCCGTACCCGAACTCGTACCCGAACCCGTACCCTAAGCCGTACCCTAACCCTAACCCTAACCCTAAGCTACCCTTGACGGCTTCTGCCTCCAATAGATTTCCTAAGCACTAGTGTTTTAAGGAACAGGTTAAAAAGAGAATCCTAATGTGATTTCTTGATAATGGGTGTGTTCCTGATCTTCTCCTAGTGTCTGAACTCTTCTCCATGACTGGACCCCCAAATAATATTCCTTGACGTGCTAAGCGGTATCTAGACAGAGGGATAGATTTAATAACTACCCTAACCCTAACGCGTACCCTAACCCTAACCCCTACCCTAACCCTAACACGTACCCTAATCCTAACCCGTACCCTAAACCGAGCCCTAACCCTCAAACTAACCCTAACCCTAACGCTAACCCATACCCTACGGCGTACCCGAACCCGTACCCGAACCCGTACCCTAAGCCGTACCCTAACCCTAACCCTAACCCTAACACTAACCCTAACCCTAAGCTACCCTTGACTGCTTCTGCCTCCAATAGATTTCCTAAGCACTAGTGTTTTAAGGAACAGGTTAAAAAGAGAATCCTAATGTGATTTCTTGATAATGGGTGTGTTCCTTATCTTCTCCTAGTGTCTAAACTCTTCTCCATGGCTGGACCCCCAAATAATATTCCTTGACGTGCTAAGGGGTATCTAGAGAGTGGGATAGGTTTAATAACTACCCTAACCCTAACACGTACCCTAACCCTAACCCCTACCCTAACCCTAACACGTACCCTAATCATAACCCGTACCCTAAACCGAGGCCTAACCCTCAAACTAACCCTAACCCTAACCCTAACCCATGCCCTACGCCGTACCCGAACCCGTACCCTAAGCCGTACCCTAACCCTAACCCTAACCCTAAGCTACCCTTGACTGCTTCTGCCTCCAATAGATTTCCTAAGCACTAGTGTTTTAAGGAACAGGTTAAAAAGAGAATCCTAATGTGATTTCTTGATAATGGGTGTGTTTCTTATCTTCTCCTAGTGTCTAAACTCTTCTCCGTGGCTGGACCCCCAAATAATATTCCTTGACGTGCTAAGGGGTATCTAGAGAGTGGGATAGGTTTAATAACTACCCTAACCCTAACGCGTGCCCTAACCCTAACACCTACCCTAACCCTAACACGTACCCTAATCCTAACCCGTACACTAAACCGAGCCCTAAACCTCAAACTAACCCTAACTCTAACCCTAACCCATACCCTACGCCGTACCCAAACCCGTTCCCGAACCCGTACCCTAAGCCGTACCCTAACCCTAACCCTAAACCTAACCCTAACCCTAAGCTACCCTTGACTGCTTCTGCCTCCAATAGATTTCCTAAGCAATAGTGTTTTAAGGAACAGGTTAAAAAGAGAATCCTAATGTGATTTCTTGATAATGGGTGTGTTCCTTATCTTCTCCTAGTGTCTAAACTCTTCTCCATTGCTGGACGCCCAAATAATATTCCTTGACGTGCTAAGGGTTATCTAGAGAGTGGGATAGGTTTAATAACTTCCCCAGCCCTAACGCGTACCCTAACCCTAACCCCTACCCTAACCCTAACACGTACCCTAATCGTAACTCGTACCCTAAACGGAGCCCTAACCCTCAAACTAACCCTAACCCTAACCCTAACCCATACCCTACGCCGTACCCGAACCCGTACCCGAACCCGTACCCTAAGCCGTACCCTAACCCTAACCCTAACCCTAAGCTACCCTTGACTGCTTCTGCCTCCAATAGATTTCCTAAGCACTAGTGTTTTAAGGAACAGGTTAAAAAGAGAATCCTAATGTGATTTCTTGATAATGGGTGTGTTCCTTATCTTCTCCTAGTGTCTAAACTCTTCTCCATGGCTGGACCCCCAAATAATATTCCTTGACGTGCTAAGGGGTATCTAGAGAGTGGGATAGGTTTAATAACTACCCTAACCCTAACGCGTACCCTAACCCTAACCCCTACCCTAACCCTAACACGTACCCTAATCCTAACCCGTACCCTAAACCGAGCCCTAACGCTCAAACTAACCCTAACCCTAACCCTAACCCATACCCTACGCCGTACCCGAACCCGTACCCGAACCCGTACCCTAAGCCGTACCCTAACCCTAACCCTAACCCTAACCCTAACCCTAAGCTACCCTTGACTGCTTCTGCCTCCAATAGATTTCCTAAGCACTAGTGTTTTAAGGAACAGTTTAAAAAGAGAATCCTAATGTGATTTCTTGATAATGAGTGTGTTCCTTATCTTCTCCTAGTGTCTAAACTCTTCTCCATGGCTGGACCCCCAAATAATATTCCTTGACGTGCTAAGTGGTATCTAGAGAGTGGGATAGGTTTAATAACTACCCTAACCCTAACGCGTACCCTAACCCTAACCCCTACCCTAACCCTAACACGTACCCTAATCCTAACCTGTACCCTAAACCGTGCCCTAACACTCAAAATAACCCTAATCCTAACCCTAACCCATACCCTACGCCGTACCCGAACCCGTTCCCGAACCCGTACCCTAAGCCGTACCCTAACCCTAACCCTAACCCTAACCCTAAGCTACCCTTGACTGCTTCTGCCTCCAATAGATTTCCTAAGCACTAGTGTTTTAAGGAACAGGTTAAAAAGAGAATCCTAATGTGATTTCTTGATAATGGGTGTGTTTCTTATCTTCTCCTAGTGTCTAAACTCTTCTCCGTGTCTGGACCCCCAAATAATATTCCTTGACGTGCTAAGGGGTATCTAGAGAGTGGGATAGGTTTAATAACTACCCTAACCCTAACGCGTGCCCTAACCCTAACCCCTACCCTAACCCTAACACGTACCCTAATCCTAACCCGTACACTAAACCGAGCCCTAAACCTCAAACTAACCCTAACTCTAACCCTAACCCATACCCTACGCCGTACCCAAACCCGTTCCCGAACCCGTACCCTAAGCCGTACCCTAACCCTAACCCTAAACCTAACCCTAACCCTAAGCTACCCTTGACTGCTTCTGCCTCCAATAGATTTCCTAAGCAATAGTGTTTTAAGGAACAGGTTAAAAAGAGAATCCTAATGTGATTTCTTGATAATGGGTGTGTTCCTTATCTTCTCCTAGTGTCTAAACTCTTCTCCATTGCTGGACGCCCAAATAATATTCCTTGACGTGCTAAGGGGTATCTAGAGAGTGGGATAGGTTTAATAACTTCCCCAGCCCTAATGCGTACCCTAACCCTAACCACTACCCTAACCCTAACACGTACCCTAATCCTAACCCGTACCCTAAACCGAGCCCTAACGCTCAAACTAACCCTAACCCTAACCCTAACCCATACCCTACGCCGTACCCGAACCCGTACCCGAACCCGTACCCTAAGCCGTACCCTAACCCTAACCCTAACCCTAACCCTAAGCTACCCTTGACTGCTTCTGCCTCCAATAGATTTCCTAAGCACTAGTGTTTTAAGGAACAGGTTAAAAAGAGAATCCTAATGTGATTTCTTGATAATGGGTGTGTTTCTTATCTTCTCCTAGTGTCTAAACTCTTCTCCGTGTCTGGACCCCCAAATAATATTCCTTGACGTGCTAAGGGGTATCAAGAGAGTGGGATAGGTTTAATAACTACCCTAAACCTAACGCGTACCCTAACCCTAACCCGTACCCTAACCCTAACATGTACCCTAATCCTAACCCGTACACTAAACCGAGCCCTAAACCTCAAACTAACCCTAACCCTAACCCTAACCCATACCCTACGCCATACCCAAACCCGTTCCCGAACCCGTACCCTAAGCCGTACCCTAACCCTAACCCTAACCCTAACCCTAACCCTAACCCTAAGCTACCCTTGACTGCTTCTGCCTCCAATAGATTTCCTAAGCACTAGTGTTTTAAGGAACAGGTTAAAAAGAGAATCCTAATGTGATTTCTTGATAATGGGTGTGTTCCTTATCTTCTCCTAGTGTCTAAACTCTTCTCCATGGCTGGACCCCCAAATAATATTCCTTGACGTGCTAAGGGGTATCTAGAGAGTGGGATAGGTTTAATAACTTCCCCAGCCCTAACGCGTACCCTAACCCTAACCCCTACCCTAACCCTAACACGTACCCTAATCGTAACTCGTACCCTAAACGGAGCCCTAACCCTCAAACTAACCCTAACCCTAACCCTAACCAATAACCTACTCCGTACCCGAACCCGTACCCGAACCCATACCCTAAGCCGTACCCTAACCCTAACCCTAACCCTAAGCTACCCTTGAATGCTTCTGCCTCCAATAGATTTCCTAAGCACTAGTGTTTTAAGGAACAGGTTAAAAAGAGAATCCTAATGTGATTTCTTGATAATGGGTGTGTTCCTTATCTTCTCCTAGTGTCTAAACTCTTCTCCATGGCTGGACCCCCAAATAATATTCCTTGACGTGCTAAGGGGTATCTAGAGAGTGGGATAGGTTTAATAACTACCCTAACCCTAACGCGTACACTAACCCTACCCCTACCCTAACCCTAACACGTACCCTAATCCTAACCCGTACCCTAAACCGAGCCCTAACCCTCAAACTAACCCTAACCCTAACCCATACCCTACGCCGTACCCGAACCCGTTCCCGAAACCGTACCCTAAGCCGTACCCTAACCCTAACCCTAACCCTAACCCTAAGCTACCCTTGACTGCTTCTGCCTCCAATAGATTTCCTAAGCACTAGTGTTTTAAGGAACAGGTTAAAAAGAGAATCCTAATGTGATTTCTTGATAATGGGTGTGTTCCTTATCTTCTCCTAGTGTCTAAACTCTTCTCCATGGCTAGAAACCCAAATAATATTCCTTGACGTGCTAAGGGGTATCTAGAGAGTGGGATAGGTTTAATAACTACCCTAACCCTAACACGTACCCTAACCCTAACCCCTACCCTATCCCTAACACATACCCTAATCCTAACGCGTACCCTAAACCGAGCCCTAACCCTCAAACTAAACCTAACCCTAACCCTAACCCATACCCTACGCCGTACCCGAACCCGTACCCGAACCCGAACCCTAAGCCGTACCCTAACACTAACCCTAACCCTAACCCTAAGCTACCCTTGACTGCTTCTGCCTCCAATAGATTTCCTAAGCACTAGTGTTTTAAGGAACAGGTTAAAAAGAGAATCCTAATGTGATTTCTTGATAATAGGTGTGTTCCGTATCTTCTCCTAGTGTCTAAATTCTTCTCCATGGCTGGACCCCCAAATAATATTCCTAGACGTGCTAAGGGGTATCTAGAGAGTGGGATAGGTTTAATAACTACCCTAACCCTAACGCGTACCCTAACCCTAACCCCTACCCTAACCCTAACACGTACCCTAATCCTAACCCGTACCCTAAACCGAGCCCTAACCCTCAAACTAACCCTAACCCTAACCCTAACCCATACCCTACGCCGTACCCGAACCCGTTCCCGAAACCGTACCATAAACCGTACCCTCACCCTAACCCTAACCCTAACCCTAACCCTAGGCTTCCCTTGACTGCTTCTGCCTCCAATAGATTTCCTAAGCACTAGTGTTTTAAGGAACAGGTTAAAAACAGAATCCTAATGTGATTTCTTGATAATGGGTGTGTTCCTTATCTTCTCCTAGTGTCTAAACTCTTCTCCATGGCTGGACCCCCAAATAATATTCCTTGACGTGCTAAGGGGTATCTAGAGAGTGGGATAGGTTTAATAACTACCCTAACCATAACGCGTACCCTAACCCTAACCCCTACACTAACCCTAACACGTACCCTAATCCTAACCCGTACCCTAAACCGAGCCCTAACCCTCAAACTAACCCTAACACTAACCCTATCCCATACCCTACGCCGTACCCGAACCCGTAACCGAACCCGTACCCGAACCCGTACCCTAAGCCGTACCCTAACCCTAACCCTAATCCTAAGCTACCCTTGACTGCTTCTGCCTCCAATAGATTTCCTAAGCACTAGTGTTTTAAGGAACAGGTTAAAAAGAGAATCCTAATGTGATTTCTTGATAATGGGTGTGTTCCTTATCTTCTCCTAGTGTCTAAACTCTTCTCCATGGCTGGACCCCCAAATAATATTCCTTGACGTGCTAAGGGGTACCTAGACAGTGGGATAGGTTTAATAACTACCCTAACCCTAACGCGTACCCTAACCCTAACCCCTACCCTAACCCTGACACGTACCCTAATCCTAACCCGTACCCTAAACCGAGCCCTAACCCTCAAAGTAACCCTAACCCTAACCCTAACCCATACCCTACGCCGTACCCCAACCCATTCCCGAACCCGTACCCTAAGCCGTACCCTAACCCTAACCCTAAACCTAACCCTAAACCTAAGCCACCCTTGACTGCTTCTGCCTCCAATAGATTTCCTAAGCACTAGTGTTTTAAGGAACAGGTTAAAAAGAGAATCCTAATGTGATTTCTTGATAATGGGTGTGTTCCTTATCTTCTCCTAGTGTCTAAACTCTTCTCCATGGCTGGACCCCCAAATAATATTCCTTGACGTGCTAAGTGGTATCTAGAGAGTGGGATAGGTTTAATAACTACCCTAACCCTAACGCGTACCCTAACCCTAACCCCTACCCTAACCCTAACACGTACCCTAATCCTAAACCGTACCCTAAAACGAGCCCTAACCCTCAAACTAACCCTAACCCTAACCCTAACCCATACCCTACGCCGTATCCGAACCCGTACCCGAACTCGTACCCGAACCCGTACCCTAAGCCGTACCCTAACCCTAACCCTAACCCTAAGCTACCCTTGACTGCTTCTGCCTCCAATAGATTTCCTAAGCACTAGTGTTTTAAGGAACAGGTTAAAAAGAGAATCCTAATGTGATTTCTTGATAATGGGTGTGTTCCTTATCTTCTCCTAGTGTCTGAACTCTTCTCCATGACTGGACCCCCAAATAATATTCCTTGACGTGCTAAGCGGTATCTAGACAGAGGGATAGATTTAATAACTACCCTAACCCTAACGCGTACCCTAACCCTAACACGTACCCTAAACCTAACACGTACCCTAATCCTAACCCGTACCCTAAACCGAGCCCTAACCCTCAAACTAACCCTAACCCTAACGCTAACCCATACCCTACGCCGTACCCGAACCCGTACCCGAACCCGTACCCTAAGCCGTACCCTAACCCTAACCCTAACCCTAACACTAACCCTAACCCTAAGCTACCCTTGACTGCTTCTGCCTCCAATAGATTTCCTAAGCACTAGTGTTTTAAGGAACAGGTTAAAAAGAGAATCCTAATGTGATTTCTTGATAATGGGTGTGTTCCTTATCTTCTCCTAGTGTCTAAACTCTTCTCCATGGCTGGACCCCCAAATAATATTCCTTGACGTGCTAAGGGGTATCTAGAGAGTGGGATAGGTTTAATAACTACCCTAACCCTAACACGTACCCTAACCCTAACCCCTACCCTAACCCTAACACGTACCCTAATCCTAACCCGTACCCTAAACCGAGGCCTAACCCTCAAACTAACCCTAACCCTAACCCTAACCCATGCCCTACGCCGTACCCGAACCCGTACCCTAAGCCGTACCCTAACCCTAACCCTAACCCTAAGCTACCCTTGACTGCTTCTGCCTCCAATAGATTTCCTAAGCACTAGTGTTTTAAGGAACAGGTTCAAAAGAGAATCCTAATGTGATTTCTTGATAATGGGTGTGTTCCTTATCTTCTCCTAGTGTCTAAACTCTTCTCCATGGCTGGACCCCCAAATAATATTCCTTGACGTGCTAAGGGGTATCTAGAGAGTGGGATAGGTTTAATAACTACCCTAACCCTAACGCGTACCCTAACCCTAACCCCTACCCTAACCCTAACACGTACCCTAATCCTAACCCGTACCCTAAACTGAGCCCTAACGCTCAAACTAACCCTAACCCTAACCCTAACCCATACCCTACGCCGTACCCGAACCCGTACCCGAACCCGTACCCTAAGCCGTACCCTAACCCTAACCCTAACCCTAACCCTAACCCTAAGCTACCCTTGACTGCTTCTGCCTCCAATAGATTTCCTAAGCACTAGTGTTTTAAGGAACAGTTTAAAAAGAGAATCCTAATGTGATTTCTTGATAATGAGTGTGTTCCTTATCTTCTCCTAGTGTCTAAACTCTTCTCCATGGTTGGACCCCCAAATAATATTCCTTGACGTGCTAAGTGGTATCTAGAGAGTGGGATAGGTTTAATAACTACCCTAACCCTAACGCGTACCCTAACCCTAACCCCTACCCTAACCCTAACACGTACCCTAATCCTAACCTGTACCCTAAACCGTGCCCTAACACTCAAAATAACCCTAATCCTAACCCTAACCCATACCCTACGCCGTACCCGAACCCGTTCCCGAACCCGTACCCTAAGCCGTACCCTAACCCTAACCCTAACCCTAACCCTAACCCTAAGCTACCCTTGACTGCTTCTGCCTCCAATAGATTTCCTAAGCACTAGTGTTTTAAGGAACAGGTTAAAAAGAGAATCCTAATGTGATTTCTTGATAATGGGTGTGTTTCTTATCTTCTCCTAGTGTCTAAACTCTTCTCCGTGTCTGGACCCCCAAATAATATTCCTTGATGTGCTAAGGGGTATCTAGAGAGTGGGATAGGTTTAATAACTACCCTAACCCTAACGCGTGCCCTAACCCTAACCCCTACCCTAACCCTAACACGTACCCTAATCCTAACCCGTACCCTAAACCGAGCCCTAACCCTCAAACTAACCCTAACCCTAACCCTAACCCATACCCTACGCCGTACCCGAACCCGTAACCGAACCCGTACCCTAAGCCGTACCCTAACCCTAACCCTAAACCTAACCCTAACCCTAAGCTACCCTTGACTGCTTCTGCCTCCAATAGATTTCCTAAGCAATAGTGTTTTAAGGAACAGGTTAAAAAGAGAATCCTAATGTGATTTCTTGATAATGGGTGTGTTCCTTATCTTCTCCTAGTGTCTAAACTCTTCTCCATTGCTGGACGCCCAAATAATATTCCTTGACGTGCTAAGGGTTATCTAGAGAGTGGGATAGGTTTAATAACTTCCCCAGCCCTAACGCGTACCCTAATCCTAACACCTACCCTAACCCTAACACGTACCCTAATCGTAACTCGTACCCTAAACGGAGCCCTAACCCTCAAACTAACCCTAACCCTAACCCTAACCCATACCCTACGCCGTACCCGAACCCGTACCCGAACCCGTACCCTAAGCCGTACCCTAACCCTAACCCTAACCCTAAGCTACCCTTGACTGCTTCTGCCTCCAATAGATTTCCTAAGCACTAGTGTTTTAAGGAACAGGTTAAAAAGAGAATCCTAATGTGATTTCTTAACGCTAACCCATACCCTACGCCGTACCCGAACCCGTACCCTAAGCCGTACCCTAAACCTAACCCTAACCCTAACCCTAAATCTAAGCTACCCTTGACTGCTTCTGCCTCCAATAGATTTCCTAAGCACTAGTGTTTTAAGGAACAGGTTAAAAAGAGAATCCTAATGTGATTTCTTGATAATGGGTGTGTTCCTTATCTTCTCCTAGTGTCTAAACTCTTCTCCATGGCTGGACCCCCAAATAATATTCCTTGACGTGCTAAGGGGTATCTAGAGAGTGGGATAGGTTTAATAACTTCCCCAGCCCTAACGCGTACCCTAACCCTAACCCCTACCCTAACCCTAACACGTACCCTAATCGTAACTCGTTCCCTAAACGGAGCCCTAACCCTCAAACTAACCCTAACCCTAACCCTAACCCATACCCTACGCCGTACCCGAACCCGTACCCGAACCCGTACCCTAAGCCGTACCCTAACCCTAACCCTAACACTAACACTAAGCTACCCTTGACTGCTTCTGCCTCCAATAGATTTCCTAAGCACTAGTGTTTTAAGGAACAGGTTAAAAAGAGAATCCTAATGTGATTTCTTGATAATGGGTGTGTTCCTTATCTTCTCCTAGTGTCTAAACTCTTCTCCATGGCTGGACCCCCAAATAATATTCCTTGACGTGCTAAGGGGTATCTACAGAGTGGGATAGGTTTAATAACTACCCTAACCCTAACGCGTACCCTAACCCTAACCCCTACCCTAACACTAACACGTAACCTAATCCTAACCCGTACCCTAAACCGAGCCCTAACCCTCAAAGTAACCCTAACCCTAACACTAACCCATACCCTACGCCGTACCCGAACCTGTACCCGAACCCGTACCCGAACCCGTACCCTAAGCCGTACCCTAACCCTAACCCTAACCCTAAGCTACCCTTGACTGCTTCTGCCTCCAATAGATCTCCTAAGCACTAGTGTTTTAAGGAAGAGTTTAAAAAGAGAATCTTAATGTGATTTCTTGATAATGGGTGTGTTCCTTATCTTCTCCTAGTGTCTAAACTCTTCTCCATGACTGGACCCCCAAATAATATTCCTTGACGTGCTAAGCGGTATCTAGACAGAGGGATAGGTTTAATAACTAACCTAACCCTAACGCGTACCCTAACCCTAACGCGTATCCTAACCCTAACGCGTACCCTAACCCTAACACGTACCCTAATCCTAACCCGTACCCTAAACCGAGCCCTAACCCTCAAACTAACCCTAACCCTAACCCTAACCCATACCCTACGCCGTACCCGAACCCGTACCCGAACCCTTACCCTAAGCCGTACCCTAACCCTAACCCTAACCCTAAGCTACCCTTGACTGCTTCTGCCTCCAATAGATTTCCTAAGCACTAGTGTTTTAAGGAACAGTTTAAAAAGAGAATCCTAATGTGATTTCTTGATAATGAGTGTGTTCCTTATCTTCTCCTAGTGTCTAAACTCTTCTCCATGGCTGGACCCCCAAATAATATTCCTTGACGTGCTAAAGGTTATCTAGAGAGTGGGATAGGTTTAATAACTACCCTAACCCTAACGCGTACCCTAACCCTAACCCCTACCCTAACCCTAACACGTACCCTAATCCTAAACCGTACCCTAAACCGAGCCCTAACCCTCAAACTAACCCTAACCCTAACCCTAACCCATACCCTACGCCGTACCCGAACCCGTACCCTAAGCCGTACCCTAACCCTAACCCTAACCCTAAGCCACCCTTGACTGCTTCTGCCTCCAATAGATTTCCTAAGCACTAGTGTTTTAAGGAACAGGTTAAAAAGAGAATCCTAATGTGATTTCTTGATAATGGGTGTGTTCCTTATCTTCTCCTAGTGTCTAAACTCTTCTCCATGGCTGGACCCCCAAATAATATTCCTTGACGTGCTAAGGGGTATCTAGAGAGTGGGATAGGTTTAATAACTACCCAAACCCTAACGCGTACCCTAACCCTAACACCTACCCTAACCCTAACACGTACCCTAATCCTAAACCGTACCCTAAACCGAGCCCTAACCCTCAAACTAACCCTAACCCTAACCCTAACCCATACCCTACGCCGTATCCGAACCCGTACCCGAAGCCGTACCCGAACCCGTACCCTAAGCCGTACCCTAACCCTAACCCTAACCCTAAGCCACCCTTGACTTCTTCTGCCTCCAATAGATTTCCTAAGCACTAGTGTTTTAAGGAACAGGTTAAAAAGAGAATCCTAATGTGATTTCTTGATAATGGGTGTGTTCCTTATCTTCTCCTAGTGTCTAAACTCTTCTCCATGACTGGACCCCCAAATAATATTCCTTGACGTGCTAAGCGGTATCTAGACAGAGGGATAGGTTTAATAACTACCCTAACCCTAACGCGTACCCTAGGCCTAACGCGTACCCTAACCCTAACACGTACCCTAATCCTAACCCGTACCCTAAACCGAGCCCTAACCCTCAAACTAACCCTAACCCTACCGCTAACCCATACCCTACGCCGTACCCGAACCCGTACCCGAACCCGTACCCTAAGCCGTACCCTAAACCTAACCCTAAGCCTAACCCTAACCCTAAGCTACCCTTGACTGCTTCTGCCTCCTATAGATTTCCTAAGCACTAGTGTTTTAAGGAACACGTTAAAAAGAGAATCCTAATGTGATTTCTTGATAATGGGTGTGTTCCTTATCTTCTCCTAGTGTCTAAACTCTTCTCCATGGCTGGACCCCCAAATAATATTCCTTGACGTGCTAAGGGGTATCTAGAGAGTGGGATAGTTTTAATAACTACCCTAACCCTAACGCGTACCCTAACCCTAACCCCTACCCTAACCCTAACACGTACCCTAATCCTAACCCGTACCCTAAACCGAGGCCTAACCCTCAAACTAACCCTAACCCTAACCCTAACCCATGCCCTACGCCGTACCCGAACCCGTACCCTAAGCCGTACCCTAACCCTAACCCTAACCCTAAGCTACCCTTGACTGCTTCTGCCTCCAATAGATTTCCTAAGCACTAGTGTTTTAAGGAACAGGTTAAAAAGCGAATCCTAATGTGATTTCTTGATAATGGGTGTGTTCCTTATCTTCTCCTAGTGTCTAACCTCTTCTCCATGGCTGGACCCCCAAATAATATTCCTTGACGTGCTAAGGGGTATCTAGAGAGTGGGATAGGTTTAATAACTACCCTAACCCTAACGCGTACCCTAACCCTAACCCCTACCCTAACCCTAACACGTACCCTAATCCTAACCCGTACCCTAAACCGAGCCCTAACGCTCAAACTAACCCTAACCCTAACCCTAACCCATACCCTACGCCGTACCGAACCCGTACCCGAACCCGTACCCTAAGCCGTACCCTAACACTAAACCTAACCCTAACCCTAACACTAACCCTATGCTACCCTTGACTGCTTCTCCCTCCAATAGATTTCCTAAGCACTAGAGTTTTAAGGAACAGGTTAAAAAGAGAATCCTAATGTGATTTCTTGATAATGAGTGTGTTCCTTATCTTCTCCTAGTGTCTAAACTCTTCTCCATGGCTGGACCCCCAAATAATATTCCTTGACGTGCTAAGTGGTATCTAGAGAGTGGGATAGGTTTAATAACTACCCTAACCCTAACGCGTACCCTAACCCTAACCCCTACCCTAACCCTAACACGTACGCTAATCCTAACCTGTACCCTAAACCGTGCCCTAACACTCAAAATAACCCTAATCCTAACCCTAACCCATACCCTACGCCGTACCCGAACCCGTTCCCGAACCCGTACCCTAAGCCGTAACCTAACCCTAACCCTAACCCTAACCCTAAGCTACCCTTGACTGCTTCTGCCTCCAATAGATTTCCTAAGCACTAGTGTTTTAAGGAACAGGTTAAAAAGAGAATCCTAATGTGATTTCTTGATAATGGGTGTGTTTCTTATCTTCTCCTAGTGTCTAAACTCTTCTCCGTGTCTGGACCCCCAAATAATATTCCTTGACGTGTTAAGGGGTATCTAGAGAGTGGGATAGGTTTAATAACTACCCTAACCCTAACGCGTGCCCTAACCCTAACCCCTTCCCTAACCCTAACACGTACCCTAATCCTAACCCGTACACTAAACCGAGCCCTAAACCTCAAACTAACCCTAACTCTAACCCTAACCCATACCCTATGCCGTACCCAAACCCGTTCCCGAACCCGTACCCTAAGCCGTACCCTAACCCTAACCCTAAACCTAACCCTAACCCTAAGCTACCCTTGACTGCTTCTGCCTCCAATAGATTTCCTAAGCAATAGTGTTTTAAGGAACAGGTTAAAAAGAGAATCCTAATGTGATTTCTTGATAATGGGTGTGTTCCTTATCTTCTCCTAGTGTCTAAACTCTTCTCCATTGCTGGACGCCCAAATAATATTCCTTGACGTGCTAAGGGGTATCTAGAGAGTGGGATAGGTTTAATAACTTCCCCAGCCCTAATGCGTACCCTAACCCTAACCCCTACCCTAACCCTAACACGTACCCTAATACTAACCCGTACCCTAAACCGAGCCCTAACGCTCAAACTAACCCTAACCCTAACCCTAACCCATACCCTACGCCGTACCCGAACCCGTACCCGAACCCGTACCCTAAGCCGTACCCTAACCCTAACCCTAACCCTAACCCTAAGCTACCCTTGACTGCTTCTGCCTCCAATAGATTTCCTAAGCACTAGTGTTTTAAGGAACAGGTTAAAAAGAGAATCCTAATGTGATTTCTTGATAATGGGTGTGTTTCTTATCTTCTCCTAGTGTCTAAACTCTTCTCCGTGTCTGGACCCCCAAATAATATTCCTTGACGTGCTAAGGGGTATCAAGAGAGTGGGATAGGTTTAATAACTACCCTAAACCTAACGCGTGCCCTAAACCTAACCCGTACCCTAACCCTAACACGTACCCTAATCCTAACCCGTACACTAAACCGAGCCCTAAACCTCAAACTAACCCTAACCCTAACCCTAACCCATACCCTACGCCATACCCAAACCCGTTCCCGAACCCGTACCCTAAGCCGTACCCTAACCCTAACCCTAACCCTAACCCTAAGCTACCCTTGACTGCTTCTGCCTCCAATAGATTTCCTAAGCACTAGTGTTTTAAGGAACAGGTTAAAAAGAGAATCCTAATGTGATTTCTTGATAATGGGTGTGTTCCTTATCTTCTCCTAATGTCTAAACTCTTCTCCATGGCTGGACCCCCAAATAATATTCCTTGACGTGCTAAGGGGTATCTAGAGAGTGGGATAGGTTTAATAACTTCCCCAGCCCTAACGCGTACCCTAACCCTAACCCCTACCCTAACCCTAACACGTACCCTAATCGTAACTCGTACCCTAAACGGAGCCCTAACCCTCAAACTAACCCTAACCCTAACCCTAACCAATAACCTACGCCGTACCCGAACCCGTACCCGAACCCATACCCTAAGCCGTACCCTAACCCTAACCCTAACCCTAAGCTACCCTTGAATGCTTCTGCCTCCAATAGATTTCCTAAGCACTAGTGTTTTAAGGAACAGGTTAAAAAGAGAATCCTAATGTGATTTCTTGATAATGGGTGTGTTCCTTATCTTCTCCTAGTGTCTGAACTCTTCTCCATGACTGGACCCCCAAATAATATTCCTTGACGTGCTAAGCGGTATCTAGACAGAGGGATAGATTTAATAACTACCCTAACCCTAACGCGTACCCTAACCCTAACACGTACCCTAAACCTAACACGTACCCTAATCCTAACCCGTACCCTAAACCGAGCCCTAACCCTCAAACTAACCCTAACCCTAACGCTAACCCATACCCTACGCCGTACCCGAACCCGTACCCGAACCCGTACCCTAAGCCGTACCCTAACCCTAACCCTAACCCTAACACTAACCCTAACCCTAAGCTACCCTTGACTGCTTCTGCCTCCAATAGATTTCCTAAGCACTAGTGTTTTAAGGAACAGGTTAAAAAGAGAATCCTAATGTGATTTCTTGATAATGGGTGTGTTCCTTATCTTCTCCTAGTGTCTAAACTCTTCTCCATGGCTGGACCCCCAAATAATATTCCTTGACGTGCTAAGGGGTATCTAGAGAGTGGGATAGGTTTAATAACTACCCTAACCCTAACGCGTACCCTAACCCTAACCCCTACCCTAACCCTAACACGTACCCTAATCCTAACCCGTACCCTAAACCGAGCCCTAACCCTCAAACTAACCCTAACCCTAACCTTAACCCATACCCTACGCCGTACCCGAACCCGTACCCGAACCCGTACCCTAACCCTAACCCTAACCCTAAGCCACCCTTGACTGCTTCTGCCTCCAATAGATTTCCTAAGCACTAGTGTTTTAAGGAACAGGTTAAAAAGAGAATCCTAATGTGATTTCTTGATAATGGGTGTGTTCCTTATCTTCTCCTAGTGTCTAAACTCTTCTCCATTGCTGGACCCCCAAATAATATTCCTTGACGTGCTAAGGGGTATCTAGAGAGTGGGATAGGTTTAATAACTACCCTAACCCTAACGCGTACCCTAACCCTATTCCCTACCCTAACACTAACACGTACCGTAATCCTAACCCGTACCCTAAACCGAGCCCTAACCCTCAAACTAACCCTAACCCTAACCCTAACCCATACCCTACGCCGTACCCGAACCTGTACCCGAACCCGTACCCGAACCCGTACCCTAAGCCGTACCCTAACCCTAACCCTAACCCTAAGCTACCCTTGACTGCTTCTGCCTCCAATAGATTTCCTAAGCACTAGTGTTTTAAGGAAGAGTTTAAAAAGAGAATCTTAATGTGATTTCTTGATAATGGGTGTGTTCCTTATCTTCTCCTAGTGTCTAAACTCTTCTCCATGACTGGACCCCCAAATAATATTCCTTGACGTGCTAAGCGGTATCTAGACAGAGGGATAGGTTTAATAACTAACCTAAACCTAACGCATACCCTAACCCTAACGCGTACCCTAACCCTAATGCGTACCCTAACCCTAACACGTACCCTAATCCTAACCCGTACCCTAAACCGAGCCCTAACCCTCAAACTAACCCTAACCCTAACCCTAACCCATACCCTACGCCGTACCCGAACCCGTACCCGAACCCGTACCCTAAGCCGTACCCTAACACTAAACCTAACCCTAACCCTAACACTAACCCTATGCTACCCTTGACTGCTTCTCCCTCCAATAGATTTCCTAAGCACTAGTGTTTTAGGGAACAGGTTAAAAAGAGAATCCTAATGTGATTTCTTGATAATAGGTGTGTTCCTTATCTTCTCCTAGTGTCTAAACTCTTCTCCATGGCTGGACCCCCAAATAATATTCCTTGACGTGCTAAGGGGTATCTAGAGAGTGGGATAGGTTTAATAACTACCCTAACCCTAACGCGTACCCTAACCCTAACCCCTACCCTAACCCTAACACGTACCCTAATCCTACCCCGTACCCTAAACCGAGCCCTAACGCTCAAACTAACCCTAACCCTAACCCTAACACATACCCTACGCCGTACCCGAACCCGTACCCGAACCCGTACCCTAAGCCGTACCCTAACACTAAACCTAACCCTAACCCTAACCCTAACCCTAAGCTACCCTTGACTGCTTCTGCCTCCAATAGATTTCCTAAGCACTAGTGTTTTAAGGAACAGTTTAAAAAGAGAATCCTAATGTGATTTCTTGATAATGGGCGTGTTCCTTATCTTCTCCTAGTGTCTAAACTCTTCTCCATGGCTGGAACCCCAAATAATATTCCTTGACGTGCTAAGGGGTATCTAGAGAGTGGGATAGGTTTAATAACTACCCTAACCCTAACGCGTACCCTAACCCTACCCCTACCCTAACCCTAACACGTACCCTAATCCTAACCCGTACCCTAAACCGAGCCCTAAACCTCAAACTAACCCTAACCCTAACCCTAACCCATACCCTACGCCGTACCCGAACCCGTTCCCGAACCCGTACCCTAAGCCGTACCCTAACCCTAACCCTAACCCTAACCCTAACCCTAACCCTAAGCTACCCTTGACTGCTTCTGCCTCCAATAGATTTCCTAAGCACTAGTGTTTTAAGGAACAGGTTAAAAAGAGAATCCTAATGTGATTTCTTGATAATGGGTGTGTTCCTTATCTTCTCCTAGTGCCTAAACTCTTCTCCATGGCTAGAACCCCAAATAATATTCCTAGACGTGCTAAGGGGTATCTAGAGAGTGGGATAGGTTTAATAACTACCCTAACCCTAACACGTACCCTAACCCTAACCCCTACCCTATCCCTAACACATACCCTAATCCTAACGCGTACCCTAAACCGAGCCCTAACCCTCAAACTAAACCTAACCCTAACCCTAACCCATACCCTACGCCGTACCCGAACCCGTAACCGAACCCGTACCCTAAGCCGTACCCTAACACTAACCCTAACCCTAACCCTAAGCTACCCTTGACTGCTTCTGCCTCCAATAGATTTCCTAAGCACTAGTGTTTTAAGGAACAGGTTAAAAAGAGAATCCTAATGTGATTTCTTGATAATAGGTGTGTTCCGTATCTTCTCCTAGTGTCTAAATTCTTCTCCATGGCTGGACCCCCAAATAATATTCCTAGACGTGCTAAGGGGTATCTAGAGAGTGGGATAGGTTTAATAACTACCCTAACCCTAACGCGTACCCTAACCCTAACCCCTACCCTAACCCTAACACGAACCCTAATCCTAACCCGTACCCTAAACCGAGCCCTAACCCTCAAACTAACCCTAACCCTAACCCTAACCCATACCCTACGCCGTACCCGAACCCGTTCCCGAAACCGTACCCTAACCCTAACCCTAACCCTAACCCTAAGCTACCCTTGACTGCTTCTGCCTCCAATAGATTTCCTAAGCACTAGTGTTTTAAGGAACAGGTTAAAAAGAGAATCCTAATGTGATTTCTTGATAATGGGTGTGTTCCTTATCTTCTCCTAGTGTCTAAACTCCTCTCCATGGCTGGACCCCCAAATAATATTCCTTGACGTGCTAAGGGGTACCTAGACAGTGGGATAGGTTTAATAACTACCCTAACCCTAATGCGTACCCTAATCCTAACCCCTACCCTAACCCTGACACGTACCCTAATCCTAACCCGTACCCTAAACCGAGCCCTAACCCTCAAAGTAACCCTAACCCTAACCCTAACCCATACCCTACGCCGTACCCGAACCCGTTCCCGAACCCGTACCCTAAGCCGTACCCTAACCCTAACCCTAACCCTAACCCTAAGCTACCCTTGACTGCTTCTGCCTCCAATAGATTTCCTAAGCACTAGTGTTTTAAGGAACAGGTTAAAAAGAGAATCCTAATGTGATTTCTTGATAATGGGTGTGTTTCTTATCTTCTCCTAGTGTCTAAACTCTTCTCCGTGTCTGGACCCCCAAATAATATTCCTTGACGTGCTAAGGGGTATCTAGAGAGTGGGATAGGTTTAATAACTACCCTAACCCTAACGCGTGCCCTAACCCTAACTCCTACCCTAACACTAACACGTACCCTAATCCTAACCCGTACACTAAACCAAGCCCTAAACCTCAAACTAACCCTAACCCTAACCCTAACCCATACCCTACGCCGTACCCGAACCCGTACCCGAAACCGTACCCTAAGCCGTACCCTAACACTAAACCTAACCCTAACCCTAACACTAACCCTATGCTACCCTTGACTGCTTCTCCCTCCAATAGATTTCCTAAGCACTAGTGAATTAAGGAACAGGTTAAAAAGAGAATCCTAATGTGATTCTTGATAATAGGTGTGTTCCTTATCTTCTCCTAGTGTCTAAACTCTTCTCCATGGCTGGACCCCCAAATAATATTCCTTGACGTGCTAAGGGGTATCTAGAGAGTGGGATAGGTTTAATAACTACCCTAACCCTAACGCGTACCCTAACCCTAACCCCTACCCTAAACCTACCACGTACCCTAATCCTAACCTGTACCCTAAACCGAGCCCTAACGCTCAAACTAACCCTAACCCTACCCCAACACATACCCTACGCCGTACCCGAACCCGTACCCGAACCGGTACCCTAAGCCGTACCCTAACACTAACCCTAACCCTAACCCTAACCCTAACCCAAAGCTACCCTTGACTGCTTCTGCCTCCAATAGATTTCCTAAGCACTAGTGTTTTAAGGAACAGGTTAAAAACAGAATCCTAATGTGATTTCTTGATAATGGGTGTGTTCCTTATCTTCTCCTAGTGTCTAAACTCTTCTCCATGGCTGGACCCCCAAATAATATTCCTTGACGTGCTAAGGGGTATCTAGAGAGTGGGATAGGTTTAATAACTACCCTAACCCTAACGCGTACCCTAACCCTAACCCCTACCCTAACCCTAACACGTACCCTAATCCTAACCCGTACCCTAAACCGAGCCCTAACCCTCAAACTAACCCTAACACTAACCCTATCCCATACCCTACGCCGTACCCGAACCCGTAACCGAACCCGTACCCGAACCCGTACCCTAAGCCGTACCCTAACCCTAACCCTAATCCTAAGCTACCCTTGACTGCTTCTGCCTCCAATAGATTTCCTAAGCACTAGTGTTTTAAGGAACAGGTTAAAAAGAGAATCCTAATGTGATTTCTTGATAATGGGTGTGTTCCTTATCTTCTCCTAGTGTCTAAACTCTTCTCCATGGCTGGACCCCCAAATAATATTCCTTGACGTGCTAAGGGGTACCTAGACAGTGGGATAGGTTTAATAACTACCCTAACCCTAACGCGTACCCTAAACCTAACCCCTACCCTAACCCTGACACGTACCCTAATCCTAACCCGTACCCTAAACCGAGCCCTAACCCTCAAAGTAACCCTAATCCTAACCCTAACCCATACCCTACGCCGTACCCGAACCCGTTCCCGAACCGTACCCTAAGCCGTACCCTAACCCTAACCCTAACCCTAACCCTAAGCTACCCTTGACTGCTTCTGCCTCCAATAGATTTCCTAAGCACTAGTGTTTTAAGGAACAGGTTAAAAAGAGAATCCTAATGTGATTTCTTGATAATGGGTGTGTTCCTTATCTTCTCCTAGTGTCTAAACTCTTCTCCATGGCTGGACCCCCAAATAATATTCCTTGACGTGCTAAAGGGTACCTAGACAGTGGGATAGGTTTAATAACTACCCTAAACCTAACGCGTACCCTTACCCTAACCCTGACACGTACCCTAATCCTAACCCGTACCCTAAACCGAGCCCTAACCCTCAAAGTAACCCTAACCCTAACCCTAACCCATACCCTACGCCGTACCCGAACCCGTTCCCGAACCCGTACCCTAAGCCGTACCCTAACCCGAACCCTAACCCTAACCCTAACCCTAAGCTACCCTTGACTGCTTCTGCCTCCAATAGATTTCCTAAGCACTAGTGTTTTAAGGAACAGGTTAAAAAGAGAATCCTAATGTGATTTCTTGATAATGGGTGTGTTTCTTATCTTCTCCTAGTGTCTAAACTCTTCTCCGTGTCTGGACCCCCAAATAATATTCCTTGACGTGCTAAGGGGTATCTAGAGAGTGGGATAGGTTTAATAACTACCCTAACCCTAACGCGTGCCCTAACCCTAACCCCTACCCTAACACTAACACGTACCCTAATCCTAACCCGTACACTAAACCGAGCCCTAAACCTCAAACTAACCCTAACCCTAACCCTAACACATACCCTACGCCATACCCAAACCCGTTCCCGAAACCGTACCCTAAGCCGTACCCTAACCCTAACCCTAACCCTAAACCTAACCCTAAGCTACCCTTGACTGCTTCTGCCTCCAATAGATTTCCTAAGCAATAGTGTTTTAAGGAACAGGTTAAAAAGAGAATCCTAATGTGATTTCTTGATAATGGGTGTGTTCCTTATCTTCTCCTAGTGTCTAAACTCTTCTCCATGGCTGGACCCCCAAATAATATTCCTTGACGTGCTAAGGGGTATCTAGAGAGTGGGATAGGTTTAATAACTTCCCCAGCCCTAACGCGTACCCTAACCCTAACCCCTACCCTAACCCTAACACGTACCCTAATCGTAACTCGTACCCTAAACGGAGCCCTAACCCTCAAACTAACCCTAACCCTAACCCTAACCCATACCCTACGCCGTACACGAACCCGTACCCGAACCCGTACCCTAAGCCGTACCCTAACCCTAACCCTAACCCTAAGCTACCCTTGACTGCTTCTGCCTCCAATAGATTTCCTAAGCACTAGTGTTTTAAGGAACAGGTTAAAAAGAGAATCCTAATGTGATTTCTTGATAATGGGTGTGTTCCTTATCTTCTCCTAGTGTCTAAACTCTTCTCCATGGCTGGACCCCCAAATAATATTCCTTGACGTGCTAAGGGGTATCTAGAGAGTGGGATAGGTTTAATAACTACCCTAACCCTAACGCGTACCCTAACCCTAACCCCTACCCTAACCCTAACACGTACCCTAATCCTACCCCGTACCCTAAACCGAGCCCTAACGCTCAAACTAACCCTAACCCTAACACATACCCTACGCCGTACACGAACCCGTACCCGAACCCGTACCCTAAGCCGTACCCTAACACTAAACCTAACCCTAACCCTAACCCTAACCCTAAGCTACCCTTGACTGCTTCTGCCTCCAATAGATTTCCTAAGCACTAGTGTTTTAAGGAACAGTTTAAAAAGAGAATCCTAATGTGATTTCTTGATAATGGGCGTGTTCCTTATCTTCTCCTAGTGTCTAAACTCTTCTCCATGGCTGGACCCCCAAATAATATTCCTTGACGTGCTAAGGGGTATCTAGAGAGTGGGATAGGTTTAATAACTACCCTAACCCTAACGCGTACCCTAACCCTACCCCTACCCTAACCCTAACACGTACCCTAATCCTAACCCGTACCCTAAACCGAGCCCTAAACCTCAAACTAAACCTAACCCTAACCCTAACCCATACCCTACGCCGTACCCGAACCCGTTCCCGAACCCGTACCCTAAGCCGTACCCTAACCCTAACCCTAACCCTAACCCTAACCCTAACCCTAAGCTACCCTTGACTGCTTCTGCCTCCAATAGATTTCCTAAGCACTAGTGTTTTAAGGAACAGGTTAAAAAGAGAATCCTAATGTGATTTCTTGATAATGGGTGTGTTCCTTATCTTCTCCTAGTGTCTAAACTCTTCTCCATGGCTAGAACCCCAAATAATATTCCTAGACGTGCTAAGGGGTATCTAGAGAGTGGGATAGGTTTAATAACTACCCTAACCCTAACACGTACCCTAACCCTAACCCCTACCCTATCCCTAACACATACCCTAATCCTAACGCGTAACCTAAACCGAGCCCTAACCCTCAAACTAAACCTAACCCTAACCCTAACCCATACCCTACGCCGTACCCGAACCCGTAACCGAACCCGTACCCTAAGCCGTACCCTAACACTAACCCTAACCCTAACCCTAAGCTACCCTTGACTGCTTCTGCCTCCAATAGATTTCCTAAGCACTAGTGTTTTAAGGAACAGGTTAAAAAGAGAATCCTAATGTGATTTCTTGATAATAGGTGTGTTCCGTATCTTCTCCTAGTGTCTAAATTCTTCTCCATGGCTGGACCCCCAAATAATATTCCTAGACGTGCTATGGGGTATCTAGAGAGTGGGATAGGTTTAATAACTACCCTAACCCTAACGCGTACCCTAACCCTAACCCCTACCCTAACCCTAACACGAACCCTAATCCTAACCCGTACCCTAAACCGAGCCCTAACCCTCAAACTAACCCTAACCCTAAACCTAACCCATACCCTACGCCGTACCCGAACCCGTTCCCGAAACCGTACCCTAACCCTAACCCTAACCCTAACCCTAAGCTACCCTTGACTGCTTCTGCCTCCAATAGATTTCCTAAGCACTAGTGTTTTAAGGAACAGGTTAAAAAGAGAATCCTAATGTGATTTCTTGATAATGGGTGTGTTCCTTATCTTCTCCTAGTGTCTGAACTCTTCTCCATGACTGGACCCCCAAATAATATTCCTTGACGTGCTAAGCGGTATCTAGACAGAGGGATAGATTTAATAACTACCCTAACCCTAACGCGTACCCTAACCCTAACACGTACCCTAACCCTAACACGTACCCTAGTCCTAACCCGTACCCTAAACCGAGCCCTAACCCTCAAACTAACCCTAACCCTAATGCTAACCCATACCCTACGCCGTACCCGAACCCGTACCCGAACCCGTACCCTAAGCCCTACCCTAACCCTAACCCTAACCCTAACACTAACCCTAACCCTAAGCTACCCTTGACTGCTTCTGCCTCCAATAGATTTCCTAAGCACTAGTGTTTTAAGGAACAGGTTAAAAAGAGAATCCTAATGTGATTTCTTGATAATGGGTGTGTTCCTTATCTTCTCCTAGTGTCTAAACTCTTCTCCATGGCTGGACCCCCAAATAATATTCCTTGACGTGCTAAGGGGTATCTAGAGAGTGGGATAGGTTTAATAACTACCCTAACCCTAACACGTACCCTAACCCTAACCCCTACCCTAACCCTAACACGTACCCTAATCCTAACCCGTACCCTAAACCGAGGCCTAACCCTCAAACTAACCCTAACCCTAACCCTAACCCATGCCCTACGCCGTACCCGAACCCGTACCCTAAGCCGTACCCTAACCCTAACCCTAACCCTAAGCTACCCTTGACTGCTTCTGCCTCCAATAGATTTCCTAAGCACTAGTGTTTTAAGGAACAGGTTCAAAAGAGAATCCTAATGTGATTTCTTGATAATGGGTGTGTTCCTTATCTTCTCCTAGTGTCTAAACTCTTCTCCATGGCTGGACCCCCAAATAATATTCCTTGACGTGCTAAGGGGTACCTAGAGAGTGGGATAGGTTTAATAACTACCCTAACCCTAACGCGTACCCTAACCCTAACCCCTACCCTAACCCTAACACGTACCCTAATCCTAACCTGTACCCTAAACCGTGCCCTAACACTCAAAATAACCCTAATCCTAACCCTAACCCATACCCTACGCCGTACCCGAACCCGTTCCCGAACCCGTACCCTAAGCCGTACCCTAACCCTAACCCTAACCCTAACCCTAACCCTAAGCTACCCTTGACTGCTTCTGCCTCCAATAGATTTCCTAAGCACTAGTGTTTTAAGGAACAGGTTAAAAAGAGAATCCTAATGTGATTTCTTGATAATGGGTGTGTTTCTTATCTTCTCCTAGTGTCTAAACTCTTCTCCGTGTCTGGACCCCCAAATAATATTCCTTGACGTGCTAAGGGGTATCTAGAGAGTGGGATAGGTTTAATAACTACCCTAACCCTAACGCGTGCCCTAACCCTAACCCCTACCCTAACCCTAACACGTACCCTAATCCTAACCCGTACACTAAACCGAGCCCTAAACCTCAAACTAACCCTAACTCTAACCCTAACCCATACCCTACGCCGTACCCAAACCCGTTCCCGAACCCGTACCCTAAGCCGTACCCTAACCCTAACCCTAAACCTAACCCTAACCCTAAGCTACCCTTGACTGCTTCTGCCTCCAATAGATTTCCTAAGCAATAGTGTTTTAAGGAACAGGTTAAAAAGAGAATCCTAATGTGATTTCTTGATAATGGGTGTGTTCCTTATCTTCTCCTAGTGTCTAAACTCTTCTCCATTGCTGGACGCCCAAATAATATTCCTTGACGTGCTAAGGGTTATCTAGAGAGTGGGATAGGTTTAATAACTTCCCCAGCCCTAACGCGTACCCTAACCCTAACCCCTACCCTAACCCTAACACGTACCCTAATCGTAACTCGTACCCTAAACGGAGCCCTAACCCTCAAACTAACCCTAACCCTAACCCTAACCCATACCCTACGCCGTACCCGAACCCGTACCCGAACCCGTACCCTAAGCCGTACCCTAACCCTAACCCTAACCCTAAGCTACCCTTGACTGCTTCTACCTCCAATAGATTTCCTAAGCACTAGTGTTTTAAGGAACAGGTTAAAAAGAGATTCCTAATGTGATTTCTTGATAATGGGTGTGTTCCTTATCTTCTCCTAGTGTATAAACTCTTCTCCATGGCTGGACCCCCAAATAATATTCCTTGACGTGCTAAGGGGTATCTAGAGAGTGGGATAGGTTTAATAACTACCCTAACCCTAACGCGTACCCTAACCCTAACCCCTACCATAACCCTAACACGTACCCTAATCCTAACCCGTACCCTAAACCGAGCCCTAACGCTCAAACTAACCCTAACCCTAACCCTAACCCATACCCTACGCCGTACCCGAATCCGTACCCGAACCCGTACCCTAAGCCGTACCCTAACCCTAACCCTAACCCTAACCCTAAGCTACCCTTGACTGCTTCTGCCTCCAATAGATTTCCTAAGCACTAGTGTTTTAAGGAACAGTTTAAAAAGAGAATCCTAATGTGATTTCTTGATAATGAGTGTGTTCCTTATCTTCTCCTAGTGTCTAAACTCTTCTCCATGGCTGGACCCCCAAATAATATTCCTTGACGTGCTAAGTGGTATCTAGAGAGTGGGATAGGTTTAATAACTACCCTAACCCTAACGCGTACCCTAACCCTAACCCCTACCCTAACCCTAACACGTACCCTAATCCTAACCTGTACCCTAAACCGTGCCCTAACACTCAAAATAACCCTAATCCTAACCCTAACCCATACCCTACTCCGTACCCGAACCCGTTCCCGAACCCGTACCCTAAGCCGTACCCTAACCCTAACCCTAACCCTAAGCTACCCTTGACTGCTTCTGCCTCCAATAGATTTCCTAAGCACTAGTGTTTTAAGGAACAGGTTAAAAAGAGAATCCTAATGTGATTTCTTGATAATGGGTGTGTTTCTTATCTTCTCCTAGTGTCTAAACTCTTCTCCGTGTCTGGACCCCCAAATAATATTCCTTGACGTGCTAAGGGGTATCTAGAGAGTGGGATAGGTTTAATAACTACCCTAACCCTAACGCGTGCCCTAACCCTAACCCCTACCCTAACCCTAACACGTACCCTAATCCTAACCCGTACACTAAACCGAGCCCTAAACCTCAAACTAACCCTAACTCTAACCCTAACCCATACCCTACGCCGTACCCAAACCCGTTCCCGAACCCGTACCCTAAGCCGTCCCCTAACCCTAACCCTAAACCTAACCCTAACCCTAAGCTACCCTTGACTGCTTCTGCCTCCAATAGATTTCCTAAGCAATAGTGTTTTAAGGAACAGGTTAAAAAGAGAATCCTAATGTGATTTCTTGATAATGGGTGTGTTCCTTATCTTCTCCTAGTGTCTAAACTCTTCTCCATTGCTGGACGCCCAAATAATATTCCTTGACGTGCTAAGGGGTATCTAGAGAGTGGGATAGGTTTAATAACTTCCCCAGCCCTAATGCGTACCCTAACCCTAACCCCTACCCTAACCCTAACACGTACCCTAATCGTAACTCGTACCCTAAACGGAGCCCTAACCCTCAAACTAACCCTAACCCTAACCCTAACCCATACCCTACGCCGTACCCGAACCCGTACCCGAACCCGTACCCTAAGCCGTACCCTAACCCTAACCCTAACCCTAAGCTACCCTTGACTGCTTCTGCCTCCAATAGATTTCCTAAGCACTAGTGTTTTAAGGAACAGGTTAAAAAGAGAATCCTAATGTGATTTCTTGATAATGGGTGTGTTCCTTATCTTCTCCTAGTGTCTAAACTCTTCTCCATGGCTGGACCCCCAAATAATATTCCTTGACGTGCTAAGGGGTATCTAGAGAGTGGGATAGGTTTAATAACTTCCCCAGCCCTAACGCGTACCCTAACCCTAACCCCTACCCTAACCCTAACACGTACCCTAATCGTAACTCGTACCCTAAACGGAGCCCTAACCCTCAAACTAACCCTAACCCTAACCCTAACCAATAACCTACGCCGTACCCGAACCCGTACCCGAACCCATACCCTAAGCCGTACCCTAACCCTAACCCTAACCCTAAGCTACCCTTGAATGCTTCTGCCTCCAATAGATTTCCTAAGCACTAGTGTTTTAAGGAACAGGTTAAAAAGAGAATCCTAATGTGATTTCTTGATAATGGGTGTGTTCCTTATCTTCTCCTAGTGTCTAAACTCTTCTCCATGGCTGGACCCCCAAATAATATTCCTTGACGTGCTAAGCGGTATCTAGACAGAGGGATAGGTTTAATAACTACCCTAAACCTAACGCGTGCCCTAACCCTAACCCCTACCCTAACCCTAACACGTACCCTAATCCTAACCCGTACCCTAAACCGAGCCCTAAACCTCAAACTAACCCTAACCCTAACCCTAACCCATACCCTACGCCGTACCCAAACCCGTTCCCGATCCCGTACCCTAAGCCGTACCCTAACCCTAACCCTAACCCTAACCCTAAACCTAAGCTACCCTTGACTGCTTCTGCCTCCAATAGATTTCCTAAGCACTAGTGTTTTAAGGAACAGGTTAAAAGAGAATCCTAATGTGATTTCTTGATAATGGGTGTGTTCCTTATCTTCTCCTAGTGTCTAAACTCTTCTCCATGGCTGGACCCCCAAATAATATTCCTTGACGTGCTAAGGGGTATCTAGAGAGTGGGATAGGTTTAATAACTTCCCCAGCCCTAACGCGTACCCTAACCCTAACCCCTACCCTAACCCTAAAACGTACCCTAATCGTAACTCGTTCCCTAAACGGAGCCCTAACCCTCAAACTAACCCTAACCCTAACCCTAACCCATACCCTACGCCGTACCCGAACCCGTACCCGAACCCGTACCCTAAGCCGTACCCTAACCCTAACCCTAACCCTAACCCTAAGCTACCCTTGACTGCTTCTGCCTCCAATAGATTTCCTAAGCACTAGTGTTTTAAGGAACAGGTTAAAAAGAGAATCCTAATGTGATTTCTTGATAATGGGTGTGTTCCTTATCTTCTCCTAGTGTCTAAACTCTTCTCCATGGCTGGACCCCCAAATAATATTCCTTGACGTGCTAAGGGGTATCTAGAGAGTGGGATAGTTTTAATAACTACCCTAACCCTAACGCGTACCCTAACCCTAACCCCTACCCTAACCCTAACACGTACCCTAATCCTAACCCGTACCCTAAACCGAGGCCTAACCCTCAAACTAACCCTAACCCTAACCCTAACCCATGCCCTACGCCGTACCCGAACCCGTACCCTAAGCCGTACCCTAACCCTAACCCTAACCCTAAGCTACCCTTGACTGCTTCTGCCTCCAATAGATTTCCTAAGCACTAGTGTTTTAAGGAACAGGTTAAAAAGCGAATCCTAATGTGATTTCTTGATAATGGGTGTGTTCCTTATCTTCTCCTAGTGTCTAACCTCTTCTCCATGGCTGGACCCCCAAATAATATTCCTTGACGTGCTAAGGGGTATCTAGAGAGTGGGATAGGTTTAATAACTAACCTAACCCTAACGCGTACCCTAACCCTAACCCCTACCCTAACCCTAACACGTACCCTAATCCTAACCCGTACCCTAAACCGAGCCCTAACGCTCAAACTAACCCTAACCCTAACCCTAACCCATACCCTACGCCGTACCGAACCCGTACCCGAACCCGTACCCTAAGCCATACCCTAACACTAAACCTAACCCTAACCCTAACACTAACCCTATGCTACCCTTGACTGCTTCTCCCTCCAATAGATTTCCTAAGCACTAGAGTTTTAAGGAACAGGTTAAAAAGAGAATCCTAATGTGATTTCTTGATAATAGGTGTGTTCCTTATCTTCTCCTAGTGTCTAAACTCTTCTCCATGGCTGGACCCCCAAATAATATTCCTTGACGTGCTAAGGGGTATCTAGAGAGTGGGATAGGTTTAATAACTACCCTAACCCTAACGCGTACCCTAACCCTAACCCCTACCCTAACCCTAACACGTACCCTAATCCTACCCCGTACCCTAAACCGAGCCCTAACGCTCAAACTAACCCTAACCCTAACACATACCCTACGCCGTACACGAACCCGTACCCGAACCCGTACCCTAAGCCGTACCCTAACACTAAACCTAACCCTAACCCTAACCCTAACCCTAAGCTACCCTTGACTGCTTCTACCTCCAATAGATTTCCTAAGCACTAGTGTTTTAAGGAACAGTTTAAAAAGAGAATCCTAATGTGATTTCTTGATAATGGGCGTGTTCCTTATCTTCTCCTAGTGTCTAAACTCTTCTCCATGGCTGGACCCCCAAATAATATTCCTTGACGTGCTAAGGGGTATCTAGAGAGTGGGATAGGTTTAATAACTACCCTAACCCTAACGCGTACCCTAACCCTACCCCTACCCTAACCCTAACACGTACCCTAATCCTAACCCGTACCCTAAACCGAGCCCTAAACCTCAAACTAAACCTAACCCTAACCCTAACCCATACCCTACGCCGTACCCGAACCCGTTCCCGAACCCGTACCCTAAGCCGTACCCTAACCCTAACCCTAACCCTAACCCTAACCCTAACCCTAAGCTACCCTTGACTGCTTCTGCCTCCAATAGATTTCCTAAGCACTAGTGTTTTAAGGAACAGGTTAAAAAGAGAATCCTAATGTGATTTCTTGATAATGGGTGTGTTCCTTATCTTCTCCTAGTGTCTAAACTCTTCTCCATGGCTAGAACCCCAAATAATATTCCTAGACGTGCTAAGGGGTATCTAGAGAGTGGGATAGGTTTAATAACTACCCTAACCCTAACACGTACCCTAACCCTAACCCCTACCCTATCCCTAACACATACCCTAATCCTAACGCGTAACCTAAACCGAGCCCTAACCCTCAAACTAAACCTAACCCTAACCCTAACCCATACCCTACGCCGTACCCGAACCCGTAACCGAACCCGTACCCTAAGCCGTACCCTAACACTAACCCTAACCCTAACCCTAAGCTACCCTTGACTGCTTCTGCCTCCAATAGATTTCCTAAGCACTAGTGTTTTAAGGAACAGGTTAAAAAGAGAATCCTAATGTGATTTCTTGATAATAGGTGTGTTCCGTATCTTCTCCTAGTGTCTAAATTCTTCTCCATGGCTGGACCCCCAAATAATATTCCTAGACGTGCTATGGGGTATCTAGAGAGTGGGATAGGTTTAATAACTACCCTAACCCTAACGCGTACCCTAACCCTAACCCCTACCCTAACCCTAACACGAACCCTAATCCTAACCCGTACCCTAAACCGAGCCCTAACCCTCAAACTAACCCTAACCCTAAACCTAACCCATACCCTACGCCGTACCCGAACCCGTTCCCGAAACCGTACCCTAACCCTAACCCTAACCCTAACCCTAAGCTACCCTTGACTGCTTCTGCCTCCAATAGATTTCCTAAGCACTAGTGTTTTAAGGAACAGGTTAAAAAGAGAATCCTAATGTGATTTCTTGATAATGGGTGTGTTCCTTATCTTCTCCTAGTGTCTGAACTCTTCTCCATGACTGGACCCCCAAATAATATTCCTTGACGTGCTAAGCGGTATCTAGACAGAGGGATAGATTTAATAACTACCCTAACCCTAACGCGTACCCTAACCCTAACACGTACCCTAACCCTAACACGTACCCTAGTCCTAACCCGTACCCTAAACCGAGCCCTAACCCTCAAACTAACCCTAACCCTAATGCTAACCCATACCCTACGCCGTACCCGAACCCGTACCCGAACCCGTACCCTAAGCCCTACCCTAACCCTAACCCTAACCCTAACACTAACCCTAACCCTAAGCTACCCTTGACTGCTTCTGCCTCCAATAGATTTCCTAAGCACTAGTGTTTTAAGGAACAGGTTAAAAAGAGAATCCTAATGTGATTTCTTGATAATGGGTGTGTTCCTTATCTTCTCCTAGTGTCTAAACTCTTCTCCATGGCTGGACCCCCAAATAATATTCCTTGACGTGCTAAGGGGTATCTAGAGAGTGGGATAGGTTTAATAACTACCCTAACCCTAACACGTACCCTAACCCTAACCCCTACCCTAACCCTAACACGTACCCTAATCCTAACCCGTACCCTAAACCGAGGCCTAACCCTCAAACTAACCCTAACCCTAACCCTAACCCATGCCCTACGCCGTACCCGAACCCGTACCCTAAGCCGTACCCTAACCCTAACCCTAACCCTAAGCTACCCTTGACTGCTTCTGCCTCCAATAGATTTCCTAAGCACTAGTGTTTTAAGGAACAGGTTCAAAAGAGAATCCTAATGTGATTTCTTGATAATGGGTGTGTTCCTTATCTTCTCCTAGTGTCTAAACTCTTCTCCATGGCTGGACCCCCAAATAATATTCCTTGACGTGCTAAGGGGTACCTAGAGAGTGGGATAGGTTTAATAACTACCCTAACCCTAACGCGTACCCTAACCCTAACCCCTACCCTAACCCTAACACGTACCCTAATCCTAACCTGTACCCTAAACCGTGCCCTAACACTCAAAATAACCCTAATCCTAACCCTAACCCATACCCTACGCCGTACCCGAACCCGTTCCCGAACCCGTACCCTAAGCCGTACCCTAACCCTAACCCTAACCCTAACCCTAACCCTAAGCTACCCTTGACTGCTTCTGCCTCCAATAGATTTCCTAAGCACTAGTGTTTTAAGGAACAGGTTAAAAAGAGAATCCTAATGTGATTTCTTGATAATGGGTGTGTTTCTTATCTTCTCCTAGTGTCTAAACTCTTCTCCGTGTCTGGACCCCCAAATAATATTCCTTGACGTGCTAAGGGGTATCTAGAGAGTGGGATAGGTTTAATAACTACCCTAACCCTAACGCGTGCCCTAACCCTAACCCCTACCCTAACCCTAACACGTACCCTAATCCTAACCCGTACACTAAACCGAGCCCTAAACCTCAAACTAACCCTAACTCTAACCCTAACCCATACCCTACGCCGTACCCAAACCCGTTCCCGAACCCGTACCCTAAGCCGTACCCTAACCCTAACCCTAAACCTAACCCTAACCCTAAGCTACCCTTGACTGCTTCTGCCTCCAATAGATTTCCTAAGCAATAGTGTTTTAAGGAACAGGTTAAAAAGAGAATCCTAATGTGATTTCTTGATAATGGGTGTGTTCCTTATCTTCTCCTAGTGTCTAAACTCTTCTCCATTGCTGGACGCCCAAATAATATTCCTTGACGTGCTAAGGGTTATCTAGAGAGTGGGATAGGTTTAATAACTTCCCCAGCCCTAACGCGTACCCTAACCCTAACCCCTACCCTAACCCTAACACGTACCCTAATCGTAACTCGTACCCTAAACGGAGCCCTAACCCTCAAACTAACCCTAACCCTAACCCTAACCCATACCCTACGCCGTACCCGAACCCGTACCCGAACCCGTACCCTAAGCCGTACCCTAACCCTAACCCTAACCCTAAGCTACCCTTGACTGCTTCTACCTCCAATAGATTTCCTAAGCACTAGTGTTTTAAGGAACAGGTTAAAAAGAGATTCCTAATGTGATTTCTTGATAATGGGTGTGTTCCTTATCTTCTCCTAGTGTATAAACTCTTCTCCATGGCTGGACCCCCAAATAATATTCCTTGACGTGCTAAGGGGTATCTAGAGAGTGGGATAGGTTTAATAACTACCCTAACCCTAACGCGTACCCTAACCCTAACCCCTACCATAACCCTAACACGTACCCTAATCCTAACCCGTACCCTAAACCGAGCCCTAACGCTCAAACTAACCCTAACCCTAACCCTAACCCATACCCTACGCCGTACCCGAATCCGTACCCGAACCCGTACCCTAAGCCGTACCCTAACCCTAACCCTAACCCTAACCCTAAGCTACCCTTGACTGCTTCTGCCTCCAATAGATTTCCTAAGCACTAGTGTTTTAAGGAACAGTTTAAAAAGAGAATCCTAATGTGATTTCTTGATAATGAGTGTGTTCCTTATCTTCTCCTAGTGTCTAAACTCTTCTCCATGGCTGGACCCCCAAATAATATTCCTTGACGTGCTAAGTGGTATCTAGAGAGTGGGATAGGTTTAATAACTACCCTAACCCTAACGCGTACCCTAACCCTAACCCCTACCCTAACCCTAACACGTACCCTAATCCTAACCTGTACCCTAAACCGTGCCCTAACACTCAAAATAACCCTAATCCTAACCCTAACCCATACCCTACTCCGTACCCGAACCCGTTCCCGAACCCGTACCCTAAGCCGTACCCTAACCCTAACCCTAACCCTAAGCTACCCTTGACTGCTTCTGCCTCCAATAGATTTCCTAAGCACTAGTGTTTTAAGGAACAGGTTAAAAAGAGAATCCTAATGTGATTTCTTGATAATGGGTGTGTTTCTTATCTTCTCCTAGTGTCTAAACTCTTCTCCGTGTCTGGACCCCCAAATAATATTCCTTGACGTGCTAAGGGGTATCTAGAGAGTGGGATAGGTTTAATAACTACCCTAACCCTAACGCGTGCCCTAACCCTAACCCCTACCCTAACCCTAACACGTACCCTAATCCTAACCCGTACACTAAACCGAGCCCTAAACCTCAAACTAACCCTAACTCTAACCCTAACCCATACCCTACGCCGTACCCAAACCCGTTCCCGAACCCGTACCCTAAGCCGTCCCCTAACCCTAACCCTAAACCTAACCCTAACCCTAAGCTACCCTTGACTGCTTCTGCCTCCAATAGATTTCCTAAGCAATAGTGTTTTAAGGAACAGGTTAAAAAGAGAATCCTAATGTGATTTCTTGATAATGGGTGTGTTCCTTATCTTCTCCTAGTGTCTAAACTCTTCTCCATTGCTGGACGCCCAAATAATATTCCTTGACGTGCTAAGGGGTATCTAGAGAGTGGGATAGGTTTAATAACTTCCCCAGCCCTAATGCGTACCCTAACCCTAACCCCTACCCTAACCCTAACACGTACCCTAATCGTAACTCGTACCCTAAACGGAGCCCTAACCCTCAAACTAACCCTAACCCTAACCCTAACCCATACCCTACGCCGTACCCGAACCCGTACCCGAACCCGTACCCTAAGCCGTACCCTAACCCTAACCCTAACCCTAAGCTACCCTTGACTGCTTCTGCCTCCAATAGATTTCCTAAGCACTAGTGTTTTAAGGAACAGGTTAAAAAGAGAATCCTAATGTGATTTCTTGATAATGGGTGTGTTCCTTATCTTCTCCTAGTGTCTAAACTCTTCTCCATGGCTGGACCCCCAAATAATATTCCTTGACGTGCTAAGGGGTATCTAGAGAGTGGGATAGGTTTAATAACTTCCCCAGCCCTAACGCGTACCCTAACCCTAACCCCTACCCTAACCCTAACACGTACCCTAATCGTAACTCGTACCCTAAACGGAGCCCTAACCCTCAAACTAACCCTAACCCTAACCCTAACCAATAACCTACGCCGTACCCGAACCCGTACCCGAACCCATACCCTAAGCCGTACCCTAACCCTAACCCTAACCCTAAGCTACCCTTGAATGCTTCTGCCTCCAATAGATTTCCTAAGCACTAGTGTTTTAAGGAACAGGTTAAAAAGAGAATCCTAATGTGATTTCTTGATAATGGGTGTGTTCCTTATCTTCTCCTAGTGTCTAAACTCTTCTCCATGGCTGGACCCCCAAATAATATTCCTTGACGTGCTAAGCGGTATCTAGACAGAGGGATAGGTTTAATAACTACCCTAAACCTAACGCGTGCCCTAACCCTAACCCCTACCCTAACCCTAACACGTACCCTAATCCTAACCCGTACCCTAAACCGAGCCCTAAACCTCAAACTAACCCTAACCCTAACCCTAACCCATACCCTACGCCGTACCCAAACCCGTTCCCGATCCCGTACCCTAAGCCGTACCCTAACCCTAACCCTAACCCTAACCCTAAACCTAAGCTACCCTTGACTGCTTCTGCCTCCAATAGATTTCCTAAGCACTAGTGTTTTAAGGAACAGGTTAAAAGAGAATCCTAATGTGATTTCTTGATAATGGGTGTGTTCCTTATCTTCTCCTAGTGTCTAAACTCTTCTCCATGGCTGGACCCCCAAATAATATTCCTTGACGTGCTAAGGGGTATCTAGAGAGTGGGATAGGTTTAATAACTTCCCCAGCCCTAACGCGTACCCTAACCCTAACCCCTACCCTAACCCTAAAACGTACCCTAATCGTAACTCGTTCCCTAAACGGAGCCCTAACCCTCAAACTAACCCTAACCCTAACCCTAACCCATACCCTACGCCGTACCCGAACCCGTACCCGAACCCGTACCCTAAGCCGTACCCTAACCCTAACCCTAACCCTAACCCTAAGCTACCCTTGACTGCTTCTGCCTCCAATAGATTTCCTAAGCACTAGTGTTTTAAGGAACAGGTTAAAAAGAGAATCCTAATGTGATTTCTTGATAATGGGTGTGTTCCTTATCTTCTCCTAGTGTCTAAACTCTTCTCCATGGCTGGACCCCCAAATAATATTCCTTGACGTGCTAAGGGGTATCTAGAGAGTGGGATAGGTTTAATAACTACCCTAACCCTAACGCGTACCCTAACCCTAATCCCTACCCTAACCCTAACACGTACCCTAATCCTAACCCGTACCCTAAACCGAGCCCTAACCCTCAAACTAACCCTAACCCTAACCCTAACCCATACCCTACGCCGTACCCGAACCCGTACCCGAACCCGTACCCTAACCCTAACCCTAACCCTAAGCCACCCTTGACTGCTTCTGCCTCCAATAGATTTCCTAAGCACTAGTGTTTTAAGGAACAGGTTAAAAAGAGAATCCTAATGTGATTTCTTGATAATGGGTGTGTTCCTTATCTTCTCCTAGTGTCTAAACTCTTCTCCATTGCTGGACCCCCAAATAATATTCCTTGACGTGCTAAGGGGTATCTAGAGAGTGGGATAGGTTTAATAACTACCCTAACCCTAACGCGTACCCTAACCCTAATCCCTACCCTAACACTAACACGTACCGTAATCCTAACCCGTACCCTAAACCGAGCCCTAACCCTCAAACTAACCCTAACCCTAACCCTAACCCATACCCTACGCCGTACCCGAACCTGTACCCGAACCCGTACCCGAACCCGTACCCTAAGCCGTACCCTAACCCTAACCCTAACCCTAAGCTACCCTTGACTGCTTCTGCCTCCAATAGATTTCCTAAGCACTAGTGTTTTAAGGAAGAGTTTAAAAAGAGAATCTTAATGTGATTTCTTGATAATGGGTGTGTTCCTTATCTTCTCCTAGTGTCTAAACTCTTCTCCATGACTGGACCCCCAAATAATATTCCTTGACGTGCTAAGCGGTATCTAAACAGAGGGATAGGTTTAATAACTAACCTAACCCTAACGCATACCCTAACCCTAACGCGTACCCTAACCCTAATGCGTACCCTAACCCTAACACGTACCCTAATCCTAACCCGTACCCTAAACCGAGCCCTAACCCTCAAACTAACCCTAACCCTAACCCTAACCCATACCCTACGCCGTACCCGAACCCGTACCCGAACCCGTACCCTAAGCCGTACCCTAACACTAAACCTAACCCTAACCCTAACACTAACCCTATGCTACCCTTGACTGCTTCTCCCTCCAATAGATTTCCTAAGCACTAGTGTTTTAGGGAACAGGTTAAAAAGAGAATCCTAATGTGATTTCTTGATAATAGGTGTGTTCCTTATCTTCTCCTAGTGTCTAAACTCTTCTCCATGGCTGGACCCCCAAATAATATTCCTTGACGTGCTAAGGGGTATCTAGAGAGTGGGATAGGTTTAATAACTACCCTAACCCTAACGCGTACCCTAACCCTAACCCCTACCCTAACCCTAACACGTACCCTAATCCTACCCCGTACCCTAAACCGAGCCCTAACGCTCAAACTAACCCTAACCCTAACCCTAACACATACCCTACGCCGTACCCGAACCCGTACCCGAACCCGTACCCTAAGCCGTACCCTAACACTAAACCTAACCCTAACCCTAACCCTAACCCTAAGCTACCCTTGACTGCTTCTGCCTCCAATAGATTTCCTAAGCACTAGTGTTTTAAGGAACAGTTTAAAAAGAGAATCCTAATGTGATTTCTTGATAATGGGCGTGTTCCTTATCTTCTCCTAGTGTCTAAACTCTTCTCCATGGCTGGAACCCCAAATAATATTCCTTGACGTGCTAAGGGGTATCTAGAGAGTGGGATAGGTTTAATAACTACCCTAACCCTAACGCGTACCCTAACCCTACCCCTACCCTAACCCTAACATGTACCCTAATCCTAACCCGTACCCTAAACCGAGCCCTAAACCTCAAACTAACCCTAACCCTAACCCTAACCCATACCCTACGCCGTACCCGAACCCGTTCCCGAACCCGTACCCTAAGCCGTACCCTAACCCTAACCCTAACCCTAACCCTAACCCTAACCCTAAGCTACCCTTGACTGCTTCTGCCTCCAATAGATTTCCTAAGCACTAGTGTTTTAAGGAACAGGTTAAAAAGAGAATCCTAATGTGATTTCTTGATAATGGGTGTGTTCCTTATCTTCTCCTAGTGTCTAAACTCTTCTCCATGGCTAGAACCCCAAATAATATTCCTAGACGTGCTAAGGGATATCTAGAGAGTGGGATAGGTTTAATAACTACCCTAACCCTAACACGTACCCTAACCCTAACCCCTACCCTATCCCTAACACATACCCTAATCCTAACGCGTACCCTAAACCGAGCCCTAACCCTCAAACTAAACCTAACCCTAACCCTAACCCATACCCTACGCCGTACCCGAACCCGTAACCGAACCCGTACCCTAAGCCGTACCCTAACACTAACCCTAACCCTAACCCTAAGCTACCCTTGACTGCTTCTGCCTCCAATAGATTTCCTAAGCACTAGTGTTTTAAGGAACAGGTTAAAAAGAGAATCCTAATGTGATTTCTTGATAATAGGTGTGTTCCGTATCTTCTCCTAGTGTCTAAATTCTTCTCCATGGCTGGACCCCCAAATAATATTCCTAGATGTGCTAAGGGGTATCTAGAGAGTGGGATAGGTTTAATAACTACCCTAACCCTAACGCGTACCCTAACCCTAACCCCTACCCTAACCCTAACACGAACCCTAATCCTAACCCGTACCCTAAACCGAGCCCTAACCCTCAAACTAACCCTAACCCTAACCCTAACCCATACCCTACGCCGTACCCGAACCCGTTCCCGAAACCGTACCCTAACCCTAACCCGAACCCTAACCCTAAGCTACCCTTGACTGCTTCTGCCTCCAATAGATTTCCTAAGCACTAGTGTTTTAAGGAACAGGTTAAAAAGAGAATCCTAATGTGATTTCTTGATAATGGGTGTGTTCCTTATCTTCTCCTAGTGTCTAAACTCCTCTCCATGGCTGGACCCCCAAATAATATTCCTTGACGTGCTAAGGGGTACCTAGACAGTGGGATAGGTTTAATAACTACCCTAGCCCTAATGCGTACCCTAATCCTAACCCCTACCCTAACCCTGACACGTACCCTAATCCTAACCCGTACCCTAAACCGAGCCCTAACCCTCAAAGTAACCCTAACCCTAACCCTAACCCATACCCTACGCCGTACCCGAACCCGTTCCCGAACCCGTACCCTAAGCCGTACCCTAACCCTAACCCTAACCCTAACCCTAAGCTACCCTTGACTGCTTCTGCCTCCAATAGATTTCCTAAGCACTAGTGTTTTAAGGAACAGGTTAAAAAGAGAATCCTAATGTGATTTCTTGATAATGGGTGTGTTTCTTATCTTCTCCTAGTGTCTAAACTCTTCTCCGTGTCTGGACCCCCAAATAATATTCCTTAACGTGCTAAGGGGTATCTAGAGAGTGGGATAGGTTTAATAACTACCCTAACCCTAACGCGTGCCCTAACCCTAACTCCTACCCTAACACTAACACGTACCCTAATCCTAACCCGTACACTAAACCGAGCCCTAAACCTCAAACTAACCCTAACCCTAACCCTAACCCATACCCTACGCCATACCCGAACCCGTACCCGAAACCGTACCCTAAGCCGTACCCTAACACTAAACCTAACCCTAACCCTAACACTAACCCTATGCTACCCTTGACTGCTTCTCCCTCCAATAGATTTCCTAAGCACTAGTGATTTAAGGAACAGGTTAAAAAGAGAATCCTAATGTGATTTCTTGATAATAGGTGTGTTCCTTATCTTCTCCTAGTGTCTAAACTCTTCTCCATGGCTGGACCCCCAAATAATATTCCTTGACGTGCTAAGGGGTATCTAGAGAGTGGGATAGGTTTAATAACTACCCTAACCCTAACGCGTACCCTAACCCTAACCCCTACCCTAACCCTACCACGTACCCTAATCCTAACCTGTACCCTAAACCGAGCCCTAACGCTCAAACTAACCCTAACCCTACCCCAACACATACCCTACGCCGTACCCGAACCCGTACCCGAACCCGTACCCTAAGCCGTACCCTAACACTAACCCTAACCCTAACCCAAAGCTACCCTTGACTGCTTCTGCCTCCAATAGATTTCCTAAGCACTAGTGTTTTAAGGAACAGGTTAAAAACAGAATCCTAATGTGATTTCTTGATAATGGGTGTGTTCCTTATCTTCTCCTAGTGTCTAAACTCTTCTCCATGGCTGGACCCCCAAATAATATTCCTTGACGTGCTAAGGGGTATCTAGAGAGTGGGATAGGTTTAATAACTACCCTAACCCTAACGCGTACCCTAACCCTAACCCCTACCCTAACCCTAACACGTACCCTAATCCTAACCCGTACCCTAAACCGAGCCCTAACCCTCAAACTAACCCTAACACTAACCCTATCCCATACCCTACGCCGTACCCGAACCCGTAACCGAACCCGTACCCGAACCCGTACCCTAAGCCGTACCCTAACCCTAACCCTAATCCTAAGCTACCCTTGACTGCTTCTGCCTCCAATAGATTTCCTAAGCACTAGTGTTTTAAGGAACAGGTTAAAAAGAGAATCCTAATGTGATTTCTTGATAATGGGTGTGTTCCTTATCTTCTCCTAGTGTCTAAACTCTTCTCCATGGCTGGACCCCCAAATAATATTCCTTGACGTGCTAAGGGGTACCTAGACAGTGGGATAGGTTTAATAACTACCCTAACCCTAACGCGTACCCTAAACCTAACCCCTACCCTAACCCTGACACGTACCCTAATCCTAACCCGTACCCTAAACCGAGCCCTAACCCTCAAAGTAACCCTAATCCTAACCCTAACCCATACCCTACGCCGTACCCGAACCCGTTCCCGAACCGTACCCTAAGCCGTACCCTAACCCTAACCCTAACCCTAACCCTAAGCTACCCTTGACTGCTTCTGCCTCCAATAGATTTCCTAAGCACTAGTGTTTTAAGGAACAGGTTAAAAAGAGAATCCTAATGTGATTTCTTGATAATGGGTGTGTTCCTTATCTTCTCCTAGTGTCTAAACTCTTCTCCATGGCTGGACCCCCAAATAATATTCCTTGACGTGCTAAAGGGTACCTAGACAGTGGGATAGGTTTAATAACTACCCTAAACCTAACGCGTACCCTTACCCTAACCCTGACACGTACCCTAATCCTAACCCGTACCCTAAACCGAGCCCTAACCCTCAAAGTAACCCTAACCCTAACCCTAACCCATACCCTACGCCGTACCCGAACCCGTTCCCGAACCCGTACCCTAAGCCGTACCCTAACCCTAACCCTAACCCTAACCCTAACCCTAAGCTACCCTTGACTGCTTCTGCCTCCAATAGATTTCCTAAGCACTAGTGTTTTAAGGAACAGGTTAAAAAGAGAATCCTAATGTGATTTCTTGATAATGGGTGTGTTTCTTATCTTCTCCTAGTGTCTAAACTCTTCTCCGTGTCTGGACCCCCAAATAATATTCCTTGACGTGCTAAGGGGTATCTAGAGAGTGGGATAGGTTTAATAACTACCCTAACCCTAACGCGTGCCCTAACCCTAACCCCTACCCTAACACTAACACGTACCCTAATCCTAACCCGTACACTAAACCGAGCCCTAAACCTCAAACTAACCCTAACCCTAACCCTAACACATACCCTACGCCATACCCAAACCCGTTCCCGAAACCGTACCCTAAGCCGTACCCTAACCCTAACCCTAACCCTAAACCTAACCCTAAGCTACCCTTGACTGCTTCTGCCTCCAATAGATTTCCTAAGCAATAGTGTTTTAAGGAACAGGTTAAAAAGAGAATCCTAATGTGATTTCTTGATAATGGGTGTGTTCCTTATCTTCTCCTAGTGTCTAAACTCTTCTCCATGGCTGGACCCCCAAATAATATTCCTTGACGTGCTAAGGGGTATCTAGAGAGTGGGATAGGTTTAATAACTTCCCCAGCCCTAACGCGTACCCTAACCCTAACCCCTACCCTAACCCTAACACGTACCCTAATCGTAACTCGTACCCTAAACGGAGCCCTAACCCTCAAACTAACCCTAACCCTAACCCTAACCCATACCCTACGCCGTACACGAACCCGTACCCGAACCCGTACCCTAAGCCGTACCCTAACCCTAACCCTAACCCTAAGCTACCCTTGACTGCTTCTGCCTCCAATAGATTTCCTAAGCACTAGTGTTTTAAGGAACAGGTTAAAAAGAGAATCCTAATGTGATTTCTTGATAATGGGTGTGTTCCTTATCTTCTCCTAGTGTCTAAACTCTTCTCCATGGCTGGACCCCCAAATAATATTCCTTGACGTGCTAAGCGGTATCTAGACAGAGGGATAGGTTTAATAACTACCCTAACCCTAACACGTACCCTAACCCTAACGCGTACCCTAACCCTAACACGTACCCTAATCCTAACCCGTACCCTAAACCGAGCCCTAACCCTAAAACTAACCCTAACCCTAACGCTAAACCATACCCTACGCCGTACCCGAACCCGTACCCTAAGCCGTACCCTAAACCTAACCCTAACCCTAACCCTAACCCTAAGCTACCCTTGACTGCTTCTGCCTCCAATAGATTTCCTAAGCACTAGTGTTTTAAGGAACAGGTTAAAAAGAGAATCCTAATGTGATTTCTTGATAATGGGTGTGTTCCTTATCTTCTCCTAGTGTCTAAACTCTTCTCCATGGCTGGACCCCCAAATAATATTCCTTGACGTGCTAAGGGGTATCTAGAGAATGGGATAGGTTTAATAACTAACCTAACCCTAACGCGTACCCTAACCCTAACCCCTACCCTAACCCTGACACGTACCCTAATCCTAACCCGTACCCTAAACCGAGCCCTAACCCTCAAACTAACCCTAACCCTAACCCTAACCCATACCCTACGCCGTACCCGAACCCGTTCCCGAAACCGTACCCTAACCCTAACCCGAACCCTAACCCTAAGCTACCCTTGACTGCTTCTGCCTCCAATAGATTTCCTAAGCACTAGTGTTTTAAGGAACAGGTTAAAAAGAGAATCCTAATGTGATTTCTTGATAATGGGTGTGTTCCTTATCTTCTCCTAGTGTCTAAACTCCTCTCCATGGCTGGACCCCCAAATAATATTCCTTGACGTGCTAAGGGGTACCTAGACAGTGGGATAGGTTTAATAACTACCCTAGCCCTAATGCGTACCCTAATCCTAACCCCTACCCTAACCCTGACACGTACCCTAATCCTAACCCGTACCCTAAACCGAGCCCTAACCCTCAAAGTAACCCTAACCCTAACCCTAACCCATACCCTACGCCGTACCCGAACCCGTTCCCGAACCCGTACCCTAAGCCGTACCCTAACCCTAACCCTAACCCTAACCCTAAGCTACCCTTGACTGCTTCTACCTCCAATAGATTTCCTAAGCACTAGTGTTTTAAGGAACAGGTTAAAAAGAGAATCCTAATGTGATTTCTTGATAATGGGTGTGTTTCTTATCTTCTCCTAGTGTCTAAACTCTTCTCCGTGTCTGGACCCCCAAATAATATTCCTTAACGTGCTAAGGGGTATCTAGAGAGTGGGATAGGTTTAATAACTACCCTAACCCTAACGCGTGCCCTAACCCTAACTCCTACCCTAACACTAACACGTACCCTAATCCTAACCCGTACACTAAACCGAGCCCTAAACCTCAAACTAACCCTAACCCTAACCCTAACCCATACCCTACGCCATACCCGAACCCGTACCCGAAACCGTACCCTAAGCCGTACCCTAACACTAAACCTAACCCTAACCCTAACACTAACCCTATGCTACCCTTGACTGCTTCTCCCTCCAATAGATTTCCTAAGCACTAGTGATTTAAGGAACAGGTTAAAAAGAGAATCCTAATGTGATTTCTTGATAATAGGTGTGTTCCTTATCTTCTCCTAGTGTCTAAACTCTTCTCCATGGCTGGACCCCCAAATAATATTCCTTGACGTGCTAAGGGGTATCTAGAGAGTGGGATAGGTTTAATAACTACCCTAACCCTAACGCGTACCCTAACCCTAACCCCTACCCTAACCCTACCACGTACCCTAATCCTAACCTGTACCCTAAACCGAGCCCTAACGCTCAAACTAACCCTAACCCTACCCCAACACATACCCTACGCCGTACCCGAACCCGTACCCGAACCCGTACCCTAAGCCGTACCCTAACACTAACCCTAACCCTAACCCAAAGCTACCCTTGACTGCTTCTGCCTCCAATAGATTTCCTAAGCACTAGTGTTTTAAGGAACAGGTTAAAAACAGAATCCTAATGTGATTTCTTGATAATGGGTGTGTTCCTTATCTTCTCCTAGTGTCTAAACTCTTCTCCATGGCTGGACCCCCAAATAATATTCCTTGACGTGCTAAGGGGTATCTAGAGAGTGGGATAGGTTTAATAACTACCCTAACCCTAACGCGTACCCTAACCCTAACCCCTACCCTAACCCTAACACGTACCCTAATCCTAACCCGTACCCTAAACCGAGCCCTAACCCTCAAACTAACCCTAACACTAACCCTATCCCATACCCTACGCCGTACCCGAACCCGTAACCGAACCCGTACCCGAACCCGTACCCTAAGCCGTACCCTAACCCTAACCCTAATCCTAAGCTACCCTTGACTGCTTCTGCCTCCAATAGATTTCCTAAGCACTAGTGTTTTAAGGAACAGGTTAAAAAGAGAATCCTAATGTGATTTCTTGATAATGGGTGTGTTCCTTATCTTCTCCTAGTGTCTAAACTCTTCTCCATGGCTGGACCCCCAAATAATATTCCTTGACGTGCTAAGGGGTACCTAGACAGTGGGATAGGTTTAATAACTACCCTAACCCTAACGCGTACCCTAAACCTAACCCCTACCCTAACCCTGACACGTACCCTAATCCTAACCCGTACCCTAAACCGAGCCCTAACCCTCAAAGTAACCCTAATCCTAACCCTAACCCATACCCTACGCCGTACCCGAACCCGTTCCCGAACCGTACCCTAAGCCGTACCCTAACCCTAACCCTAACCCTAACCCTAAGCTACCCTTGACTGCTTCTGCCTCCAATAGATTTCCTAAGCACTAGTGTTTTAAGGAACAGGTTAAAAAGAGAATCCTAATGTGATTTCTTGATAATGGGTGTGTTCCTTATCTTCTCCTAGTGTCTAAACTCTTCTCCATGGCTGGACCCCCAAATAATATTCCTTGACGTGCTAAAGGGTACCTAGACAGTGGGATAGGTTTAATAACTACCCTAAACCTAACGCGTACCCTTACCCTAACCCTGACACGTACCCTAATCCTAACCCGTACCCTAAACCGAGCCCTAACCCTCAAAGTAACCCTAACCCTAACCCTAACCCATACCCTACGCCGTACCCGAACCCGTTCCCGAACCCGTACCCTAAGCCGTACCCTAACCCTAACCCTAACCCTAACCCTAACCCTAAGCTACCCTTGACTGCTTCTGCCTCCAATAGATTTCCTAAGCACTAGTGTTTTAAGGAACAGGTTAAAAAGAGAATCCTAATGTGATTTCTTGATAATGGGTGTGTTTCTTATCTTCTCCTAGTGTCTAAACTCTTCTCCGTGTCTGGACCCCCAAATAATATTCCTTGACGTGCTAAGGGGTATCTAGAGAGTGGGATAGGTTTAATAACTACCCTAACCCTAACGCGTGCCCTAACCCTAACCCCTACCCTAACACTAACACGTACCCTAATCCTAACCCGTACACTAAACCGAGCCCTAAACCTCAAACTAACCCTAACCCTAACCCTAACACATACCCTACGCCATACCCAAACCCGTTCCCGAAACCGTACCCTAAGCCGTACCCTAACCCTAACCCTAACCCTAAACCTAACCCTAAGCTACCCTTGACTGCTTCTGCCTCCAATAGATTTCCTAAGCAATAGTGTTTTAAGGAACAGGTTAAAAAGAGAATCCTAATGTGATTTCTTGATAATGGGTGTGTTCCTTATCTTCTCCTAGTGTCTAAACTCTTCTCCATGGCTGGACCCCCAAATAATATTCCTTGACGTGCTAAGGGGTATCTAGAGAGTGGGATAGGTTTAATAACTTCCCCAGCCCTAACGCGTACCCTAACCCTAACCCCTACCCTAACCCTAACACGTACCCTAATCGTAACTCGTACCCTAAACGGAGCCCTAACCCTCAAACTAACCCTAACCCTAACCCTAACCCATACCCTACGCCGTACACGAACCCGTACCCGAACCCGTACCCTAAGCCGTACCCTAACCCTAACCCTAACCCTAAGCTACCCTTGACTGCTTCTGCCTCCAATAGATTTCCTAAGCACTAGTGTTTTAAGGAACAGGTTAAAAAGAGAATCCTAATGTGATTTCTTGATAATGGGTGTGTTCCTTATCTTCTCCTAGTGTCTAAACTCTTCTCCATGGCTGGACCCCCAAATAATATTCCTTGACGTGCTAAGCGGTATCTAGACAGAGGGATAGGTTTAATAACTACCCTAACCCTAACACGTACCCTAACCCTAACGCGTACCCTAACCCTAACACGTACCCTAATCCTAACCCGTACCCTAAACCGAGCCCTAACCCTAAAACTAACCCTAACCCTAACGCTAAACCATACCCTACGCCGTACCCGAACCCGTACCCTAAGCCGTACCCTAAACCTAACCCTAACCCTAACCCTAACCCTAAGCTACCCTTGACTGCTTCTGCCTCCAATAGATTTCCTAAGCACTAGTGTTTTAAGGAACAGGTTAAAAAGAGAATCCTAATGTGATTTCTTGATAATGGGTGTGTTCCTTATCTTCTCCTAGTGTCTAAACTCTTCTCCATGGCTGGACCCCCAAATAATATTCCTTGACGTGCTAAGGGGTATCTAGAGAATGGGATAGGTTTAATAACTAACCTAACCCTAACGCGTACCCTAACCCTAACCCCTACCCTAACCCTGACACGTACCCTAATCCTAACCCGTACCCTAAACCGAGCCCTAACCCTCAAACTAACCCTAACCCTAACCCTAACCCATACCCTACGCCGTACCCGAACCCGTTCCCGAACCCGTACCCTAAGCCGTACCCTAACCCTAACCCTAACCCTAACCCTAACCCTAAGCTACCCTTGACTGCTTCTGCCTCCAATAGATTTCCTAAGCACTAGTGTTTTAAGGAACAGGTTAAAAAGAGAATCCTAATGTGATTTCTTGATAATGGGTGTGTTTCTTATCTTCTCCTAGTGTCTAAACTCTTCTCCGTGTCTGGACCCCCAAATAATATTCCTTGACGTGCTAAGGGGTATCTAGAGGGTGGGATAGGTTTAATAACTACCCTAAACCTAACGCGTGCCCTAACCCTAACCCCTACCCTAACACTAACTCGAACCCTAATCCTAATCCGTACCCGAAACCGAGCCCTAAACCTCAAACTAACCCTAACCCTAACCCTAACCCATACCCTACGCCGTACCCAAACCCGTTCCCGAACCCGTACCCTAAGCCGTACCCTAACCCTAACCCTAACCCTAACCCTAAATCTAAGCTACCCTTGACTGCTTCTGCCTCCAATAGATTTCCTAAGCACTAGTGTTTTAAGGAACAGGTTAAAAAGAGAATCCTAATGTGATTTCTTGATAATGGGTGTGTTCCTTATCTTCTCCTAGTGTCTAAACTCTTCTCCATGGCTGGACCCCCAAATAATATTCCTTGACGTGCTAAGGGGTATCTAGAGAGTGGGATAGGTTTAATAACTTCCCCAGCCCTAACGCGTACCCTAACCCTAACCCCTACCCTAACCCTAACACGTACCCTAATCGTAACTCGTTCCCTAAACGGAGCCCTAACCCTCAAACTAACCCTAACCCTAACCCTAACCCATACCCTACGCCGTACCCGAACCCGTACCCGAACCCGTACCCTAAGCCGTACCCTAACCCTAACCCTAACCCTAACACTAAGCTACCCTTGACTGCTTCTGCCTCCAATAGATTTCCTAAGCACTAGTGTTTTAAGGAACAGGTTAAAAAGAGAATCCTAATGTGATTTCTTGATAATGGGTGTGTTCCTTATCTTCTCCTAGTGTCTAAACTCTTCTCCATGGCTGGACCCCCAAATAATATTCCTTGACGTGCTAAGGGGTATCTACAGAGTGGGATAGGTTTAATAACTACCCTAACCCTAACGCGTACCCTAACCCTAACCCCTACCCTAACACTAACACGTACCCTAATCCTAACCCGTACCCTAAACCGAGCCCTAACCCTCAAAGTAACCCTAACCCTAACACTAACCCATACCCTACGCCGTACCCGAACCTGTACCCGAACCCGTACCCGAACCCGTACCCTAAGCCGTACCCTAACCCTAACCCTAACCCTAAGCTACCCTTGACTGCTTCTGCCTCCGATAGATTTCCTAAGCACTAGTGTTTTAAGGAAGAGTTTAAAAAGAGAATCTTAATGTGATTTCTTGATAATGGGTGTGTTCCTTATCTTCTCCTAGTGTCTAAACTCTTCTCCATGACTGGACCCCCAAATAATATTCCTTGACGTGCTAAAGGGTATCTAGAGAGTGGGATAGGTTTAATAACTACCCTAACCCTAACGCGTACCCTAACCCTAACCCCTACCCTAACCCTAACACGTACCCTAATCCTAACCCGTACCCTAAACCGAGCCCTAACCCTCAAACTAACCCTAACCCTAACCCTAACCCATACCCTACGCCGTACCCGAACCCGTACCCTAAGCCGTACCCTAACCCTAACCCTAACCCTAAGCCACCCTTGACTGCTTCTGCCTCCAATAGATTTCCTAAGCACTAGTGTTTTAAGGAACAGGTTAAAAAGAGAATCCTAATGTGATTTCTTGATAATGGGTGTGTTCCTTATCTTCTCCTAGTGTCTAAACTCTTCTCCATGGCTGGACCCCCAAATAATATTCCTTGACGTGCTAAGGGGTATCTAGAGAGTGGGATAGGTTTAATAACTACCCAAACCCTAACGCGTACCCTAACCCTAACACCTACCCTAACCCTAACACGTACCCTAATCCTAAACCGTACCCTAAACCGAGCCCTAACCCTCAAACTAACCCTAACCCTAACCCTAACCCATACCCTACGCCGTATCCGAACCCGTACCCGAAGCCGTACCCGAACCCGTACCCTAAGCCGTACCCTAACCCTAACCCTAACCCTAAGCCACCCTTGACTGCTTCTGCCTCCAATAGATTTCCTAAGCACTAGTGTTTTAAGGAACAGGTTAAAAAGAGAATCCTAATGTGATTTCTTGATAATGGGTGTGTTCCTTATCTTCTCCTAGTGTCTAAACTCTTCTCCATGACTGGACCCCCAAATAATATTCCTTGACGTGCTAAGCGGTATCTAGACAGAGGGATAGGTTTAATAACTACCCTAACCCTAAGGCGTACCCTAAGCCTAACGCGTACCCTAACCCTAACACGTACCCTAATCCTAACCCGTACCCTAAACCGAGCCCTAACCCTCAAACTAACCCTAACCCTACCGCTAACCCATACCCTACGCCGTACCCGAACCCGTACCCGAACCCGTACCCTAAGCCGTACCCTAAACCTAACCCTAAGCCTAACCCTAACCCTAAGCTACCCTTGACTGCTTCTGCCTCCTATAGATTTCCTAAGCACTAGTGTTTTAAGGAACACGTTAAAAAGAGAATCCTAATGTGATTTCTTGATAATGGGTGTGTTCCTTATCTTCTCCTAGTGTCTAAACTCTTCTCCATGGCTGGACCCCCAAATAATATTCCTTGACGTGCTAAGGGGTATCTAGAGAGTGGGATAGTTTTAATAACTACCCTAACCCTAACGCGTACCCTAACCCTAACCCCTACCCTAACCCTAACACGTACCCTAATCCTAACCCGTACCCTAAACCGAGGCCTAACCCTCAAACTAACCCTAACCCTAACCCTAACCCATGCCCTACGCCGTACCCGAACCCGTACCCTAAGCCGTACCCTAACCCTAACCCTAACCCTAAGCTACCCTTGACTGCTTCTGCCTCCAATAGATTTCCTAAGCACTAGTGTTTTAAGGAACAGGTTAAAAAGCGAATCCTAATGTGATTTCTTGATAATGGGTGTGTTCCTTATCTTCTCCTCGTGTCTAACCTCTTCTCCATGGCTGGACCCCCAAATAATATTCCTTGACGTGCTAAGGGGTATCTAGAGAGTGGGATAGGTTTAATAACTACCCTAACCCTAACGCGTACCCTAACCCTAACCCCTACCCTAACCCTAACACGTACCCTAATCCTAACCCGTACCCTAAACCGAGCCCTAACGCTCAAACTAACCCTAACCCTAACCCTAACCCATACCCTACGCCGTACCCGAACCCGTACCCGAACCCGTACCCTAAGCCGTACCCTAAACCTAACCCTAACCCTAACCCTAACCCTAAGCTACCCTTGACTGCTTCTGCCTCCAATAGATTTCCTAAGCACTAGTGTTTTAAGGAACAGTTTAAAAAGAGAATCCTAATGTGATTTCTTGATAATGAGTGTGTTCCTTATCTTCTCCTAGTGTCTAAACTCTTCTCCATGGCTGGACCCCCAAATAATATTCCTTGACGTGCTAAGGGGTATCTAGAGAGTGGGATAGTTTTAATAACTACCCTAACCCTAATGCATACCCTAACCCTAACCCCTACCCTAACCCTAACACGTACCCTAATCCTAACCTGTACCCTAAACCGTGCCCTAACACTCAAAATAACCCTAATCCTAACCCTAACCCATACCCTACGCCGTACCCGAACCCGTACCCGAACCCGTACCCTAAGCCGTACCCTAACCCTAACCCTAACCCTAACCCTAACCCTAACCCTAACCCTAAGCTACCCTTGACTGCTTCTGCCTCCAATAGATTTCCTAAGCACTAGTGTTTTAAGGAACAGGTTAAAAAGAGAATCCTAATGTGATTTCTTGATAATGGGTGTGTTCCTTATCTTCTCCTAGTGTCTAAACTCTTCTCCATGGCTGGACCCCCAAATAATATTCCTTGACGTGCTAAGGGGTATCTAGAGAGTGGGATAGGTTTAATAACTACCCTAACCCTAACGCGTACCCTAACCCTAACCCCTACCCTAACCCTAACACGTAACCTAATCCTAAACCGTACCCTAAACCGAGCCCTAACCCTCAAACTAACCCTAACCCTAACCCTAACCCATACCCTACGCCGTACCCGAACCCGTACCCGAACCCGTACCCAAACCCGTACCCTAAGCCGTACCCTAACCCTAACCCTAACCCTAAGCTACCCTTGACTGCTTCTGCCTCCAATAGATTTCCTAAGCACTAGTGTTTTAAGGAACAGGTTAAAAAGAGAATCCTAATGTGATTTCTTGATAATGGGTGTGTTCCTTATCTTCTCCTAGTGTCTAAACTCTTCTCCATGGCTGGACCCCCAAATAATATTCCTTGACGTGCTAAGGGGTATCTAGAGAATGGGATAGGTTTAATAACTACCCTAACCCTAACGCGTACCCTAACCCTAACCCCTACCCTAACCCTGACACGTACCCTAATTCTAACCCGTACCCTAAACCGAGCCCTAACCCTCAAACTAACCCTAACCCTAACCCATAACCTACGCCGTACCCGAACCCGTACCCGAACCCGTACCCTAAGCCGTACCCTAACCCTAACCCTAACCCTAACCCTAAGCTACCCTTGACTGCTTCTGACTCCAATAGATTTCCTAAGCACTAGTGTTTTAAGGAACAGGTTAAAAAGAGAATCCTATTGTGATTTCTTGATAATGGGTGTGTTTCTTATCTTCTCCTAGTGTCTAAACTCTTCTCCGTGTCTGGACCCCCAAATAATATTCCTTGACGTGCTAAGGGGTATCTAGAGAGTGGGATTGGTTTAATAACTTCCCCAGCCCTAACGCGTACCCTAAACCTAACCCCTACCCTAACCCTAACACGTACCCTAATCGTAACTCGTACCCTAAACGGAGCCCTAAACCTCAAACTAACCCTAACCCTAACCCTAACCCATACCCTACGCCGTACCCTAACCCGTACCCGAACCCGTACCCTAAGCCGTACCCTAACCCTAACCCTAACCCTAACCCTAACCCTAAGCTACCCTTGACTGCTTCTGCCTCCAATAGATTTCCTAAGCACTAGTGTTTTAAGGAACAGGTTAAAAAGAGAATCCTAATGTGATTTCTTGATAATGGGTGTGTTCCTTATCTTCTCCTAGTGTCTAAACTCTTCTCCATGGCTGGACCCCAAATAATATTCCTTGACGTGCTAAGGGGTATCTAGAGAGTGGGATAGGTTTAATAACTACCCTAACCCTAACGCGTACCCTAACCCTAACCCCTACCCTAACCCTAACACGTACCCTAATCCTAACCCGTACCCTAAACCGAGCCCTAACGCTCAAACTAACCCTAACCCTAACCCATACCCTACGCCGTACCCGAACCCGTACCCGAACCCGTACCCTAAGCCGTACCCTAAACCTAACCCTAACCCTAACCCTAACCCTAAGCTACCCTTGACTGCTTCTGCCTCCAATAGATTTCCTAAGCACTAGTGTTTTAAGGAACAGGTTAAAAAGAGAATCCTAATGTGATTTCTTGATAATGGGTGTGTTCCTTATCTTCTCCTAGTGTCTAAACTCTTCTCCATGGCTGGACCCCCAAATAATATTCCTTGACGTGCTAAGGGGTATCTAGAGAGTGGGATAGGTTTAATAACTACCCTAACCCTAACGCGTACCCTAACCCTAACCCCTACCCTAACCCTAACACGTACCCTAATCCTAACCCGTACCCTAAACCGAGCCCTAACCCTCAAACTAACCCTAACCCTAACCCTAACCCATACCCTACGCCGTACCCGAACCCGTACCCGAACCCGTACCCTAAACCTAACCCTAACCCTAAGCCACCCTTGACTGCTTCTGCCTCCAATAGATTTCCTAAGCACTAGTGTTTTAAGGAACAGGTTAAAAAGAGAATCCTAATGTGATTTCTTGATAATGGGTGTGTTCCTTATCTTCTCCTAGTGTCTAAACTCTTCTCCATGGCTGGACCCCCAAATAATATTCCTTAACGTGCTAAGGGGTATCTAGAGAGTGGGATAGGTTTAATAACTACCCTAACCCTAACGCGTACCCTAACCCTAACACGTACCCTAATCCTAACCCGTACCCTAAACCGAGCCCTAAACCTCAAACTAACCCTAACCCTAACGCTAACCCATACCCTACGCCGTACCCGAACCCGTTCCCGAACCTGTACCCTAAGCCGTACCCTAACCCTAACCCTAACCCTAACCCTAAGCTACCCTTGACTGCTTCTGCCTCCAATAGATTTCCTAAGCACTAGTGTTTTAAGGAACAGGTTAAAAAGAGAATCCTAATGTGATTTCTTGATAATGGGTGTGTTTCTTATCTTCTCCTAGTGTCTAAACTCTTCTCCGTGTCTGGACCCCCAAATAATATTCCTTGACGTGCTAAGGGGTATCTAGAGAGTGGGATAGGTTTAATAACTACCCTAACCCTAACGCGTGCCCTAACCCTAACCCCTACCCTAACCCTACCACGTACCCTAATCCTAACCCGTACCCTAAACCGAGCCCTAAACCTCAAACTAACCCTAACCCTAACCGTAACCCATACCCTACGCCGTACCCAAACCTGTTCCCGAACCCGTACCCTAAGCCGTACCCTAACCCTAACCCTAACCCTAACCCTAACCCTAAGCTACCCTTGACTGCTTCTGCCTCCAATAGATTTCCTAAGCACTAGTGTTTTAAGGAACAGGTTAAAAAGAGAATCCTAATGTGATTTCTTGATAATGGGTGTGTTCCTTATCTTCTCCTAGTGTCTAAACTCTTCTCCATGGCTGGACCCCCAAATAATATTCCTTGACGTGCTAAGGGGTATCTAGAGAGTGGGATAGGTTTAATAACTTCCCCAGCCCTAACGCGTACCCTAACCCTAACCCCTACCCTAACCCTAACACGTACCCTAATCGTAACTCGTACCCTAAACGGAGCCCTAACCCTCAAACTAACCCTAACCCTAACCCTAACCCATACCCTACGCCGTACCCGAACCCGTACCCGAAACGGTACCCTAAGCCGTACCCTAACCCTAACCCTAACCCTAACCCTAACCCTAACCGTAAGCTACCCTTGACTGCTTCTGCCTCCAATAGATTTCCTCAGCACTAGTGTTTTAAGGAACAGGTTAAAAAGAGAATCCTAATGTGATTTCTTGATAATGGGTGTGTTCCTTATCTTAGCCTAGTGTCTAAACTCTTCTCCATGGCTGGACCCCCAAATAATATTCTTAGACGTGCTAAGGGGTATCTAGAGAGTGGGATAGGTTTAATAACTACCCTAACCCTAACGCGTACCCTAACCCTAACCCCTACCCTAACCCGAACACGTACCCTAATCCTAGCCCGTACCCTAAACCGAGCCCTAACCCTAAAACTAACCCTAACCCTAACCCATACCCTACGCCGTTCCAGAACCCGTACCCTAAGCCATACCCTAACCCGAACCCTAACCCTAACCCTAACCCTAAGCTACCCTTGACTGCTTCAGCCTCCAATAGATTTCCTAAGCACTAGTGTTTTCAGGAACAGGTTAAAAAGAGAATCCTAATGTCATTTCTTGATAATGGGTGTGTTCCTTACCTTCTCGTAGTGTCTAAACTCTTCTCCGTGGCTGGACACCCAAATAATACTCCTAGACGTGTTTACGGGTATCTAGAGAGTGGGATAGGTTTAATAACTACCCTAACCCTAACTCATTCCCTAACCCTAACACGTACCCTAATCCTAACCCGTGCCCTAAACCGAGCCCTAACCCTAACCCTAACCCTAAGCTACCCTTGACTGCTTCTGCCTCCAATAGATTTCCTAAGCACTAGTGTTTTAAGGAACAGGTTAAAAACAGAATCCTAATGTGATTTCTTGATAATGGGTGTGTTCCTTATCTTCTCCTAGTGTCTAAACTCTTCTCCATGGCTGGACCCCCAAATAATATTCCTTGACGTGCTATGGGGTATCTAGAGAGTGGGATAGGTTTAATAACTACCCTAACCCTAACGCGTACCCTAACCCTAACCCCTACCCTAACCCTAACACGTACCCTAATCCTAACCCGTACCCTAAACCGAGACCTAACGCTCACACTAACCCTAACCCTAACCCTAACCCATACCCTACGCCGTACCCGAACCCGTACCCGAACCCGTACCCTAAGCCGTACCCTAACCCTAACCCTAACCCTAAGCTACCCTTGACTGCTTCTGCCTCCAATAGATTTCCTAAGCACTAGTGTTTTAAGGAACAGGTTAAAAAGAGAATCCTAAAGTGATTTCTTGATAATGGGTGTGTTCCTTATCTTCTCCTAGTGTCTAAACTCTTCTCCATGGCTGGACCCCCAAATAATATTCCTTGACGTGCTAAGGGGTATCTAGAGAGTGGGATAGGTTTAATAACTACCCTAACCCTAACGCGTAATCTAACCCTAACCCCTACCCTAACCCTAACACGTACCCTAATCCTAACCCGTACCCTAAACCGAGCCCTAACGCTCAAACTAACCCTAACCCTAAACCTAACCCATACCCTACGCCGTACCCGAACCCGTACCCGAAACCTTACCCTAAGCCGTACCCTAACCCTAACCCTAACCCTAAGCTACCCTTGACTGCTTCTGCCTCCAATAGATTTCCTAAGCACTAGTGTTTTAAGGAACAGGTTAAAAAGAGAATCCTAATGTGATTTCTTGATAATGGGTGTGTTCCTTATCTTCTCCTAGTGTCTAAACTCTTCTCCATTTCTGGACCCCCAAATAATATTCCTTGACGTGCTAAGGGGTATCTAGAGAGTGGGATAGGTTTAATAACTACCCTAACCCTAACGCGTACCCTAACCCTAACCCCTACCCTAACCCTAACACGTACCCTAATCCTAAACCGTACCCTAAACCGAGCCCTAACCCTCAAACTAACCCTAACCCTAACCCTAACCCATACCCTACGCCGTACCCGAACCCGTACCCGAACCCGTACCCGAACCCGTACCCTAAGCCGTACCCTAACCCTAACCCTAACCCTAAGCTACCCTTGACTGCTTCTGCCTCCAATAGATTTCCTAAGCACTAGTGTTTTAAGGAAGAGGTTAAAAAGAGAATCCTAATGTGATTTCTTGATAATGGGTGTGTTCCTTATCTTCTCTTAGTGTCTAAACTCTTCTCCATGACTGGACCCCCAAATAATATTCCTTGACGTGCTAAGCCGTATCTAGACAGAGGGATAGGTTTAATAACTACCCTAACCCTAATGCGTACCCTAACCCTAACGCGTACCCTAACCCTAACACGTACCCTAATCCTAACCCGTACCCTAAACCGAGCCCTAACCCTCAAACTAACCCTAACCCTAACGCTAACCCATACCCTACACCGTACCCGAACCCGTACCCGAACCCGTACCCTAAGCCGTACCCTAAACCTAACCCTAACCCTAACCCTAACCCTAAGCTACCCTTGACTGCTTCTGCCTCCAATAGATTTCCTAAGCACTAGTGTTTTAAGGAACAGGTTAAAAAGAGAATCCTAATGTGATTTCTTGATAATGGGTGTGTTCCTTATCTTCTCCTAGTGTCTAAACTCTTCTCCATGGCTGGACCCCCAAATAATATTCCTTGACGTGCTAAGGGGTATCTAGAGAATGGGATAGGTTTAATAACTACCCTAACCCTAACGCGTACCCTAACCCTAACCCCTACCCTAACCCTGACACGTACCCTAATCCTAACCCGTACCCTAAACCGAGCCCTAACCCTCAAACTAACCCTAACCCTAACCCTAACCCATACCCTACGCCGTACCCGAATCCGTTCCCGAACCCGTACCCTAAGCCGTAACCTAACCCTAACCCTAACCCTAACCCTAAGCTACCCTTGACTGCTTCTGCCTCCAATAGATTTCCTAAGCACTAGTGTTTTAAGGAACAGGTTAAAAAGAGAATCCTAATGTGATTTCTTGATAATGGGTGTGTTTCTTATCTTCTCCTAGAGTGTAAACTCTTCTCCGTGTCTGGACCCCCAAATAATATTCCTTGACGTGCTAAGGGGTATCTAGAGAGTGGGATAGGTTTAATAACTACCCTAACCCTAACGCGTGCCCTAACCCTAACCCCTACCCTAACCCTAACACGTACCCTAATCCTAACCCGTACCCTAAACCGAGCCCTAAACCTCAAACTAACCCTAACCCTAACCCTAACCCATACCCTACGCCGTACCCAAACCCGTTCCCGAACCCGTACCCTAAGCCGTACCCTAACCCTAACCCTAACCCTAACCCTAACCCTAAGCTACCCTTGACTGCTTCTGCCTCCAATAGATTTCCTAAGCACTAGTGTTTTAAGGAACAGGTTAAAAAGAGAATCCTAATGTGATTTCTTGATAATGGGTGTGTTCCTTATCTTCTCCTAGTGTCTAAACTCTTCTCCATGGCTGGACCCCCAAATAATATTCCTTGACGTGCTAAGGGGTATCTAGAGAGTGGGATAGGTTTAATAACTTCCCCAGCCCTAACGCGTACCCTAACCCTAACCCCTACCCTAACCCTAACACGTACCCTAATCGTAACTCGTACCCTAAACGGAGCCCTAACCCTCAAACTAACCCTAACCCTAACCCTAACCCATACCCTACGCCGTACCCGAACCCGTACCCGAACCCGTACCCTAAGCCGTACCCTAACCCTAACCCTAACCCTAACCCTAACCCTAACCCTAAGCTACCCTTGACTGCTTCTGCCTCCAATAGATTTCCTAAGCACTAGTGTTTTAAGGAACAGGTTAAAAAGAGAATCCTAATGTGATTTCTTGATAATGGGTGTGTTCCTTATCTTCTCCTAGTGTCTAAACTCTTCTCCATGGCTGGACCCCCAAATAATATTCCTTGACATGCTAAGGGGTATCTAGAGAGTGGGATAGGTTTAATAACTACCCTAACCCTAACGCGTACCCTAACCCTAACCCCTACCCTAACCCTAACACGTACCCTAATCCTAACCCGTACCCTAAACCGAGCCCTAAAGCTCAAACTAACCCTAACCCTAACCCATACTCTACGCCGTACCCGAACCCGTACCCAAACCCGTACCCTAAGCCGTACCCTAACCCTAACCCTAACCCTAACCCTAACCCTAAGCTACCCTTGACTACTTCTGCCTCCAATAGATTTCCTAAGCACTAGTGTTTTAAGGAACAGGTTAAAAAGAGAATCCTAATGTGATTTCTTGATAATGGGTGTGTTCCTTATCTTCTCCTAGTGTCTAAACTCTTCTCCATGGCTGGACCACCAAATAATATTCCTTGACGTGCTAAGGGGTATCTAGAGAGTGGGATAGGTTTAATAACTACCCTAACCCTAACGCGTACCCTAACCCTAACCCCTACCCTAACCCTAACACGTACCCTAATCCTAACCCGTACCCTAAACCGAGCCCTAACCCTCAAACTAACCCTAACCCTAACCCTAACCCATACCCTATGCCGTACCCGAACCCGTACCCGAACCCGTACCCTAAACCTTACCCTAACCCTAAGCCACCCTTGACTGCTTCTGCCTCCAATAGATTTCCTAAGCACTAGTGTTTTAAGGAACAGGTTAAAAAGAGAATCCTAATGTGATTTCTTGATAATGGGTGTGTTCCTTATCTTCTCCTAGTGTCTAAACTCTTCTCCATGGCTGGACCCCCAAATAATATTCCTTGACGTGCTAAGGGGTATCTAGAGAGTGGGATAGGTTTAATAACTACCCTAACCCTAACGCGTACCCTAACCCTAACGCGTACCCTAACCCTAACACGTACCCTAATCCTAACCCGTACCCTAAACCGAGCCCTAAACCTCAAACTAACCCTAACCCTAACGCTAACCCATACCCTACGCCGTACCCGAACCCGTTCCCGAAGCCGTACCCTAAGCCGTACCCTAACCCTAACCCTAACACTAACCCTAAGCTACCCTTGACTGCTTCTGCCTCCAATAGATTTCCTAAGCACTAGTGTTTTAAGGAACAGGTTAAAAAGATAATCCTAATGTGATTTCTTGATAATGGGTGTGTTCCTTATCTTCTCCTAGTGTCTAAACTCTTCTCCATGGCTGGACCCCCAAATAATATTCCTTGACGTGCTAAGGGGTATCTAGAGAGTGGGATAGGTTTAATAACTACCCTAACCCTAACGCGTACCCTAACCCTAACCCCTACCCTAACCCTAACACGTACCCTAATCCTAACCCGTACCCTAAACCGAGCCCTAACGCTCAAACTAACCCTAACCCTAACCCATACCCTACGCCGTACCCGAACCCGTACCCGAACCCGTACCCTAAGCCGTACCCTAACCCTAACCCTAACCCTAACCCTAACCCTAAGCTACCCTTGACTACTTCTGCCTCCAATAGATTTCCTAAGCACTAGTGTTTTAAGGAACAGGTTAAAAAGAGAATCCTAATGTGATTTCTTGATAATGGGTGTGTTCCTAATCTTCTCCTAGTGTCTAAACTCTTCTCCATGGCTGGACCGCCAAATAATATTCCTTGACGTGCTAAGGGGTATCTAGAGAGTGGGATAGGTTTAATAACTACCCTAACCCTAACGCGTACCCTAACCCTAACCCCTACCCTAACCCTAACACGTACCCTAATCCTAACCCGTACCCTAAACCGAGCCCTAACCCTCAAACTAACCCTAACCCTAACCCTAACCCATACCCTATGCCGTACCCGAACCCGTACCCGAACCCGTACCCTAAACCTAACCCTAACCCTAAGCCACCCTTGACTGCTTCTGCCTCCAATAGATTTCCTAAGCACTAGTGTTTTAAGGAACAGGTTAAAAAGAGAATCCTAAAGTGATTTCTTGATAATGGGTGTGTTCCTTATCTTCTCCTAGTGTCTAAACTCTTCTCCATGGCTGGACCCCCAAATAATATTCCTTGACGTGCTAAGGGGTATCTAGAGAGTGGGATAGGTTTAATAACTACCCTAACCCTAACGCGTAATCTAACCCTAACCCCTACCCTAACCCTAACACGTACCCTAATCCTAACCCGTACCCTAAACCGAGCCCTAACGCTCAAACTAACCCTAACCCTAAACCTAACCCATACCCTACGCCGTACCCGAACCCGTACCCGAACCCTTACCCTAAGCCGTACCCTAACCCTAACCCTAACCCTAAGCTACCCTTGACTGCTTCTGCCTCCAATAGATTTCCTAAGCACTAGTGTTTTAAGGAACAGGTTAAAAAGAGAATCCTAATGTGATTTCTTGATAATGGGTGTGTTCCTTATCTTCTCCTAGTGTCTAAACTCTTCTCCATTTCTGGACCCCCAAATAATATTCCTTGACGTGCTAAGGGGTATCTAGAGAGTGGGATAGGTTTAATAACTACCCTAACCCTAACGCGTACCCTAACCCTAACCCCTACCCTAACCCTAACACGTACCCTAATCCTAAACCGTACCCTAAACCGAGCCCTAACCCTCAAACTAACCCTAACCCTAACCCTAACCCATACCCTACGCCGTACCCGAACCCGTACCCGAACCCGTACCCTAAGCCGTACCCTAACCCTAACCCTAACCCTAAGCTACCCTTGACTGCTTCTGCCTCCAATAGATTTCCTAAGCACTAGTGTTTTAAGGAAGAGGTTAAAAAGAGAATCCTAATGTGATTTCTTGATAATGGGTGTGTTCCTTATCTTCTCTTAGTGTCTAAACTCTTCTCCATGACTGGACCCCCAAATAATATTCCTTGACGTGCTAAGCCGTATCTAGACAGAGGGATAGGTTTAATAACTACCCTAACCCTAATGCGTACCCTAACCCTAACGCGTACCCTAACCCTAACACGTACCCTAATCCTAACCCGTACCCTAAACCGAGCCCTAACCCTCAAACTAACCCTAACCCTAACGCTAACCCATACCCTACACCGTACCCGAACCCGTACCCGAACCCGTACCCTAAGCCGTACCCTAAACCTAACCCTAACCCTAACCCTAACCCTAAGCTACCCTTGACTGGTTCTGCCTCCAATAGATTTCCTAAGCACTAGTGTTTTAAGGAACAGGTTAAAAAGAGAATCCTAATGTGATTTCTTGATAATGGGTGTGTTCCTTATCTTCTCCTAGTGTCTAAACTCTTCTCCATGGCTGGACCCCCAAATAATATTCCTTGACGTGCTAAGGGGTATCTAGAGAATGGGATAGGTTTAATAACTACCCTAACCCTAACGCGTACCCTAACCCTAACCCCTACCCTAACCCTGACACGTACCCTAATCCTAACCCGTACCCTAAACCGAGCCCTAACCCTCAAACTAACCCTAACCCTAACCCTAACCCATACCCTACGCCGTACCCGAATCCGTTCCCGAACCCGTACCCTAAGCCGTAACCTAACCCTAACCCTAACCCTAACCCTAAGCTACCCTTGACTGCTTCTGCCTCCAATAGATTTCCTAAGCACTAGTGTTTTAAGGAACAGGTTAAAAAGAGAATCCTAATGTGATTTCTTGATAATGGGTGTGTTTCTTATCTTCTCCTAGAGTGTAAACTCTTCTCCGTGTCTGGACCCCCAAATAATATTCCTTGACGTGCTAAGGGGTATCTAGAGAGTGGGATAGGTTTAATAACTACCCTAACCCTAACGCGTGCCCTAACCCTAACCCCTACCCTAACCCTAACACGTACCCTAATCCTAACCCGTACCCTAAACCGAGCCCTAAACCTCAAACTAACCCTAACCCTAACCCTAACCCATACCCTACGCCGTACCCAAACCCGTTCCCGAACCCGTACCCTAAGCCGTACCCTAACCCTAACCCTAACCCTAACCCTAACCCTAAGCTACCCTTGACTGCTTCTTCCTCCAATAGATTTCCTAAGCACTAGTGTTTTAAGGAACAGGTTAAAAAGAGAATCCTAATGTGATTTCTTGATAATGGGTGTGTTCCTTATCTTCTCCTAGTGTCTAAACTCTTCTCCATGGCTGGACCCCCAAATAATATTCCTTGACGTGCTAAGGGGTATCTAGAGAGTGGGATAGGTTTAATAACTTCCCCAGCCCTAACGCGTACCCTAACCCTAACCCCTACCCTAACCCTAACACGTACCCTAATCGTAACTCGTACCCTAAACGGAGCCCTAACCCTCAAACTAACCCTAACCCTAACCCTAACCCATACCCTACGCCGTACCCGAACCCGTACCCGAACCCGTACCCTAAGCCATACCCTAACCCTAACCCTATCCCTAACGCTATCCCTAAGCTACCCTTGACTGCTTCTGCCTCCAATAGATTTCCTAAGCTCTAGTGTTTTAAGGAACAGGTTAAAAAGGGAATCCTAATGTGATTTCTCGATAATGGGTGTGTTCCTTATCTTATCCTAGTATCTAAACTCTTCTCCATGGCTGGACCCCCAAATAATATTCCTTGACGTGCTAAGGGGTATCTGGAGAGTGAGATATGTTTAATAACTACCCTAACCCTAACGCGTAACCTAACCCTAACCCCTACCCTAACCCTAACACGTACCCTAATCCTAACCCGTACCCTAAGCCGTACCCTAACCCTAAACCTAACCCTAACCCTAACCCTAAGCTACCCTTGACAGCTTCTGCCTCCAATAGATTTCCTCAGCACTAGTGTTTTAAGGAACAGGTTAAAAAGAGAATCCTAATGTGATTTCTTGATAATGGGTGTGTTCCTTATCTTCCCCTACAGTCTAATCTCTTCTCCATGGCTGGATCCCCAAATAATATTCCTTGACGTGCTAAGGGGTATCTAGAGAGTGGGATAGGTTTAATAACTACCCAAACCCTAACGCGTACCCTAACCCTAACCCCTACCCTAACCCTAACACGTACCCTAATCCTAACCCGTACCCTAAACCGAGCCCTAAACCTCAAACTAACCCTAACCCTAACCCTAACCCATACCCTATGCCGTACCCGAACCCGTTCCCGAACCCGTACCCTAAGCCGTACCCTAACCCTAACCCTAACCCTACCCCTAACCCTAAGCTACCCTTGACTGCTTCTGCCTCCAATAGATTTCCTAAGCTCTAGTGTTTTAAGGAACAGGTTAAAAAGAGAATCCTAATGTGATTTCTCGATAATGGTTGTGTTCCTTATCTTATCCTATTGTCTAAACTCTTCTCCATGGCTGGACCCCCAAATAATATTCCTTGACATGCTAAGGGGTATCTAGAGAGTGGGATAGGTTTAATAACTACCCTAACCCTAACGCGTAACCTAACACTAACCCCTACCCTAACCCTAACACGTACCCTAATCCTAACCCGTACCCTAAACCGAGCCCTAACCCTAAAACTAACCCTAACCCTAACCCATACCCTACGCCGTACCCGAACCCGTACCCTAAGCCGTACCCTAACCCTAACCCTAACCCTAAGCTACCCTTGACTGCTTCTGCCTCCAATAGATTTCCTAAGCTCTAGTGTTTTAAGGAACAGGTTAAAAAGAGAATCCTAATGTGATTTCTCAATAATGGGTGTGTTCCTTATCTTATCCTAGTATCTAAACTCTTCTCCATGGCTGGACCCCAAATAATATTCCTTGACGTGCTAAGGGGTATCTAGAGAATGGGATAGGTTTAATAAGTACCCTAACCCTAACGCGTAACCTAACCCTAACCCCTACCCTAACCCTAACACGTACCCTAATCCTAACCCCTACCCTCAACCGGGCCCTAACCCTAAAACTAACCCTAACCCTAACCCATACCCTACGCCGTAACCGAAACCGTACCCGAACCCGTACCCTAAGCCGTACCCTAACCCTAACCCTAACCGTAAGCTACCCTTGAATGCTTCTGCCTCCAATAGATTTCCTAAGCACTAGTGTTTTAAGGAACAGGTTAAAAATAGAATCCTAATCTGATTTCTTGATAATGGGTGTGTTCCTTATCTTAGCCTAGTGTCTAAACTCTTCTCCATGGCTGGACCCCCAAATAATATTCCTTGACGTGCTAAGGGGTATCTAGAGAGTGCGATAGGTTTAATAACTACCCTAACCCTAACGCGTACCCTAACCCTAACACCTACCCTAACCCGAACACGTACCCTAATCCTAACCCGTACCCTAAACCGAGCCCTAACCCTAAAACTAACCCTAACCCTAACCTTAACCCATACCCTACGCCGTACCCGAACCCGTACCCGAACCCGTACCCTAAGCCATACCCTAACCCTAACCCTATCCCTAACGCTATCCCTAAGCTACCCTTGACTGCTTCTGCCTCCAATAGATTTCCTAAGCTCTAGTGTTTTAAGGAACAGGTTAAAAAGGGAATCCTAATGTGATTTCTCGATAATGGGTGTGTTCCTTATCTTATCCTAGTATCTAAACTCTTCTCCATGGCTGGACCCCCAAATAATATTCCTTGACGTGCTAAGGGGTATCTGGAGAGTGAGATATGTTTAATAACTACCCTAACCCTAACGCGTAACCTAACCCTAACCCCTACCCTAACCCTAACACGTACCCTAATCCTAACCCGTACCCTAAGCCGTACCCTAACCCTAAACCTAACCCTAACCCTAACCCTAAGCTACCCTTGACAGCTTCTGCCTCCAATAGATTTCCTCAGCACTAGTGTTTTAAGGAACAGGTTAAAAAGAGAATCCTAATGTGATTTCTTGATAATGGGTGTGTTCCTTATCTTCCCCTACAGTCTAATCTCTTCTCCATGGCTGGATCCCCAAATAATATTCCTTGACGTGCTAAGGGGTATCTAGAGAGTGGGATAGGTTTAATAACTACCCAAACCCTAACGCGTACCCTAACCCTAACCCCTACCCTAACCCTAACACGTACCCTAATCCTAACCCGTACCCTAAACCGAGCCCTAAACCTCAAACTACCCCTAACCCTAACCCTAACCCATACCCTATGCCGTACCCGAACCCGTTCCCGAACCCGTACCCTAAGCCGTACCCTAACCCTAACCCTAACCCTACCCCTAACCCTAAGCTACCCTTGACTGCTTCTGCCTCCAATAGATTTCCTAAGCACTAGTGTTTTAAGGAACAGGTTAAAAAGAGAATCCTAATGTGATTTCTTGACAATGGGTGTGTTCCTTATCTTCTCCTAGTGTCTAAACTCTTCTCCATGGCTGGACCCCCAAATAATATTCCTTGACGTGCTAAGGGGTATCTAGAGAGTGGGATAGGTTTAATAACTACCCTAACCCTAACGCGTAACCTAACCCTAACACCTACCCTAACCCGAACACGTACCCTAATCCTAACCCGTACCCTAAACCGAGCCCTAACCCTAAAACTAACCCTAACCCTAACCTTAACCCATACCCTACGCCGTACCCGAACCCGTACCCGAACCCGTACCCTAAGCCATACCCTAACCCTAACCCTATCCCTAACGCTATCCCTAAGCTACCCTTGACTGCTTCTGCCTCCAATAGATTTCCTAAGCTCTAGTGTTTTAAGGAACAGGTTAAAAAGGGAATCCTAATGTGATTTCTCGATAATGGGTGTGTTCCTTATCTTATCCTAGTATCTAAACTCTTCTCCATGGCTGGACCCCCAAATAATATTCCTTGACGTGCTAAGGGGTATCTGGAGAGTGAGATATGTTTAATAACTACCCTAACCCTAACGCGTAACCTAACCCTAACCCCTACCCTAACCCTAACACGTACCCTAATCCTAACCCGTACCCTAAGCCGTACCCTAACCCTAAACCTAACCCTAACCCTAACCCTAAGCTACCCTTGACAGCTTCTGCCTCCAATAGATTTCCTCAGCACTAGTGTTTTAAGGAACAGGTTAAAAAGAGAATCCTAATGTGATTTCTTGATAATGGGTGTGTTCCTTATTCCCCTACAGTCTAATCTCTTCTCCATGGCTGGATCCCCAAATAATATTCCTTGACGTGCTAAGGGGTATCTAGAGAGTGGGATAGGTTTAATAACTACCCAAACCCTAACGCGTACCCTAACCCTAACCCCTACCCTAACCCTAACACGTACCCTAATCCTAACCCGTACCCTAAACCGAGCCCTAAACCTCAAACTACCCCTAACCCTAACCCTAACCCATACCCTATGCCGTACCCAAACCCGTTCCCGAACCCGTACCCTAAGCCGTACCCTAACCCTAACCCTAACCCTACCCCTAACCCTAAGCTACCCTTGACTGCTTCTGCCTCCAATAGATTTCCTAAGCACTAGTGTTTTAAGGAACAGGTTAAAAAGAGAATCCTAATGTGATTTCTTGACAATGGGTGTGTTCCTTATCTTCTCCTAGTGTCTAAACTCTTCTCCATGGCTGGACCCCCAAATAATATTCCTTGACGTGCTAAGGGGTATCTAGAGAGTGGGATAGGTTTAATAACTACCCTAACCCTAATGCGTACCCTAACCCTAACCCCTACCCTAACCCTAACACGTACCCTAATCGTAACCCGTATCCTAAACGGAGCCCTAACCCTGAAACTAACCCTAACCCTAACCCATACCCTACGCCATACACGAACCCCTACACGAACCCGTACCCTAAGCCGTACCCTAACCCTAACCCTAATCCTAACCCTAACCCTAAGCTTCCCTTGACTGCTTCTGCCTCCAATAGATTTCCTAAGCACTAGTGTTTTAAGGAACAGGTTAAAAAGAGAATCCTAATGTGATTTCTTGATAATGGGTGTGTTCCTTATCTTCTCCTAGTGTCTAAACTCTTCTCCATGGCTGGACCCCCAAATAATATTCCTTGACGTGCTAAGGGGTATCTAGAGAGTGGGATAGGTTTAATAACTACCCTAACCCTAACGCGTACCCTAACCCTAACCCCTACCCTAACCCTAACACGTACCCTAATCCTAACCCGTACCCTAAACCGAGCCCTAACCCTCAAACTAACCCTAACCCTAACCCTAACCCATACCCTACGCCATACCCGAACCCGTACTCCAACCCGTACCCTAAGCCGTACCCTAACCCTAACCCTAACCCTAACCCTAAGCTACCCTTGACTGCTTCTGCCTCCAATAGATTTCCTAAGCACTAGTGTTTTAAGGAATAGGTTAAAAAGTGAATCCTAGTGTGATTTCAGGATAATGGGTGTGTTCCTTATCTTCTCCTAGTGTCTAAACTCTTCTCCACGGCTGGACCCCCAAATAATATTCCTTGACGAGCTAAGGGGTATCTAGAGAGTGGGATAGGTTTAATAACTACCCTAACCCTAACACGTACCCTAACCCTAACCCCTACCCTAACCCTAACACGTACCCTAATCCTAACCCGTACCCTATACCGAGCCCTAACCCTCAAACTAACCCTAACACTAACCCTGACCCATACCCTACGCCGTACCCGAACCCGTACCCGAACCCATACCCGAACCTCTACCCTAAGCCGTACCCTAACCCTAACCCTAACCCTAAGCTACCCTTGACTGCTTCTGCCTCCAATAGATTTCCTAAGCACTAGTGTTTTAAGGAACAGTTTAAAAAGAGAATCCTAATGTGATTTCTTGAAAATGGGTGTGTTCCTTATCTTCTCCTAGTGTCTAAACTCTTCTCCATGGCTGGACCCCCAAATAATATTCCTTGACGTGCTAAGGGGTATCTAGAGAGTGGGATAGGTTTAATAACTACCCTAACCCTAACGCGTACCCTAACCCTAACCCCTACCCTAACCCTAACACGTACCCTAATGCTAACCCGTACCCTAAACCGAGCCCTAACCCTCAAACTAACCCTAACCCTAACACTAACCCATACCCTACGCCGTACCCGAAACCGTACCCGAACCCGTACCCTAAGCCGTACCCTAACCCCAACCCTAACCCTAACCCTAACCCTAAGCTACCCTTGACTGCTTCTGCCTCCAATAGATTTCCTAAGCACTAGTGTTTTAAGGAACAGGTTAAAAAGAGAATCCTAATGTGATTTCTTGATAATGGGTGTGTTCCTTATCTTCTCCTAGTGTCTAAACTCTTCTCCATGGCTGGACCCCCAAATAATATTCCTTGACGTGCTAAGGGGTATCTAGAGAGTGGGATAGGTTTAATAACTACCCTAACCCTAATGCGTACCCTAACCCTAACCCCTACCCTAACCCTAACACGTACCCTAATCCTAGCCCTTACCCTAAACCGAGCCCTAACCCTAACACTAACGCTAACCTTAACCGTAACCCATACCCTACGCCGTACCTGAACCCGTACGCGAACCCGTACCCTAAGCCGTACCCTAACCCTAACCCTAACCCTAACCCTAACCCTAAGCTACCCTTGACTGCTTCTGCCTCCTATAGATTTCCTCAGCACTAGTGTTTTAAGGAACAGGTTAAAAAGAGAACCCTAATGTTATTTCTTTATAATGGGTGTGTTCCTTATCTTATCCTAGTGTCTAAATTCTTCTCCATGGCTGGACCCTCAAATAATATTCCTTGACGTGCTAAGGGGTATCTAGAGAGTGGGATAGGTTTAATAACTACCCTAAACCTAATGCGTACCCTAACCCTAACCCCTACACTAACCTTAACACGTACCCTAATCCTAACCCGTACCCTAAACCGAGCCCTAACCCTAAAACTAACCCTATCCCTCACCCTAACCCATACCCTACACTGTACACGAACCCGTACCCTAAGCCGAACACTAGCCCTAACTCTAACCCTAACCTTAACCCTAAGCTACCCTTGACTGCTTCTGCCTCCAATAGATTTCCTAAGCACTAGTGTTTTAAGGAACAGGTTAAAAAGAGAATCCTAATGTGATTTCTTGATAATGGGTGTGTTCCTTATCTTATCCTAGTGTCTAAACTCTTCTCCATGGCTAGACCCCCAAATAATATTACTTGACGTGCAAAGGGGTATCTAGAGAGTGGCATACGTTTAATTAACTACCCTAACCCTAACACGTACCCTAACCCTAACCCCTACCCTAACCCTAACACGTACCCTAATCCTAACCCGTAACCTAAACCGAGCCCTAACCCTACAACTAACCCTAACCCTAACACTAACCCACACCCTTCGCCGTACCCGAACCCGTACCCTAAGCCATACCCTAGCCTGAACCCTAACCCTAACCCTAACCCTATGCTACCCTTCACAGCTTCTGCCTCCAATAGATTTCCTAAGCACTAGTGTTTTAAGGAACAGGTTAAAAAGGGAATCCTAATGTGATTTCTTGATAATGGGTGCGTTCCTTATCTTACCCTAGTGTCTAAACTCTTCTCCATGGCTGGACCCCCTAATAATATTCCTTGACGTGCTAAGGTATATCTAGAGAGTGGGATAGGTTTAATAACTACCCTAACCCTAACGCGTACCCTAACCCTAACCCCTACCCTATCCCTAACACGTACCCTAATCCTAACCCGTACCCTAAACCGAGCCCTAACCCTAAAACTAACCCTATCCCTAACCCTAACACATACCCTACGCCGTACCCGAACCCGTACCCGAACCCATACCCTAAGCCGTACCCTAACCCTAAACCTAACCCTAACCCTAACCCTAACCCTAAGCTACCCTTGACTGCTTCTGCCTCCAATAGATTTCCTCAGCACTAGTGTTTTAAGGAACAGGTTAAAAAGAGAATCCTAATGTTATTTCTTTATAATGGGTGTGTTCCTTATCTTATCCTAGTGTCTAAATTCTTCTCCATGGCTGGACCCTCAAATAATATTCCTTGACGTGCTAAGGGGTATCTAGAGAGTGGGATAGGTTTAATAACTACCCTAACCCTAACGCGTACCCTAACCCTAACCCCTACACTACCCTTAACACGTACCCTAATCCTAACCCGTAACCTACACCGAGCACTAACCCTACAACTAACCCTAACCCTAACACTAACCCATACCCTACGCTGTACCCGAACCCGTACCCGAACCCATACCCTAAGCCGTACCCTAACCCTAACCCTAAGCTACCCTTGACAGCTTCTGCCTCCAATAGATTTCCTAAGCACTAGTGTTTTAAGGAACAGGTTAAAAAGAGAATCCTAATGTGATTTCTTGATAATGGGTGTGTTCCTTATCTTAAACCTAGTGTCTAAACTCTTCTGCACGGGTGGACCCCCTAATAATATTCCTTGACGTTCTAAGGGGTATCTAGAGAGTGGGATAGGTTTAATAACTACCCTAACCCTAACGCGTACACTAACCCTAACCCCTACCCTAACCCGAACACGTACCTTAATCCTAACCCGTACCCTAAACCGAGCCCTAACCCTAACACTAATGCTAACCCTAACCCTAACCCATACCCTACGCCGTACCTGAACCCGTACCCGAACCCGTACCCTAAGCCGTACCCTAACCCTAACCCTAACCCTAACCCTAAGCTACCCTTGACTGCTTCTGCCTCCAATAAATTTCCTAAGCACTAGTGTTTTAAGGAACAGGTTAAAAACAGAATCCTAATGTGATTTCTTCATAATGGGTGTGTTCCTTATCTTCTCCTAGTGTCTAAACTCTTCTCCATGGCTGGACCCCCAAATAATATTCCTTGACGTGCTAAGGGGTATCTAGAGAGTGGGATAGGTTTAATAACTACCCTAACCCTAACGCGTACCCTAAACCTAACCCCAACCCTAACCCTAACACGTACCCTAATCCTAACACGTACCCTAAACCGAGCCCTAACTCTAAAACTAACCCTAACCCTAACCCTAACCCATACCCTACGCCGTACCCGAACACATACCCGGACACGTACCCTAAGCCGTACCCTAACCCTAACCCTAACCGTAAGCTACCCTTGACTGCTTCTGCCTCCAATAGATTTCCTAAGCACTAGTGTTTTAAGGAACAGGTTCAAAAGAGAATCCTAATGTGATTTCTTGATAATGGGTGTGTTCCTTATCTTCTCCTAGTGTCTAAACTCTTCTCCATGGCTGGACCCCCAAATAATATTCCTTGACGTGCTAAGGGGTATCTAGAGAGTGGGATAGGTTTAATAACTACCCTAACCCTAACGCGTACCCTAACCCTAACCCCTAACCTAACCCGAACACGTACCCTAATCCTAGCCCGTACCCTAAACCGAGCCCTAACCCTAACACTAACGCTAACCCTAACCCTAACCCATACCCTACGCCGTACCCGAACCCGTACCCTAAGCCATACCCTAGCCTGAATCCTAACCCTAACCCTAACCCTAAGCTTCCCTTCACAGCTTCTGCCTCCAAAAGATTTCCTAAGCACTAGTGTTTTAAGGAACAGGTTAAAAAGGGAATCCTAATGTGATTTCTTGATAATGGGTGCGTTCCTTATCTTATCCTAGTGTCTAAACTCTTCTCCATGGCTGGACCCTCAAATAATATTCCTTGACGTGCTAAGGGGTATCTAGAGAGTGGGATAGGTTTAATAACTACCCTAACCCTAACGCGTACCCTAACCCTAACCCCTACACTAACCTTAACACGTACCCTAATCCTAACCCGTACCCTACACCGAGCCCTAACACTACAACTAACCCTAACCCTAACACTAACCCATACCCTACGCTGTACCCGAACCCGTACCCGAACCCATACCCTAAGCCGTACCCTAAACCTAACCCTAAGCTACCCTTGACTGCTTCTGCCTCCAATAGATTTCCTAAGCACTAGTGTTTTAAGGAATAGGTTAAAAAGTGAATCCTAGTGTGATTTCAGGATAATGGGTGTGTTCCTTATCTTCTCCTAGTGTCTAAACTCTTCTCCACGGCTGGACCCCCAAATAATATTCCTTGACGAGCTAAGGGGTATCTAGAGAGTGGGATAGGTTTAATAACTACCCTAACCCTAACACGTACCCTAACCCTAACCCCTACCCTAACCCTAACACGTACCCTAATCCTAACCCGTACCCTATACCGAGCCCTAACCCTCAAACTAACCCTAACACTAACCCTGACCCATACCCTACGCCGTACCCGAACCCGTACCCGAACCCATACCCGAACCTCTACCCTAAGCCGTACCCTAACCCTAACCCTAACCCTAAGCTACCCTTGACTGCTTCTGCCTCCAATAGATTTCCTAAGCACTAGTGTTTTAAGGAACAGTTTAAAAAGAGAATCCTAATGTGATTTCTTGAAAATGGGTGTGTTCCTTATCTTCTCCTAGTGTCTAAACTCTTCTCCATGGCTGGACCCCCAAATAATATTCCTTGACGTGCTAAGGGGTATCTAGAGAGTGGGATAGGTTTAATAACTACCCTAACCCTAACGCGTACCCTAAACCTAACCCCTACCCTAACCCTAACACGTACCCTAATGCTAACCCGTACCCTAAACCGAGCCCTAACCCTCAAACTAACCCTAACCCTAACACTAACCCATACCCTACGCCGTACCCGAAACCGTACCCGAACCCGTACCCTAAGCCGTACCCTAACCCCAACCATAACCCTAACCCTAACCCTAAGCTACCCTTGACTGCTTCTGCCTCCAATAGATTTCCTAAGCACTAGTGTTTTAAGGAACAGGTTAAAAAGAGAATCCTAATGTGATTTCTTGATAATGGGTGTGTTCCTTATCTTCTCCTAGTGTCTAAACTCTTCTCCATGGCTGGACCCCCAAATAATATTCCTTGACGTGCTAAGGGGTATCTAGAGAGTGGGATAGGTTTAATAACTACCCTAACCCTAATGCGTACCCTAACCCTAACCCCTACCCTAACCCTAACACGTACCCTAATCCTAGCCCGTACCCTAAACCGAGCCCTAACCCTAACACTAACGCTAACCTTAACCGTAACCCATACCCTACGCCGTACCTGAACCCGTACGCGAACCCGTACCCTAAGCCGTACCCTAACCCTAACCCTAACCCTAACCCTAACACTAAGCTACCCTTGACTGCTTCTGCCTCCTATAGATTTCCTCAGCACTAGTGTTTTAAGGAACAGGTTAAAAAGAGAACCCTAATGTTATTTCTTTATAATGGGTGTGTTCCTTATCTTATCCTAGTGTCTAAATTCTTCTCCATGGCTGGACCCTCAAATAATATTCCTTGACGTGCTAAGGGGTATCTAGAGAGTGGGATAGGTTTAATAACTACCCTAAACCTAATGCGTACCCTAACCCTAACCCCTACACTAACCTTAACACGTACCCTAATCCTAACCCGTACCCTAAACCGAGCCCTAACCCTAAAACTAACCCTATCCCTAACCCTAACACATACCCTACGCCGTACCCGAACCCGTACCCGAACCCATACCCTAAGCCGTACCCTAACCCTAAACCTAACCCTAACCCTAACCCTAACCCTAAGCTACCCTTGACTGCTTCTGCCTCCAATAGATTTCCTCAGCACTAGTGTTTTAAGGAACAGGTTAAAAAGAGAATCCTAATGTTATTTCTTTATAATGGGTGTGTTCCTTATCTTATCCTAGTGTCTAAATTCTTCTCCATGGCTGGACCCTCAAATAATATTCCTTGACGTGCTAAGGGGTATCTAGAGAGTGGGATAGGTTTAATAACTACCCTAACCCTAACGCGTACCCTAACCCTAACCCCTACACTAACCTTAACACGTACCCTAATCCTAACCCGTAACCTACACCGAGCACTAACCCTACAACTAACCCTAACCCTAACACTAACCCATACCCTACGCTGTACCCGAACCCGTACCCGAACCCATACCCTAAGCCGTACCCTAACCCTAACCCTAAGCTACCCTTGACAGCTTCTGCCTCCAATAGATTTCCTAAGCACTAGTGTTTTAAGGAACAGGTTAAAAAGAGAATCCTAATGTGATTTCTTGATAATGGGTGTGTTCCTTATCTTAAACCTAGTGTCTAAACTCTTCTGCACGGCTGGACCCCCTAATAATATTCCTTGACGTTCTAAGGGGTATCTAGAGAGTGGGATAGGTTTAATAACTACCCTAACCCTAACGCGTACACTAACCCTAACCCCTACCCTAACCCGAACACGTACCTTAATCCTAACCCGTACCCTAAACCGAGCCCTAACCCTAACACTAATGCTAACCCTAACCCTAACCCATACCCTACGCCGTACCTGAACCCGTACCCGAACCCGTACCCTAAGCCGTACCCTAACCCTAACCCTAACCCTAACCCTAAGTTACCCTTGACTGCTTCTGCCTCCAATAAATTTCCTAAGCACTAGTGTTTTAAGGAACAGGTTAAAAACAGAATCCTAATGTGATTTCTTCATAATGGGTGTGTTCCTTATCTTCTCCTAGTGTCTAAACTCTTCTCCATGGCTGGACCCCCAAATAATATTCCTTGACGTGCTAAGGGGTATCTAGAGAGTGGGATAGGTTTAATAACTACCCTAACCCTAACGCGTACCCTAACCCTAACCCCAACCCTAACCCTAACACGTACCCTAATCCTAACACGTACCCTAAACCGAGCCCTAACTCTAAAACTAACCCTAACCCTAACCCATACCCTACGCCGTACCCGAACACATACCCGGACACGTACCCTAAGCCGTACCCTAACCCTAACCCTAACCGTAAGATACCCTTGACTGCTTCTGCCTCCAATAGATTTCCTAAGCACTAGTGTTTTAAGGAACAGGTTCAAAAGAGAATCCTAATGTGATTTCTTGATAATGGGTGTGTTCCTTATCTTCTCCTAGTGTCTAAACTCTTCTCCATGGCTGGACCCCCAAATAATATTCCTTGACGTGCTAAGGGGTATCTAGAGAGTGGGATAGGTTTAATAACTACCCTAACCCTAACGCGTACCCTAACCCTAACCCCTAACCTAACCCGAACACGTACCCTAATCCTAGCCCGAACCCTAAACCGAGCCCTAACCCTAACACTAACACTAACCCTAACCCTAACCCATACCCTACGCCGTACCCGAACCCGTACCCTAAGCCATACCCTAGCCTGAACCCTAACCCTAACCCTAACCCTAAGCTTCCCTTCACAGCTTCTGCCTCCAAAAGATTTCCTAAGCACTAGTGTTTTAAGGAACAGGTTAAAAAGGGAATCCTAATGTGATTTCTTGATAATGGGTGCGTTCCTTATCTTATCCTAGTGTCTAAACTCTTCTCCATGGCTGGACCCTCAAATAATATTCCTTGACGTGCTAAGGGGTATCTAGAGAGTGGGATAGGTTTAATAACTACCCTAACCCTAACGCGTACCCTAACCCTAACCCCTACACTAACCTTAACACGTACCCTAATCCTAACCCGTACCCTACACCGAGCCCTAACACTACAACTAACCCTAACCCTAACACTAACCCATACCCTACGCTGTACCCGAACCCGTACCCGAACCCATACCCTAAGCCGTACCCTAACCCTAACCCTAAGCTACCCTTGACAGCTTCTGCCTCCAATAGATTTCCTAAGCACTAGTGTTTTAAGGAACAGGTTAAAAAGAGAATCCTAATGTGATTTCTTGATAATGGGTGTGTTCCTTATCTTAAACCTAGTGTCTAAACTCTTCTGCACGGCTGGACCCCCTAATAATATTCCTTGACGTGCTAAGGAGTATCTACAGAGTGGGATAGGTTTAATAACTACCCTAACCCTAACGCGTACCCTAACCCTAAGCCCTACCCTAACCCTAACACGTACCCTAATCCTAACCCGTAACCTAAACCGAGCCCTAACCCTAAAACTAACCCTAACCCTAACCCTAACCCATACCCTATGCCGTACCCGAACCCGTACCCGAACCCGTACCCTAAGCCGTACCCTAAACCTAACCATAACCCTAACCCTAAGCTACCCTTCACTGCTTCTGCCTCCAATAGATTTCCTAAGCTCTAGTGTTTTAAGGAACAGGTTAAAAAGAGAATCCTAATGTGATTTCTCGATAATGGTTGTGTTCCTTATCTTATCCTAGTGTCTAAACTCTTCTCCATGGCTGGACCCCCAAATAATATTCCTTGACGTGCTAAGGGGTATCTAGAGAGTGGGATAGGTTTAATAACTACCCTAACCCTAATGCGTAACCTAACCCTAACCCCTACCCTAACCCTAACACGTACCCTAATCCTAACCCGTACCCTAAACCGAGCCCTAACCCTAACACTAACGCTAACCCTAACCCTAACCCATACCCTACGCCGTACCCGAACCCGTACCCTAAGCCATACCCTAGCCTGAACCCTAACCCTAACCCTAACCCTAAGCTTCCCTTCACAGCTTCTGCCTCCAATAGATTTCCTAAACACTAGTGTTTTAAGGAACAGGTTAAAAAGTGAATCCTAATGTGATTTCTTGATAATGGGTGCGTTCCTTATCTTATCCTAGTGTCTAAACTCTTCTCCATGGCTGGACCCCCTAATAATATTCCTTGACGTGCTAAGGTATATCTAGAGAGTGGGATAGGTTTAATAACTACCCTAACCCTAACGCGTACCCTAACCCTAACCCCTACCCTATCCCTGACACGTACCCTAATCCTAACCCGTACCCTAAACCGAGCCCTAACCCTAAAACTAACCCTAACCCTAACCCTAACACATACCCTACGCCGTACCCGAACCCGTACCCGAACCCGTACCCTAAGCCGTACCCTAACCCTAAACCTAACCCTAACCCTAACCCTAAGCTACCCTTGACAGCTTCTGCCTCCAATAGATTTCCTCAGCACTAGCGTTTTAAGGAACAGGTTAAAAAGAGAATCCTAATGTGATTTCTTGATAATGGGTGTGTTCCTTATCTTCCCCTACAGTCTAATCTCTTCTCCATGGCTGGATCCCCAAATAATATTCCTTGACGTGCTAAGGGGTATCTAGAGAGTGGGATAGGTTTAATAACTACCCTAACCCTAACGCGTACCCTAACCCTAACCCCTACCCTAACCCTAACACGTACCCTAATCCTAACCCGTACCCTAAACCGAGCCCTAAACCTCAAACTAACCCTAACCCTAACCCTAACCCATACCCTATGCCGTACCCGAACCCGTTCCCGAACCCGTACCCTAAGCCGTACCCTAACCCTAACCCTAACCCTAACCCTAACCCTAAGCTACCCTTGACTACTTCTGCCTCCAATAGATTTCCTAAGCACTAGTGTTTTAAGGAACAGGTTAAAAAGAGAATCCTAATGTGATTTCTTGAGAATGGGTGTGTTCCTTATCTTCTCCTAGTGTCTAAACTCTTCTCCATGGCTGGACCCCCAAATAATATTCCTTGACGTGCTAAGGGGTATCTAGAGAGTGGGATAGGTTTAATAACTACCCTAACCCTAATGCGTACCCTAACCCTAACCCCTACCCTAACCCTAACACGTACCCTAATCGTAACCCGTAACCTAAACGGAGCCCTAACCCTCAAACTAACCCTAACCCTAACCCATACCCTACGCCATACCTGAACCCGTACACGAACCCGTACCCTAAGCCGTAACCTAACCCTAACCCTAACCCTAACCCTAAGCTACCCTTGACTGCTTCTGCCTCCAATAGATTTCCTAAGCACTAGTGTTTTAAGGAACAGGTTAAAAAGAGAATCCTAATGTGATTTCTTGATAATGGGTGTGTTCCTTATCTTCTCCTAGTTTCTAAACTCTTCTCCACGGCTGGACCCCCAAATAATATTCCTTGACGTGCTAAGGGGTATCTAGAGAGTGGGATAGGTTTAATAACTACCCTAACCCTAACGCGTACCCTAACCCTAACCCCTACCCTAACCCTAACACGTACCCTAATCCTAACCCGTACCCTAAACCGAGCCCTAAACCTCAAACTAACCCTAACCCTAACCCTGACCCATACCCTACGCCATACCCGAACCCGTACTCCAACCCGTACCCTAAGCCGTACCCTAACCCTAACCCTAACCCTAACCCTAAGCTAACCTTGACTGCTTCTGCCTCCAATAGATTTCCTAAGCACTAGTGTTTTAAGGAACAGGTTAAAAAGTGAATCCTAGTGTGATTTCAGGATAATGGGTGTGTTCCTTATCTTCTCCTAGTGTCTAAACTCTTCTCCACGGCTGGACCCCCAAATAATATTCCTTGACGTGCTAAGGGGTATCTAGAGAGTGGGATAGGTTTAATAACTACCCTAACCCTAACACGTACCCTAACCCTAACCCCTACCCTAACCCTAACACGTACCCTAATCCTAACCCGTACCCTATACCGAGCCCTAACCCTCAAACTAACCCTAACCCTAACCCTGACCCATACCCTACGCCGTACCCGAACCCGTACCAGAACCCGTACCCGAACCCGTACCCTAAGCCGTACCCTAACCCCAACCCTAACCCTAACCCTAACCCTAAGCTACCCTTGACTGCTTCTGCCTCCAATAGATTTCCTAAGCACTAGTGTTTTAAGGAACAGGTTAAAAAGAGAATCCTAATGTGATTTCTTGATAATGGGTGTGTTCCTTATCTTCTCCTAGTGTCTAAACTCTTCTCCATGGCTGGACCCCCAAATAATATTCCTTGACGTGCTAAGGGGTATCTAGAGAGTGGGATAGGTTTAATAACTACCCTAACCCTAATGCGTACCCTAACCCTAACCCCTACCCTAACCCTAACACGTACCCTAATCCTAGCCCGTACCCTAAACCGAGCCCTAACCCTAACACTAACGCTAACCTTAACCGTAACCCATACCCTACGCCGTACCTGAACCCGTACGCGAACCCGTACCCTAAGCCGTACCCTAACCCTAACCCTAACCCTAACCCTAACCCTAAGCTACCCTTGACTGCTTCTGCCTCCTATAGATTTCCTCAGCACTAGTGTTTTAAGGAACAGGTTAAAAAGAGAACCCTAATGTTATTTCTTTATAATGGGTGTGTTCCTTATCTTATCCTAGTGTCTAAATTCTTCTCCATGGCTGGACCCTCAAATAATATTCCTTGACGTGCTAAGGGGTATCTAGAGAGTGGGATAGGTTTAATAACTACCCTAAACCTAATGCGTACCCTAACCCTAACCCCTACACTAACCTTAACACGTACCCTAATCCTAACCCGTACCCTAAACCGAGCCCTAACCATAAAACTAACCCTATCCCTCACCCTAACCCATACCCTACACTGTACACGAACCCGTACCCTAAGCCGTACACTAGCCCTAACTCTAACCCTAACCTTAACCCTAAGCTACCCTTGACTGCTTCTGCCTCCAATAGATTTCCTAAGCACTAGTGTTTTAAGGAACAGGTTAAAAAGAGAATCCTAATGTGATTTCTTGATAATGGGTGTGTTCCTTATCTTATCCTAGTGTCTAAACTCTTCTCCATGGCTAGACCCCCAAATAATATTAATTGACGTGCAAAGGGGTATCTAGAGACTGGCATACGTTTAATTAACTACCCTAACCCTAACACGTACCCTAACCCTAACCCCTACCCTAACCCTAACACGTACCCTAATCCTAACCCGTAACCTAAACCGAGCCCTAACCCTACAACTAACCCTAACCCTAACACTAACCCACACCCTTCGCCGTACCCGAACCCGTACCCTAAGCCATAACCTAGCCTGAACCCTAACCCTAACCCTAACCCTATGCTACCCTTCACTGCTTCTGCCTCCAATAGATTTCCTAAGCACTAGTGTTTTAAGGAACAGGTTAAAAAGGGAATCCTAATGTGATTTCTTGATAATGGGTGCGTTCCTTATCTTATCCTAGTATCTAAACTCTTCTCCATGGCTGGACCCCCTAATAATATTCCTTGACGTGCTAAGGTATATCTAGAGAGTGGGATAGGTTTAATAACTACCCTAACCCTAACGCGTACCCTAACCCTAACCCCTACCCTATCCCTAACACTTACCCTAATCCTAACCCGTACCCTAAACCGAGCCCTAACCCTAAAACTAACCCTATCCCTAACCCTAACACATACCCTACGCCGTACCCGAACTCGTACCCGAACCCGTACCCTAAGCCGTACCCTAACCCTAACCCTAAGCTACCCTTGACAGCTTCTGCCTCCAATAGATTTCCTAAGCACTAGTGTTTTAAGAAACAGGTTAAAAAGAGAATCCTAATGTGATTTCTTGATAATGGGTGTGTTCCTTATCTTAAACCTAGTGTCTAAACTCTTCTGCACGGCTGGACCCCCTAATAATATTCCTTGACGTTCTAAGGGGTATCCAGAGAGTGGGATAGGTTTAAAAACTACCCTAACCCTAACGCATACACTAACCCTAACCCCTAACCTAACCCGAACACGTACACTAATCCTAGCCCGTACCCTAAACCGAGCCCTAACCCTAACACTAACGCTAACCCTAACCCTAACCCATACCCTACGCCATACCCGAACCCGTACCCTAAGCCATACCCTAGCCTGAACCCTAACCCTAACCCTAACCCTAAGCTTCCCTTCACAGCTTCTGCCTCCAATAGATTTCCTAAGCACTAGTGTTTTAAGGAACAGGTTAAAAAGGGAATCCTAATGTGATTTCTTGATAATGGGTGCGTTCCTTATCTTATCCTAGTGTCTAAACTCTTCTCCATGGCTGGACCCCCTAATAATATTCCTTGACGTGCTAAGGTATATCTAGAGAGTGGGATAGGTTTAATAACTACCCTAACCCTAACGCGTACCCTAACCCTAACCCCTACCCTATCCCTAACACGTACCCTAATCCTAACCCGTACCCTAAACCGAGCCCTAACCCTAAAACTAACCCTAACCCTAACCCTAACCCATACCCTATGCCGTACCCGAACCCGTACCCGAACCCGTACCCTAAGCCGTACCCTAACCCTAACCATAACCCTAACCCTAAGCTACCCTTGACTGCTTCTGCCTCCAATAGATTTCCTAAGCTCTAGTGTTTTAAGGAACAGGTTAAAAAGAGAATCCTAATGTGATTTCTCGATAATGGTTGTGTTCCTTATCTTATCCTAGTGTCAAAACTCTTCTCCATGGCTGGACCCCCAAATAATATTCCTTGACGTGCTAAGGGGTATCTAGAGAGTGGGATAGGTTTAATAACTACCCTAACCCTAACGCGTAACCTAACCCTAACCCCTACCCTAAACCTAACACGTACCCTAATCCTAACCCGTACCCTAAACCGAGCCCTAACCCTAAAACTAACCCTAACCCTAACCCTAATCCATACCCTACGCCGTACCCGAACCCGTACCCTAAGCCGTACCCTAACCCTAACCCTAACCCTAAGCTACCCTTGACTGCTTCTGCCTCCAATAGATTTCCTAAGCTCTAGTGTTTTAAGGAACAGGTTAAAAAGAGAATCCTAATGTGATTTCTCGATAATGGGTGTGTTCCTTATCTTATCCTAGTATCTAAACACTTCTCCATGGCTGAACCCCAAATAATATTCCTTGACGTGCTAAGGGGTATCTAGAGAGTGGGATAGGTTTAATAACTACCCTAACCCTAACGCGTAACCTAACCCTAACCCCTACCCTAACCCTAACACGTACCCTAATCCTAACCCGTACCCTAAACCGGGCCCTAACCCTAAAACTAACCCTAACCCTAACCCATACCCTACGCCGTACCCGAAACCGCAACCGAACCCGTACCCTAAGCCGTACCCTAACCCTAACCCTAACCGTAAGCTACCCTTGAATGCTTCTGCCTCCAATAGATTTCCTAAGCACTAGTGTTTTAAGGAACAGGTTAAAAAGAGAATCCTAATGTGATTTCTTGATAATGGGTGTGTTCCTTATCTTAGCCTAGTGTCTAAACTATTCTCCATGGCTGGACCCCCAAATAATATTCCTTGACGTGCTAAGGGGTATCTAGAGAGTGGGATAGGTTTAATAACTACCCTAACCCTAACGCGTACCCTAACCCTAACACCTACCCTAACCCGAACACGTACCCTAATCCTAGCCCGTACCCTAAACCGAGCCGTAACCCTAACACTAACGCTAACCCTAACCCATACCCTACGCCGTACCTGAACCCGTATCCGAACCCGTACCCTAAGCCGTACCCTAACCCTAACCCTAAACCTAACCCTAAGCTACCCTTGACTGCTTCTGCCTCCAATAGATTTCCTAACCACTAGTGTTTTAAGGAACAGGTTAAAAACAGAATCATAATGTGATTTCTTGATAATGGGTGTGTTCCTTATCTTAGCCTAGTGTCTAAACTCTTCTCCACGGCTGGACCCCCAAATAATATTCCTTGACGTGCTAAGGAGTATCTACAGAGTGGGATAGGTTTAATAACTTCCCTAACCCTAACGCGTACCCTAACCCTAAGCGCTACCCTAACCCTAACACGTACCCTAATCCTAACCCGTACCCTAAACCGAGCCCTAACCCTAAAACTAACCCTAACCCTAACCTTAACCCATACCCTACGCCGTACCCGAACCCGTACCCGAACCCGTACCCTAAGCCATACCCTAACCCTAACCCTATCCCTAAACCTATCCCTAAGCTACCCTTGACTGCTTCTGCCTCCAATAGATTTCCTAAGCTCTAGTGTTTTAAGGAACAGGTTAAAAAGGGAATCCTAATGTGATTTCTTGATAATGGGTGCGTTCCTTATCTTATCCTAGTGTCTAAACTCTTCTCCATGGCTGGACCCCCTAATAATATTCCTTGACGTGCTAAGGTATATCTAGAGAGTGGGATAGGTTTAATAACTACCCTAACCCTAACGCGTACCCTAACCCTAACCCCTACCCTATCCCTAACACGTACCCTAATCCTAACCCGTACCCTAAACCGAGCCCTAACCCTAAAACTAACCCTAACCCTAACCCTAACACATACCCTACGCCGTACCCGAACCCGTACCCGAACCCGTACCCTAAGCCGTACCCTAACCCTAAACCTAACCCTAACCCTAACCCTAAGCTACCCTTGACAGCTTCTGCCTCCAATAGATTTCCTCAGCACTAGCGTTTTAAGGAACAGGTTAAAAAGAGAATCCTAATGTGATTTCTTGATAATGGGTGTGTTCCTTATCTTCCCCTACAGTCTAATCTCTTCTCCATGGCTGGATCCCCAAATAATATTCCTTGACGTGCTAAGGGGTATCTAGAGAGTGGGATAGGTTTAATAACTACCCTAACCCTAACGCGTACCCTAACCCTAACCCCTACCCTAACCCTAACACGTACCCTAATCCTAACCCGTACCCTAAACCGAGCCCTAACCCTCAAACTAACCCTAACCCTAACACTAACCCATACCCTACGCCGTACCCGAAACCGTACCCGAACCCGTACCCTAAGCCGTACCCTAACCCCAACCCTAACCCTAACCCTAACCCTAAGCTACCCTTGACTGCTTCTGCCTCCAATAGATTTCCTAAGCACTAGTGTTTTAAGGAACAGGTTAAAAAGAGAATCCTAATGTGATTTCTTGATAATGGGTGTGTTCCTTATCTTCTCCTAGTGTCTAAACTCTTCTCCATGGCTGGACCCCCAAATACTATTCCTTGACGTGCTAAGGGGTATATAGAGAGTGGGATAGGTTTAATAACTACCCTAACCCTAATGCGTACCCTAACCCTAACCCCTGCCCTAACCCTAACACGTACCCTAATCCTAGCCCGTACCCTAAACCGAGCCCTAACCCTAACACTAACGCTAACCTTAACCGTAACCCATACCCTACGCCGTACCTGAACCCGTACGCGAACCCGTACCCTAAGCCGTACCCTAACCCTAACCCTAACCCTAACCCTAAGCTACCCTTGACTGCTTCTGCCTCCTATAGATTTCCTCAGCACTAGTGTTTTAAGGAACAGGTTAAAAAGAGAACCCTAATGTAATTTCTTTATAATGGGTGTGTTCCTTATCTTATCCTAGTGTCTAAATTCTTCTCCATGGCTGGACCCTCAAATAATATTCCTTGACGTGCTAAGGGGTATCTAGAGAGTGGGATAGGTTTAATAACTACCCTAAACCTAATGCGTACCCTAACCCTAACCCCTACACTAACCTTAACACGTACCCTAATCCTAACCCGTACCCTAAACCGAGCCCTAACCCTAAAACTAACCCTATCCCTCACCCTAACCCATACCCTACACTGTACACGAACCCGTACCCTAAGCCGTACACTAGCCCTAACTCTAACCCTAAACTTAACCCTAATCTACCCTTGACTGCTTCTGCCTCCAATAGATTTCCTAAGCACTAGTGTTTTAAGGAACAGGTTAAAAAGAGAATCCTAATGTGATTTCTTGATAATGGGTGTGTTCCTTATCTTATCCTAGTGTCTAAACTCTTCTCCATGGCTAGACCCCCAAATAATATTACTTGACGTGCAAAGGGGTATCTAGAGAGTGGCATACGTTTAATTAACTACCCTAACCCTAACACGTACCCTAACCCTAACCCCTACCCTATCCCTAACACGTACCCTAATCCTAACCCGTACCCTAAACCGAGACCTAACCCTAAAACTAACCCTATCCCTAACCCTAACACATACCCTACGCCGTACCCGAACCCGTACCCGAACCCATACCCTAAGCCGTACCCTAACCCTAAACCTAACCCTAACCCTAACCCTAAGCTACCCTTGACTGCTTCTGCCTCCAATAGATTTCCTCAGCACTTGTGTTTTAAGGAACAGGTTAAAAAGAGAATCCTAATGTGATTTCTTGATAATGGGTGTGTTCCTTATCTTAAACCTAGTGTCTAAACTCTTCTGCACGGCTGGACCCCCTAATAATATTCCTTGACGTTCTAAGGGGTATCTAGAGAGTGGGATAGGTTTAATAACTACCCCAACCCTAACGCGTACACTAACCCTAACCCCTACCCTAAACCGAACACGTACCCTAATCCTAACCCGTACCCTAAACCGAGCCCTAACCCTAACACTAATGCTAACCCTAACCCTAACCCATACCCTACGCCGTACCTGAACCCGTACCCGAACCCGTACCCTAAGCCGTACCCTAACCCTAACCCTAACCCTAAGCTACCCTTGACTGCTTCTGCCTCCAATAAATTTCCTAAGCACTAGTGTTTTAAAGAACAGGTTAAAAACAGAATCCTAATGTGATTTCTTCATAATGGGTGTGTTCCTTATCTTAGCCTAGTGTCTAAACTCTTCTCCATGGCTGGACCCCCAAATAATATTCCTTGACGTGCTAAGGGGTATCTAGAGAGTGGGATAGGTTTAATAACTACCCTAACCCTAACGCGTACCCTAACCCTTACCCCAACCCTAACCCTAACACGTACCCTAATCCTAACACGTACCCTAAACCGAGCCCTAACTCTAAAACTAACCCTAACCCTAACCCTAACCCATACCCTACGCCGTACCCGAACACATACCCGAACACGTACCCTAAGCCGTACCCTAACCCTAACCATAACCCTAACCCTAAGCTACCCTTCACTGCTTCTGCCTCCAATAGATTTCCTAAGCTCTAGTGTTTTAAGGAACAGGTTAAAAAGAGAATCCTAATGTGATTTCTCGATAATGGTTGTGTTCCTTATCTTATCCTAGTGGCTAAACTCTTCTCCATGGCTGGACCCCCAAATAATATTCCTTGACGTGCTAAGGGGTATCTAGAGAGTGGGATAGGTTTAATAACTACCCTAACCCTAACGCGTACCCTAACCCTAACCCCTACCCTAACCCTAACACGTACCCTAAACCTAACCCGTACCCTAAACCGAGCCCTAACCCTAACACTAACGCTAACCCTAACCCTAACCCATACCCTACGCCGTACCCGAACCCGTACCCTAAGCCATACCCTAGCCTGAACCCTAACCCTAACCCTAACCCTAAGCTTCCCTTCACAGCTTCTGCCTCCAATAGATTTCCTAAGCACTAGTGTTTTAAGGAACAGGTTAAAAAGGGAATCCTAATGTGATTTCTTGATAATGGGTGCGTTCCTTATCTTATCCTAGTGTCTAAACTCTTCTCCATGGCTGGACCCCCTAATAATATTCCTTGACGTGCTAAGGTATATCTACAGAGTGGGATAGGTTTAATAACTACCCTAACCCTAACGCGTACCCTAACCCTAACCCCTACCCTATCCCTAACACGTACCCTAATCCTAACCCGTACCCTAAACCGAGCCCTAACCCTAAAACTAACCCTAACCCTAACCCTAACACATACCCTACGCCGTACCCGAACCCGTACCCGAACCCGTACCCTAAGCCGTACCCTAACCCTAAACCTAACCCTAACCCTAACCCTAAGCTACCCTTGACAGCTTCTGCCTCCAATAGATTTCCTCAGCACTAGCGTTTTAAGGAACAGGTTAAAAAGAGAATCCTAATGTGATTTCTTGATAATGGGTGTGTTCCTTATCTTCCCCTACAGTCTAATCTCTTCTCCATGGCTGGATCCCCAAATAATATTCCTTGACGTGCTAAGGGGTATCTAGAGAGTGGGATAGGTTTAATAACTACCCTAACCCTAACGCGTACCCTAACCCTAACCCCTACCCTAACCCTAACACGTACCCTAATCCTAACCCGTACCCTAAACCGTGCCCTAACACTCAAAATAACCCTAATCCTAACCCTAACCCATACCCTACGCCGTACCCGAACCCGTTCCCGAACCCGTACCCTAAGCCGTACCCTAACCCTAACCCTAACCCTAACCCTAAGCTACCCTTGACTGCTTCTGCCTCCAATAGATTTCCTAAGCACTAGTGTTTTAAGGAACAGGTTAAAAAGAGAATCCTAATGTGATTTCTTGATAATGGGTGTGTTCCTTATCTTCTCCTAGTGTCTAAACTCTTCTCCATGGCTGGACCCCCAAATAATATTCCTTGACGTGCTAAGGGGTATCTAGAGAGTGGGATAGGTTTAATAACTACCCTAACCCTAATGCGTACCCTAACCCTAACCCCTACCATAACCCTAACACGTACCCTAATCGTAACCCGTACCCTAAACGGAGCCCTAACCCTCAAACTAACCCTAACCCTAACCCATACCCTACGCCATACCCGAACCCTTACACGAACCCGTACCCTAAGCCGTACCCTAACCCTAACCCTAACCCTAACCCTAAGCTACCCTTGACTGCTTCTGCCTCCAATAGATTTCCTAAGCACTAGTGTTTTAAGGGAGAGGTTAAAAAGAGAATCCTAATGTGATTTCTTGATAATGGTTGTGTTCCTTATTTTCTCCTAGTGTCTAAACTCTTCTCCATGGCTGGACCCCCAAATAATATTCCTTGACGTGCTAAGGGGTATCTAGAGAGTGGGATAGGTTTAATAACTACCCTAACCCTAACGCGTACCCTAACCCTAACGCGTACCCTAACCCTAACACGTACCCTAATCCTAACCCGTACCCTAAACCGAGCCCTAACCCTAACACTAACCCTATCCCTCACCCTAACCCATACCCTACACTGTACACGAACCCGTACCCTAAGCCATACACTAGCCCTAACCCTAACCCTAACCTTAACCCTAAGCTACCCTTGACTGCTTCTGCCTCCAATAGATTTCCTAAGCACTAGTGTTTTAAGGAACAGGTTAAAAAGAGAATCCTAATGTGATTTCTTGATAATGGGTGTGTTCCATATCTTAGCCTAGTGTCTAAACTCTTCTCCATGGCTGGACCCCCAAATAATATTCCTTGACGTGCTAAGGGGTATCTAGAGAGTGGGATAGGTTTAATAAATACCCTAACCCTAACGCGTACCCTAACCCTAACCCCTAACCTAACCCGAACACGTACCCTAATCCTAGCCCGTACCCTAAACCGAGCCCTAACCCTAACACTAACGCTAACCCTAACCCTAACCCATACCCTACGCCGTACCCGAACCCGTACCCTAAGCAATACACTAGCCTGAACCCTAACCCTAACCCTAACCCTAAGCTTCCCTTCACAGCTTCTGCCTCCAATAGATTTCCTAAGCACTAGTGTTTTAAGGAACACGTTAAAAAGGGAATCCTAATGTGATTTCTTGATAATGGGTGCGTTCCTTATCTTATCCTAGTGTCTAAACTCTTCTCCATGGCTGGACCCCCTAATAATATTCCGTGACGTGCTAAGGTATATCTAGAGAGTGGGATAGGTTTAATAACTACCCTAACCCTAACGCGTACCCTAACCCTAACCCCTACCCTATCCCTAACACGTACCCTAATCCTAACCCGTACCCTAAACCGAGCCCTAACCCTAAAACTAACCCTAACCCTAACCCTAACACATACCCTACGCCGTACCCGAACCCGTACCCGAACCCGTACCCTAAGCCGTACCCTAACCCTAAACCTAACCCTAACCCTAACCCTAAGCTACCCTTGACTGCTTCTGCCTCCAATAGATTTCCTCAGCACTAGTGTTTTAAGGAACAGGTTAAAAAGAGAATCCTAATGTTATTTCTTTATAATGGGTGTGTTCCTTATCTTCTCCTAGTGTCTAAGTTCTTCTCCATGGCCGGACCCTCAAATAATATTCCTTGACGTGCTAAGGGGTATCTAGAGAGTGGGATAGGTTTAATAACTACCCTAACCCTAACGCGTACCCTAACCCTAACCCCTACACTAACCTTAACACGTACCCTAATCCTAACCTGTACCCTACACTGAGCCCTAACCCTACAACTAACCCTAACCCTAACACTAACCCATACCCTACGCCGTACCCGAACCCGTACCCGAACCCGAACCCTAAGCCGTACCCTAACCCTAACCCTAACCGTAAGCTACCCTTGAATGCTTCTGCCTCCAATAGATTTCCTAAGCACTAGTGTTTTAAGGAACAGGTTAAAAATAGAATCCTAATGTGATTTCTTGATAATGGGTGTGTTCCTTATCTTCTCCTAGTGTCTAAACTCTTCTCCATGGCTGGACCCCCAAATAATATTCCTTGACGTGCTAAGGGGTATCTAGAGAGTGGGATAGGTTTAATAACTACCCTAACCCTAACGCGTACCCTAACCCTAACACCTACCCTAACCCGAACACGTACCCTAATCCTAGCCCGTACCCTAAACCGAGCCGTAACCCTAACACTAACGCTAACCCTAACCTTAACCCATACCCTACGCCGTACCCGAACCCGTACCCGAACCCGTACCCTAAGCCATACCCTAACCCTAACCCTATCCCTAACCCTAACCCTAAGCTACCCTTGACTTCTTCTGCCTCCAGTAGATTTCCTAAGCTCTAGTGTTTTAAGGAACAGGTTAAAAAGGGAATCCTAATGTGATTTCTCGATAATGGGTGTGTTCCTTATCTTATCCTAGTATCTAAACTCTTCTCCATGGCTGGACCCCCAAATAATATTCCTTGACGTGCTAAGGGGTATCTAGAGAGTGGGATAGGTTTAATAACTACCCTAACCCTAACGCGTAACCTAACCCTAACCCCTACCCTAACCCTAACACGTACCCTAATCCTAACCCGTACCCTAAACCGAGGCCTAATCCTCAAACTAACCCTAACCCTAACCCTAACCCATACCCTACGCCGTACCCGAACACGTACCCGAACCCGTACCCTCAGCCGTACCCTAACCCTAACCCTAACCGTAAGCTACCCTTGACTGCTTCTGCCTCCAATAGATTTCCTCAGCACTAGTGTTTTAAGGAACAGGTTAAAAAGAGAATCCTAATGTGATTTCTTGATAATGGGTGTGTTCCTTATCTTAGCCTAGTGTCTAAACTCTTCTCCATGGCTGGACCCCCAAATAATATTCTTAGACGTGCTAAGGGGTATCTAGAGAGTGGGATAGGTTTAATAACTACCCTAACCCTAACGCGTACACTAACCCTAACCCCTACCCTAACCCGAACACGTACCCTAATCCTAGCCCGTACCCTAAACCGAGCCCTAACCCTAAAACTAACCCTAACCCTAACCCATACCCTACGCCGTTCCCGAACCCGTACCCTAAGCCATACCCTAACCCGAACCCTAACCCTAACCCTAACCCTAAGCTACCCTTGACTGCTTCTGCCTCCAATAGATTTCCTAAGCACTAGTGTTTTCAGGAACAGGTTAAAAAGAGAATCCTAATGTCATTTCTTGATAATGGGTGTGTTCCTTACCTTCTCGTAGTGTCTAAACTCTTCTCCGTGGCTGGACACCCAAATAATACACCTAGACGTGTTTAGGGGTATCTAGAGAGTGGGATAGGTTTAATAACTACCCTAACCCTAACGCATTCCCTAACCCTAACACGTACCCTAATCCTAACCCGTGCCCTAAACCGAGCCCTAACCCTAACCCTAACCCTAAGCTACCCTTGACTGCTTCTGCCTCCAATAGGTTTCCTAAGCACTAGTGTTTTAAGTAACAGGTTAAAAAGAGAATCCTATTGTGATTTCTTGATAATGGGTGTGTTCCTTATCTTCCCCTAGTGTCTAAACTCTTCTCCATGACTGGACCCCCAAATAATATTCCTTGACGTGCTAAGGGGTATCTAGAGACTGGGATAGGTTTAGGAACTACCCTAATCCTAACGCATACCCTAACCCTAACCCCTACCCTAACACGTACACTAATCCTAACCCGTACCCTAAACCGAGCCCTAACACTCAAACTAACCGTCACCCTGACCCAAACCGATACCCTATGCCGTACCCGAACCCGTACCGGAACCCGTACCCTAAGCCGTACCGTAACCCTAACCTTAACCCTAATCCTAAGCTACCCTTGACTGAATCTGCCTCCAATAGAATTCCTCAGCACTAGTGTTTTAAGGAACAGGTTAAAAAGAGAATCCTAATGTGATTTCCTGATAGTGGGTGTGTTCCTTACCTTCTCCTAGTGTCTAAACTCTTCTCCATGGCTGGACCCCCAAATACTATTCCTTGACGTGCTAAGGGGTATCTAGAGAGTGGGATAGGTTTAATAACTTCCCTAACCCTAACGCGTACCCTAACCCTAACCCTAACCCTAACACGTACCCTAATCCTAACCCGTACCCTAAACTGAGACATAAACCTCAAACTAACCCTAACCCTGACCCTAACCCGTACCCTACGCCATACCCGAACCCGTACCTAAACCCGTACCCTAACCCTAACCCTAACCCTAAGCTACCCTTGACTGCTTCTGCCTCCAATAGGTTTCCTAAGCACTAGTGTTTTAAATAACAGGTTAAAAAGAGAATCCTATTGTGATTTCTTGATAATGGGTGTGTTCCTTATCTTCCCCTAGTGTCTAAACTCTTCTCCATGACTGGACCCCCAAATAATATTCCTTGACGTGCTAAGGGGTATCTAGAGACTGGGATAGGTTTAGGAACTACCCTAATCCTAACGCATACCCTAACCCTAACCCCTACCCTAACACGTACACTAATCCTAACCCGTACCCTAAACCGAGCCCTAACACTCAAACTAACCGTAACCCTGACCCAAACCGATACCCTATGCCGTACCCGAACCCGTACCGGAACCCGTACCCTAAGCCGTACCGTAATCCTAACCTTAACCCTAACCCTAAGCTACCCTTGACTGATTCTGCCTCCAATAGATTTCCTAAGCACTAGTGTTTTAAGGAACAGGTTAAAAAGAGAGTCCTAATGTGATTTGTTGATAATAGGTGTGTTCCTTTTCTTCTCCTTGTGTCTAAACTCTTCTCCATGGCTGGACCCCCAAATAAAGTTTCTTGACGTGCTAAGGGGTATCTAGAGAGTGGGATAGGTTTAATAACTACCCTAACCCTAACACGTACCCTAACCCTAACCCCTACCCTAACCCTAACACGTACCCTAATCCTAACCCGTACCCTAAACCGAGCCCTAACCCTCAAACTAACCCTAACCCTAACCCATACTCTACGCTGTACCTGAACCCGTTCCCGGACCCGTACCATAAGCCACACCCTAACCCTACCCCTAACCCGTACCCTAAGCCGTACCCTAACCCTGACCCTAACCCTAAGCTACCCTTGACTGCTTCTGCCTCCAATAGATTTCCTAAGCACTAGTGTTTTAAGGAACAGGTTAAAAAGAGAGTCCTAATGTGATTTCTTGATAATGGGTGTGTTCCTTATCTTCCCCTACAGTCTAATCTCTTCTCCATGGCTGGATCCCCAAATAATATTTCTTGACGTGCTAAGGGGTAACTAGAGAGTGGGATAGGTTTAATAACTACCCTAACCCTAACCCCTCCCCTATCCCTAACACGCACACTAATCCTAACCCGTACTCTAAACCGAGCCCTAACCCTAAAACTAACCCTAACCCATACCCTACGCCGTACCCTCACCCGTACCCGAACCCGTACCTTAAGCCGTACCCTGACACTAACCCTAACCCTGACCCTAAATCCCTAACCACAACCCTAACCCTAACCCTAAACCGTAAATCCTGAACCCTAACCCTGACCCTGACCCTGACCCTAACACTATACCCTAAACCCTAAACCCTAACCGTAACCCTAACCCCTAACCCTAACCCTATCCCTAACCTTTGACCCTAACCCTAACCCATGACCCTAAGCCTTGACCCTGACCCCTGACACTGACCCTGACGCTAACCCTATCCCTGAACCTAACCCGTACCCTAGCCCTAACCCGTACCCTAATCCGTACCCTAACCCATACCCGAACCCTAACCCATACCCTAACCCGTACCGTAAACCTAACCCTTTCCCTAACCCGAACCCTAACCCATACCATAACCCTAAGCCGTACCCAATACCTAAAACTAACCCTAACCCTAACCCATACCCTATGCAGTACCCTCACACGTACCCTAACCTGTGCCCTAATCCGTACCCTAACCCTAACCCTTACCTTAACCCTAAACCATACCCGAAGCCATTCCCTCACCCGTACGCTAACTTGTACCCTAAGCCGTACCCTAACTCTAACCCTAGCCCTAACCCTAACCCTAATGCTAACCCTAACCCTAACCCTATCCCTAAAACCCTAACCCTAACCCCTAACCCTAACCTCTAACCCCAAACACTAACCCTAAAACCCTAACCCTAAATCTCTAACCCTAACCCTAACCCTCGACTTTACCCTAACCCCGTCCAGAGCAAATTTCCTGCCTCTTATGATAACTGAAGCCCTTTTGTTATGCCTAGCTCGAGCCCTGAATTTAGTCCCAAGGCTGTGACACTTTCCTTAACTCAGGCCTAGATGCTTGTCCTAAATCCGGCCCTGACACTATCTGTAACTAAGCCCTTAACTCTATTCCTAACTCAGGCCCTGACACTGTACCTAACAGAGACCCACATGTTTGTCCTAACTAAGTCCTTGACACTGTGCCTAACTAAGGCCCTGCTGCCGTCAATACCTAATGTCCTGACACTATCCTGAGCTAATTTCCTGACCCATCTCTTACCAAGATCCTGAAATTGTCCCTAAGTAAGCCCTGACGCTGTCCCTAAGTGAGGCCCTGAGGCTGTGCCTAACAGAGGCCCTGATAATATCTTTAACAAAGTCCCTGAGGCTGATCCTACCGAGGCCCTTATGCTGCTCCTAAGTCATGCCCTGATACTATCCCTAGCTAAGGCCCTGACGCTAGGCCTCACTCAAGCCCTGTTGCTCTCCCTAAGTCCGGCTCTGACGCTGTCCCTACCTGAAGCCCTGACACTGGGCCTAAATTAGGCCCTGATGCTCTAAATCACTAAGGTCTTGACAGCATCCGTGAAAAAACTGCAGAGCAGTAGCTGCGGCCTCATGGAAACTGCTGCACGCCTCCGCTTCTGCGCGGCAATTCAGGGCCTTACCTTGAGGCAAGTGCTCACGCTGAGTGTCCCGTTAGCGACACAGCATGGTAGGATGCTGACTTTTTCCTCGAGCAGAGTGACTTCAGGTACTTCAGGCCTTCGAGGTCCTCGAAGAATTCCAAGCAGAGTCTTTTCTCAGGGCAGCTCAGACGGGAGCCAAGACGAAGGGTTCCATGGCACGTTGGACTGGCTAGAAATGTGGTCCTGAGGCTGTTCGAGTGCTCTGGAAATGTAACTCTCCTTAAGGAACGTGCAGTGTGTTGCCCATCCCCCGGCATACACAGAGGGCCTCCGAGGGACCTGTGGGCCTCGATGTTGCTCAGCAGGCCCACAGGGGCCTGCAGGAACTCAGTGATCTTGGAGGGAAAATGATGCACACCCGATGGGCCTAGGAGTCCTGAAAAGGGTACTTCCTTTAAAATAGAGCAGAACAGCGACTAAGACCTCATGGAAACAGCTGCATGCCTCCCTTTCTGCACGGCTACTCAGGGCCTTACCTCGAGGCAAGTACTCACGTTGAGTTTCCCTTTAGCTCTAGAGCGTGGCAGGATGAGCTCCATACCGGCCATGGAAGCACCCGGTTTAGATAGAGAAAATTCATTTTCTTCCCAGAGCCAGGCCTACAGTGGCTAGAAGTCTGTCAACAGCAGCCAATTTCAGGTAGCTTCAAGGAAGTATGAATGCAGCTTTCAAAATGGGAAAGCAAGGCTACTTCCATCAGGCCCCCATTTCCGTGGGCTCACGCAGCATACATCCCTGTGGTTTCTAACAAGTCCTAAGAGACACAGGTGACCCAGCGGTTCCTTCCCTGAATCAACTCCTCGAAGCAGGGTGTTCTGCATCGAGCGAACTGCCTCAACCAGTGAACGCCCTAGCTAGGCCCCCGGGCCTGTGGCTCTTCAAAAGCCTGCAGTGTTACACGAAGAACTGGGCTTCAGTTGCAGTCGGAAGGCAAGCCGACTTTCTCCTGGAGGCAGGGTGACTTCAGGCAGGAGGTCCTAGATGGAATGCGAAGACGAGCGTTTTTCTCAGTGCAGCTCAGACTAAGGCAATGAGTCAGACTTCCACGGCATATTGGATGTGCTAGAACGGTGCTGGCGAACCTGCAGGCGTGCTGGGCAAAACAAGCTCTCCCAAGAAAGGGTGCAGTATTTTGTCCTACCCTCGGCATACACAGAGTCCCTCCAAAGGGCTACGGGCCTGGATGTTGCTTAGCAGGCCCAGGGGAGCCTGGGGGTACTCAGTGTTCTTGCAGGGAATAGGGTGCCCACACGAGGCTCCTAGGTGTCCCGAAAAGCCTACTGCCGTTAAAATACTGCAGAGCAGCGGCTACGGCCTCGTGGAAACTGCTGCACGCCTCCACCTCTGCGTGGCAATTCAGGGCCTTACCCTAACCCTAAGCCTAGTCCTAACAAAGGCCATGAACCTGTCCCTAACTCAGTCCCTGACACAATAGCTAACTAAGGCTCTGATGCTAGTCCTACCTAAGGCCCTGACACTACTCCTAACTCAGGCCCTGACACGATACCTAACAAAGGCTATAATGCTAGTCCTAACTAAGGCCCTGACACTGTCCTAACTAAGACCTTGACACTACACCTAACTCAGGCCCTGACACTGTCCCTAACTAAGGCCCTGACACTACTCCTAACCCAGGCCCTGACATGATACCTAACGAAGGCTCTGATGCTAGCCCTAACTAAGGCTGTGACACTGTCCCTAACTAAGGCCCTGACACTACACCTACCTCAGGTCCTGACACTGTCCCTAACAAAGGCCCTGCTGCCGTCAATATCTAAAGTCCTGACACTATCTTGAGCTAATATCCTGACCCACATCTTACCAAGGTCCTGAAACTGTCCCAAAGTAAGCCCTGATGCTGTCCCTAAGTGAGGCCCTGAGGCTGTTCCTAAAAGAGTCCCTGAGAATGTCTTTAACGAAGACCCTATTGCTGATAATACAGAGGCCCTTATGCTGCTCCTAGGGCATACCCTGACACTGTGCCTCACTCAGGCCCTAAAGATAGACCTCACTTAGGCCCTGTTGACGTACCTTAGTTAGGATCTGATGCTGTCCCTAAATCAAGCCCTGACACTGATCAAGATTAAGGCCCTTCCACTGGTCCTACCTAAGGTCTTGATGCTCTCAATAACTAAGGACTTCACTCTATCCCTGGCTCATTTCCTGACACTACCCCTGGCCTGGAACCTGTCTCTGTCCCGAGCTAATGTCCTGCCTCTTATCCTCACTGAAGCCCTAATGCTCTCCCTAACTAAGGCCCTGACTAGTCCTAACTAAGGCCCTGACACTGTCTCTAACTAAGGCCTGGAATCTGTTCCTAATATAGGCCCTGCTGCCGGCAATGACTAAAATCCGGACACTATCCTGAGCTAATATCCTGACCCATCTCTAACCAAGGTCCTGACACCGCCCCTAAGAAAGCCCTGTGGCTGTCCCTAAGTGAAGACCTGAGGCTGTGCCTAACTCAGGCCCTGAAGCTTTCCCTAACTGAGGCCTTGACGCTGTGACTAACTCAGGCCCTGATCATGTCTTTAACTAAGACCCTAATGCTGATGCAACAAAGGCCTTGATGCTGGTCCTACATCATGCCCTGACAGTGTCCCCAGCTAAGGGCCTGACGCTAGGCCTCACTCAGGCCCTGTCGCTCTCCCTAAGTCAGGCTCTGACGCTGTCCCTACCTGAAGCTCTGATACTGTCCTAAATGAGGCCCTGATACTGTCAGTAACTAAGGCCTTGACACTATCCCTAGGTCATTTCCTGACACGGTCCCTAAACTTTACCATAACCGTGTCCCTAGCAAATGTCCTGCCTCTTAAGCTAACTGAAGCCCTTATGCTGTGAATACCTCAGGCCGTGAATTTAGTCCCAAGACCGCGACACTGTCCCTAACTAAGGCCTAGATGCCTGCCCTAAATCCCGCCCTGACACTGTCCCTAACTAAGGCCCTAACACTATTCCTAACTCAGGCCCTGAAACTGTACTTAACAGATGCCCAGATGCTAGTCCTAACTAAGGCCTTGACACTGTCCCTAACTAAGGCCCTGCTGCCGTCAATACCTAATGTCCTGACACTATCCTGAGCTAATTTCCTGACCCATCTCTTACCAAGGTCCTGAAATTGTCCCTATGTAAGCCCTGACGCTGTCCCTAAGTGAGGTCCTGAGGCTGTCCCTAACAGAGGCCCTGATAATGTCTTTAACAAACCCCTTAGGCTGTTCCTACTGAGGCCCTTATGCTGCTCCTAAGTCATGCCCTGACACTGTCCCCAGCTAAGACCCTGACTCTAGGCCTCACTCAGGCCCTGTCGCTCTCCCTAAGTCAGGCAAGACGCTGTCCCTACCTGAAGCCCTGACACTGGTCCTAAATTAGGCACTGATGCTCTAAGTAGCTATGGTCTTGACACTATCCCTAGGTCATTTCCTGACACTATCCCTAGACCTTAACCTAACCTTGTCTTTAGCTCATGTCAAGCCTCTTATGCTAACTAAATCCCTGATGCTGTCCCTAACTAAGGCCCTGAAATTAGTCCCGAGGCCGTGAACCTGTTCCTCACTGAGGCCTGGAAGCTGTCCTTAAAAAAGGCCCTCAACTTATCTCTAACTGAGGCCCTGACACTCTCCCTCACTAAGGACTGAGGCTGTCTCTATCTAAGGCCCTGAGTCTGTCTTTAACTAATGGCCTCACTCTTTCCCTAACAAAGGCCCTGACACAGTCCCTAACCAAGGCCCTGACACGGTCCCTAATAACATGAGCTGTCCCTCATTGATGCCCTGATGAGGCCTATAAATGATGTACTGAAGACGGCACTAATGTCCTGACGATGTCACTAATGACCCAAAATGTCTCTTACTAAGGCCCTCAAATTACCTCTGAGGCCCTAAAGATGTCCATAACTAAGTCTCTGACACTATCTCTAACTAAGACCCTCAAGTTATCTTTAACTGAGGCCATGACAGTGTCCCTAAGGAAGAACTTGACACTGTCTCTAACTAAGGCCCTGAGTCTCTCTTTACCTAACGGTCTCACTCTTTCCCCAACTACTCCCTGACTCTGCCCCTAACCAAGGCCCTGACGGTGTGTCTAATTGCCTGAGCTGTCTTTCACTAATACCCTGACCCTGTCCATAACTAACACCCTGATGATGTCCCTAACGAACAGCCTGAAGTGTCTCTTACTAAGGTCCTCAAGTTTTCTCTGAGGCCCTGACACTCTCCCTAATTAAGGCCTTGACACTGTCTTTAAGTAATGGCCTGATGCAGTTCCTACCTGAGATGTTGATGCTCTCACTAAGACCCTGAAGTCTCTACCTGAGAAGCTGACACTGTCTGTAACTGATTTCCTGACTTTTTCCTTAACTAACATCCTAATTTTGTCCCTAAATAACACCCTGACTCTGGTCCTAACTACGGCCCTGATGCTGAACATACCTAAGGCCCTGACGATGTCCCTAATAGACTTAGATGTCCCTCACTGTGGTCCTGATCCTGTCCATTACTAAGGCCCTGAATATGTGCCTAAGTACATCTCTGACCCTGTCCTAAGGCCCTGACCCTCTTCCTAACTAAGGGCCTTGACGCTGTCTCTACAGAAGGCCCTGACACTGCCCCTAAATAACTGCCTGACACTGGTCCCAAGTATGGACCTGATCCCGTCCATAACTAAGGCCCTGAAGATGTCCCTCATTAAGTCTCTGACACTGCCCTTAATAAGCCCGACACTGTCCCTAGCTAATGGCCTAAGCTATAACTTACAAAGTCCCTAACACTATCCCCAAGATGCTGACACCCCCCCTAACTTAGACGTTGATGCTGTCCCTTAGTGCCTAAGCAGTGACAAAATAACACCCTGATTCTATTAGTAAGGCCCTGAATATATCCCTAAGAAAGTCTCTGAAGTGTCCCTAACTATCAGCCTAAACTGTCTCTTACTAAGGCCCTCAAGTTATCTCTAAGGGCCTGACAACACTGTCCCTAACTAAGGCCCTGTTGCTGGCCCTAACTAACGTCCTGATGCTGAACCCAACTGAGGCCCTGATGCTCTTCCTAACTAAGGCCTTGAGGCCAATTCTACCTGAGGCCCTAAAACTGTCTGTAACTAATGACCTGACTCTTTCCCTAACTAACACCCTAATTTTTTCCCTCATTAATGCCCTGACACTGGTCGACACTACAGCCCTGATGCTGGCCCAATCTAAGGCCTTGACGATGTCCCTAATAGCCTTAGATTTCCCTCTCTGTTGGCCTGACCCTGTCCCTCACCAAGGCCCTGACCCTCTTCCTAACTAAGGCTGTGATGACGTCTCTACCTGAGGCACTGACACTGTCTATAATAACGGCCGACTCTTTCCCTAACACCCTGATGCTGTCCCTAATAGCCTCATGTATCTCTCAATAACGCCCTGATCCTGTCCATAACTAAGGCCCTGAATATGTCCCTAGGTAAGTCTCTGACGCTGTCCCTAACTAAGGCCCTGATGCTGTCTCTACCTCAGAATCTGACATTCTAATGCCCTGACTCTCCCTAACTAACATCCTGACGTTGCCCCTAAGTGAGGCCCCGACACTCTTCTTAACTAAGGACTTGCCACTGTCCCTACCTAAAACCCTGACACTGTCTGTAACTAATGACCTGACTCTTTCCCTAACTAACACCCTAGTTTGGGCCCTAACTAACACCCTGACACTGGTTCTAATTATGGCCATGATGCTGGCTCGAAGGCCCTGAAGATATCCCTAAGTAACAGCCTGAACTGTGTCTAACTAAGGCTCTCACGTTATCTCTAACTGAAGCACTGCCACTGTCCCTAACTTAGGCCCTGACGCTGTCCCTTATAGTCTAAGCTGTCACTAAATAATGCCCTGATCCTGTCCATAACTAAAGCTCTGAATATGCCCCTAAGTACATCTCTGACGATGTCCCTAACAGCCTGAACTCTCTTCAAGTTATCTCTGACGCTCTGACACTGGCCCTTCCTAAGGCCTCACCCTGGGGTTGTCCCAGGCTGCTGGGCAGTTTTCTCTTGTCCGCATCTCTAGCCAGCTGCCTGCCATTGGCCACTCTAAGATTCTGCGATGCAGTGGTCCCACGTGGGATGTGCCTGTGTAGGCTCACCTGCGGGAGGAGAGTCATGGCCACTCCGCCCTCCAGGGGACTGCAGCTCAGGGTAGGAATCTCTCAGCCAGCGTCTGGACACAGGGTTCTGTGTCCTTGTTTGCTGTAAATCCCTTGGAGTTACCTCTAACATTTTTTAAATGGATCTCCCCCTCAGCATATTTATGATTTAAATTATTTACCACATTAAAATTCAGGAATGACATTATTAGAATGAGCAGGAGGACATAGGATGCCCCCCCCCAATGATCTATTACTTGGAGGATTTAAAATTCTAATGAGAAAACACTCACTCTCCTCATCCTCTTGGGCGTCAGCACAGGCGGGAATCAGCTGCATTCTTTATTTATCCCTCTGATTATCCAGAACCTTTCCTTCAAGGAGAAATCTCTGGGCTCTGCGGGAACTGTGAGTGGTGACCATCAGGTAAATCTGAGACTGAAAAGCAAGGGGAAAAGAGAGAGAGGAGGAGATGAGGATTGGTGATGGGGAGAAGCAGGGGCATCCACGTTCAATCTCAGGCTGAGAGTCTGGGTTAGTCTCCAACGAACCTAAGGACCACCAGGAGCTGGCCCCACTGGCCTTGTCACCTGGTGTGGGGATTGGGGACAGCCAAACCACCATGGCCACTCTCAGAGAAATAAAGAAGGTGGGGGCTTCCCTGGTGGCGCAGCGGTTGAGAATCTGCCTGCCAATGCAGGGGACACGGGTTCGAGCCCTGGTCTGGGAAGATCCCACATGCCACGGAGCAACTAGGCCCGTGAGCCACACCTACTGAGCCTGTGCGTCTGGAGTCTGTGCTCCGCAACAAGAGAGGCCGCGATAGTGAGAGGCCCGCGCACCGCGATGAAGAGTGGCCCCTGCTTGCCGCAACTAGAGAAAGCCCTCGCACAGAAACGAAGACCCAACACAGCCATAAATAAATTAATTAATTAATTAAAAAAAAAAGAACATATACGTCACATTTTAAAAAAAAAAAAAAGAAGGTGGGAGGGCACCCCTGAGAGCCAGATTGAAAATGGTCATGCTGTGAAATAATAAGATGCCCTTTTCAGAAAAGTGGAGACGGTTCTCTTGGTTCTCAAAGACTTGCAAATACTCTGTGTCCTTCTGGAGGCATGCTGAAGCCGTCAGCCTTTGAGGGCAGTAATGGGAGTGCATCTGGGCTCAAGACCATCCAGCGCTCACTCCTTGAGGGTGCTGAGGATGACCAGTGTCCACCCCTCGGGTGCTGTGGGGCCTGAGATCCCCTGATCACCGAGGACGGGAGGGGCCGCACAGACACTCCACTGGACCACCGGGGGCTTGGCTGGTGGGCTACAGTCCTTTATCAGATACATGGTTTGCAAACATCTTGTGCCATTTTGGATGGCGGATTATCTTATTCCTTGCTCCTTTTACACACAACTGTTTTTCATTTTGAGGAAGTCCAATTCATCTATTTTATCTTTTGTTGCTTGTGCTTTTGGTAGCAGATCTAAGAAATCATGACCAAACCCAAGGTCATGAAGATTTACTCTCATGTTTTCTTCTACGAGTTTTATAATTTTGGTTCTTGCATCTAGGACTTTGGTCCATTTTGCATTGATTTTGTATACGGGGTGAGGGGAGGTAAGGGTCCAACTTTATTCTTCTGCATGTGGGTATCCAGTCGTTCCAGAACCTGTGCTAACTGTTTGGGAGAAAATACCTGCAAATGATGCGACCAACAAGGGCCTAATTCTAAAATATACAAACAGCTCACACAACTCAAAAAAGAAAAAAAAAAAATCAAAAAATAGGCAGAAGGTCTAAATAGACATTTCTGCAAAGACATACAGATGCCCAATAGGCACATGAAAAGATGCCCCACGTCGCTAATATTAGAGAATGCAAATCAAAACTACCGTGAGTTATCACCTCATAGTGGTCAGAATGGCCATCATTAAAATGTCTAGAAATAAATGCTGGAGGGGGTGTGGAGAAAAGGGACCCCTCCTACACTACTGGTGGGAAAGTAAATTGATGCAGCCACTATGGAAAACAGTATGGAAGTTCCTCAAAAGCTAAAACTAGAATTACCATATGAACCAGCAATCCCACTCCTGGGCACATATCCAGACAAAACTATAATTTGAAAAGATACACGCACCCCAGCATTCACAGCAGCACTATTCACAATAGCCAAGACATGGAAGCAACCTGAATGTCCCTCAGCAGATGAATGCATATAGAAGATGTGGTACATATATACAATGGAATATTACTCAGCCATAAAACAGAATGAAACAATGCCATCTGCAGCTACATGGATGGACCTAGAGATTATCATACAAAGAGAAGTAAGTCAGACAGAGAACGACAAATACCATATGATATCACTTATATGTGGATTATAAAATGAGACCCAAATGAACCCATCTACAGAACAAAAACAGACTCTCAAATATAGAAAACAGACTTGTGGTTGTCAAGGGGAAGACAGGGGAGAGGGATAGATTGGGAGTTTGGGATTAGTAGATGCAAATTATTATATATAGGATGGATAAACAAGGTCTTGCTGTACAGCACAGGGAACTGTATTCAATACCCTGTAATAAACCATAATGGAAAAGAATATGAAAAATATGTATATATGTATGTATGTATATATGAATCACTTTGCTGTACAGTAGAAATTAACACAACATTGTAGGTCAACTATACTTCAGTATCAATTAGTTTGAAGGCACTTTTATAAATTAGGCCTTATTTCTCTTGTCCTTTCATCCTGGGACAAATGTATAAAAGAAACTAACCTGGATTACTCCGGGATGAACTCATATCACACAGAACTTTAATTGTTGAACAAACCATGAATATCAGTTACACCATGGGATGCCCTGATCCAATATGAAGTTTGTATACCTTGTATCCAGCCTGCAGAATCCACTAAATTTGGAAATTCAAACTGCAGTGAAGCCAACTATCCCATGACTTCTCCACAACTAGTTATACAACATCAATTGGAAACCATATACAATCAAATGAATGTAGACAGAAACAACTATAGCCTTCCTTTTTTTCCTTTTAGATGAAGACGTATTTAAGGTGACGTCTTGGGCCGTTTCAGGGTGTTACTCAATTTCCTGGGTATCTCCCATGCACACAGGAGGTACACATGTTAGTTAACTTGTTTGTGCAACTATATGAAGGTAGTTAATACCACAAAACTGTATACGTAAAAAGAATTAAATGTTAAAGTCATGTTTTGTATTTTTAATGACAATGAAAAGAAGTGTAGTGCTGATATTTGTTACAAAAATGAACATTAAAAACATTCTTAGTGAAAAAAAGCCATACAGAAAAGGCAACCTAGATCCCATGCTCATCTTGTCTGCTTCAAATCCATCAAGGCTGTCCAAATGAGGGGGAAACTCAGTAATGGTTCCAGAAAAAGAAAACTGGATCAGGATGGAAAAAGACATTTTCATACAGTTGGGACAGCAGGTGAAAGTTGAAGTGGGGCTGAGTATTAAATTATAATGTAGACATCAGGATTTCCTCATTTGGGGGTTATGTGCTGGTTCCTTGGGCAAGACACACTGAGCATTTTGTGTGAGGCGGCAAATGTGAGTACTTTTGGCCATTACTGAAACTTTTCTGTACATTTTAAATTACTGGTAAGTAAATTACTTTTCTAGACAACCGTGTCAGCATCATGCCAGAAAATCAGACAAGACAGACATCAAATTTTGTTATAGAGGCCAAGACTTACCCAGACCAAGTTCAACCAAAGTTGTGATACTTATTTCCCTTGTAGGAGTCCACATGGTATTAAGAGGCACCGTGGGAAGAGTATATTAGTAGCTACCATGTCTTGGGTCCTGTGGATTACCTGGGGTGCAGTAGAAACTGTGAGATTTTAGTATTGCAATTTTTCACATTACTTCAAAAAATATGTTAAAAAATAAATTCAGTAAAGTTGCAAAATATGGAATCAATATACACAAATCAGTTTTGTTTCTATACACTAATAATGAACCACCAGCAAGAAAAATTAAGAAAGCAATCCCATTTACAATTCCATCAAAAAGAACAAACTATTTAGCAATAAATTTAACCAAGGACATGAAAGACCTATACTCAGAAAACTATAAAGCATTGATAAAGAAACTGAACACACAATAGAAAACAATATTCCATGCTCATGCATCAGAAAAATTACAATTATTAAAATGTTTATTCTACCCAAAGCCATCAACAAACAGTGCCAGGAAAACTAGACACCAGACGCCAAAGAACGACACTGGTCACCATCTACACTGCACATAAAACTAACTAAAAGTGCACAGTATTCCACATTAAACCCTTTCTCTCCTGAGTCCCCTGAAGAAGCACCCCACCCACCCAGCAGTCAGCTGCACAGGAAGATTCTCCACACTTGCTCATTTCTTCCTCTTGTGGAGTCTCCTCACCAGTGGCTCCTGAGAAAACCCAGCTGCTGTCAGTGTGGACAATGCCTCATGGTCCAGAAGCCTCAGCCCTGACAGGGGACAAAGCTCCTGCCTGCTTGTCACGGAGCAAAGTCTGTGGGCAGGGTGCACCTGTGCCCCCAGGGTCAGACAGGTGGGTTCGGCGCCCCCTGTGGGACGTCAGAGAAGTGCCGGGAGCGCCGCACTCACAAACCCAGAGGCCTCATCCGGAAGGCAGTTCTGCTGTATATACTAAGTTTGGAAATCCAAACTGAAATGGAGCCAAGTATCTCCCTGTATCTTCTCAAAAGGTGGTTAAGGAGCAATTAATTACAAACCATATGTAATGAAATGAATTTAGACACAAACTTTACAACTTAAACCAAAATTCACTCAAAATTGCCCATAGACAAATTTAAATTACCAAACTATAAAAAAATCCTAGAAAAAAAAAAAGATAATCTACATGACTTTGGGTCTGGTGACCTTATTCAGAAAACCAGAAGACAAACCACAAACTGCAAGAAACTATTTCCAAAGCACATATCTGATAAAGGATTTGTACTCAAATTATGCCAACGCCATTAAAATTTGGTAAAGATTGAAACACACACCTGGCCCAAGAAGATAAACAGGCAGTAAATAAACATACAAGAATATACTCAAGATGCTGGTGGAATGCATGTACAACCAACTTTGGAAGACAGTTTGGCAATGTTTTTCCAAATCTAAAAAGTCTCACCTTAGGATCCAAGAAGTGTACCTCTTGTATTTAGACAACTGCTTTAAAAAACTGTGTTCAAACCCAAACTAGCATCAAGTAATGTACAGCAGCTCTATTCATAATGGCTAAAAACTTAAAGATATCAGGATGTCCTTCTGTAGGTGAATTCATAAGCAAATCAGGGCACATACACGTCAAGGAGAGCAGAATACACCACCCCAAAATATGCCCATTTGACAAAAGGATTACTTTGGACTGATTAATAAGAAAGAGCAGACCCAGGAGAATCTTTCAAAGCCAAGTAGAAAATGCCCTTTTATGAGGTAAATTTACATTTATTAAGGATATCTCCATTTGTAAGGGTTTGTCCCTCTCTGGACCAGGAATTGAATGATGACTAAATATCAAGAAAAGCTTGTTGGGACTTCCCTGCTGGTCCAGTGGGTAAGGCTCCATGCTCCCAATGCAGGGGGCCAGGGTTCAACTCCTGGTCATGGAACTAGATCCCGCATGCTGCAACTAAGAGCCCACATGCTGCAACTAAAGATTCCATAGGCCGCAACTAAGACCTGGCACAGCCAAATAAATAAATGTTTTTTATTTAAAAAACCTTGTCAATGAAATAGGCCTGGATGTAAATCTGGGTAACAACCATACCCTTGTTTACTGTGCTTTGCCTAATAACCTCCTTTAAATGGCTTCTTCCATTCCCTAACATCTTTCTTTTGTTCTCAGCAGAAGATAGCATTTAAGGTAACGGCTTGGGCCAATTCAGGGAATGACTCAGTTTTCCTAGGTATCTTTCAAGTATACAGGAGGTATGCATGGTATATATTAAACTTCTGATTGTTTTCTCTAGTTCCTCTCTTTTTCATTACAAGGGAGATCTCAATAAAGAACATAGAAGGGTAGAGGGAAAATTATTTTTCCTCTAATATACATGCAGTGCAATAGTGTTCAGAGATATAAAGGAATGGACCATCAACCCGTGCAAAAATAATAATAATAATAGATACATCTAACTTACATTGCTAAGTGAAAGAATCCAGTCTGAAGTGCTGCACACTGTATGGCCTCATTTATATGACATTCTAGAAAAGGCAAAACTGACATGGTAAACAATGTATAGAATATGTGGTTGAAATAGTCCATATGATACTTTAGTGGTGAATACCTGTCACTATGCATTTGTCTATACCCACAGATTTTTACAACCCAACAAGTAAATTACAATCTATTCAAACTTAGCTGCTTAGGATATGGGAGTGTCAAAGACTGGAATACAGTATGTAACAAAGAATCTGATTCAGAAATGTATGAAAAAACTCACTGTTGGTAGTGGGACAAATGGGTTGACCTAAGTTAACTTTGGAAATGTACAGAATCTGTAGGCCAAAGACAAAATGTGTCATACATACACAGTGGACTCTATGTTCTTTCCATGAGGGGTAGTAGCTAATACTACTGAAACTACTATATCAGTAATTGAATGGAACAAGCACTGAATTTAATAAATGACAAATGGTGGAAGCCAGGTTTCTTACCACTGGAGTGGGATGTTACAGTCAAACAAAGGGAGAAGGTTACAATATCCATGTCATAACAGATCCGGTTGGAGATATCAGTATAAACTCTCTTTAGCCTGCGCATAGTTCCACATGGAAATCTTTATAATTATGTGTGTATGCATAGGCTGGGATACTTGCATATATTTCCATGCACTGTCAGCTGAGCAGATTTAGCTCCCACATGTACGTTTTTAATACCATTCTCTAATAAAAGGAACAAGGGCTCTTTGAAGAAAGGGCTGATACTAGGACTGAGACAGTAAATACATGAAGCAGGATAATCTTAAAATATCAGAAAGTAAAGAAGTACCAAAAATTTTAAAAACCCACAAAAGAGAAAGTATGTAAAATGAAAACAGGAGCAAATGGAAAAAGCTCTCAACAGCCAAAGCAAGAATTAACTAAGCAGTCTTATAATGTAGCACTGGATTATAACCAAAAGTTTACAATAATTATTCACGTGCCCAAACTGGTAAAAATAAATTACATAGTTTTTGATGAACGGTGTTAAAAAGAAATCTCCTATGCAGAAAGCTTCTAAACAATTTATATAGCCACTCAGCTGTCCATCAAGGATGTGAGGCTAACCCCTCTCTCCTCAAGTGTGGGTTCTGCATTATGACTTCCTCCTAAATAAGACACACAGGATGGACATGGGAAAAAATTAACTTCACTGTGGGAACACTTGACAAACACTACCTCAGCTAGGTGACCAAAGTTGAGAATATAAGTGAGAAGTTCCCTTGAGAGCCTGTCCTCTTGACATACAGTGAAGAGGAAGCACTTCACCTCTATGATCTGCTTTTTCAAAGCCAAGTCTAACCACAACAAAAACACCAAGCAAATCCCAGTGCCCGGCAGTCTATAAAATACCTGACCAGTCCTCCTCCACACTGTCAAGGTCATGGAAACAAGGAGAGTCTGAGCAACTGTCAAAGCCCAGAAGAGACTAAATAGATATGATGACCCCATGTCCTTTGAGATCCTGGAACAAGGAAAGGTATAACAAAGGGCACATGAATAGGGACTTCGGTTAATAATAGAGTATCAATATTTGTTCATTATTTGTCATGATTCTGTAGAAAATTAGACAGGAAAAATTAAACGTCAAATAAGAGAAACCTACTGTAACAAACTGGAAATCTAGAAGAAACGGGTGATTTCTTTGTAAAAACACATTACCAAAATGAACACTAAATTAAGGAAAATACAAAAAGACCAATTAATCACTGAGGAACCTCTTCCCCATACTGGTTATCCTATCACTGTTCCAGGGTTTCCCTCTCCCGGGACAGGGAAGGAACAGGGGCAGAGCTGTTTGGCAGCTCCACTAATATCTGGTCCCACCCAGAATCTTCATCTCCCCCAGCCATGCCTACCCAGTGAGGACACCTGAGGAAGGATCAGGGATTATTGATTCAGATGTATCAACTATGAATTTTTCTTTTCCCAACGACTGGACACACTTACTGAAGTAAAATAAGTTAGTATTTATTGTAAGGGTAGAAATAAATTAATACTTGCAAGTGGCAAGTTAAAGAATGGGTTTGGACCTGGTAGGTCCAGTGGCTCACACTATCTCAGTGTGACCTTGCTTCTCTCCAAAACTTTGTCCTGCTCAGTGCCTTTGGGGGACCCCATTCACAGGCACAGGCTCTCTCATTGCCCTTGGGCCAACAGCAATTCTAGGCTGACAACCACTCACCATCCATTTTCCAAGAAAGAGTTTCTCCTTTTCTTGGGTTCCAAGAAAGTCATGGTTTTAAATGCCTTTGCTCTGGCTTGGGTTGCATTCTCATCCTTGACCCATCACCAGAAGATGGAAAATGGGACTGACTAGATGTGGGTTGTAAACCCATCTTCAAGCTGGGTGGAACATGGGGTCATCCTTCTGCAACTGTTTGGACTGGAAGCAGGTGAGATGTAATTCCCAAAGGAAAACTGAGGCACTTGGGCCTGAGAACAGATGCTGGCTGGCAGAAAGCAACAGATTCTAAGTCAATGACAGCTCACTGCACAGCACAGAATCTGACACAAAAGGAAGAAAGGGGTTCAACTCAGGGTCAGGGGCTGCAGCTACTCATCCAGTGCTCTTACTGTCCTCCCAAGACTGCAAGAAGTTCTTTCACTTGCTGACAAGTCAGGATCGCTGGTGGTGGTAAACTCAAGTCTCTTTCCTTGGGCATCAGGTCCTCACATCTCAGAGGCGGGCCCAAAACAGCCCATGTGCCCTCAGAAGACACACAGACCTCATTCCTGCCCCTGAGAGGTGGGAGCCCTTGAGTTATGCCATCTCCCTGGCCATATTAATTGCCCGTCCCTGAAAAACAATACTGCTCATTTTCCAGTTTCTTCTCTCTCATTTACTAAGTGAAGAAACCAAATGCTAGGGTGGTAAGGAAACTCTTGTGCAATGAAGTAATGGGAGGCTCAAGAATTATTCCATGCCATGGAACCCATAATTGGCAGGCTTTCCAGAGGCCACATGGATGCATATGGCTCTCCAAGACAATGCAGTCTCAGTGTGAACCTCCCCTTGTGAGGTCCAGGTGCTCCCATATCTTTGATTCTTAATGAATATGAATGTCAAAAGTTTCTAACGACTGAAAGGACAAAGGATTTCAGGGCCATGGTCTCCTGTATGGTTGTTGTGTCAGGGACACATTCCAATGTTTAGAGGATTATTACCTCTCTTGGCAGCCTATGAGGCTGTGAGGGGGAGGCCTTTTTCTCAACCACATGGATGTTGGTAGCTGAAACTTCTCAAAGGAATGTCTACACTGCCTAGGTAGCTGTTGAATTGCCCGGCATCACGGTCAGCTCTGTAACTATACATGAGGGCCTGGCAATGCCCAGGCTGGACTGAGCTAGAGGACCACAGATGCCTGCCTGGATAGTCAGAGGTCAAGGGCTGTCCTGCCTGAGACCTGATCATCTATTCATGCCCACTCAGATGGGACAAAGGATGCCTCCAGTGTCAGGCGGGCCCCACCAGCCCTTAAGAAGGCAACATCTGGGGGCTGGCAGGTCACTGCACCCAGTCCTGTATAAATCCACACATGTCCACTGAGTGCCCTGCTGTCTGGGCTGTGCTGGAACCTGGGGCTGCCCAGGCAGAGTAGGGCCAGCATCACCCTTCCCAGGTAGGAGGGCAGAAGGAAACCATGCATGACTTCTGACACCCTCCCCAATCCTTGACAGAGGCTGAGTTGGGTAAGAAACAGTCCGAGACAAGAACAGACATTTCATTCTTCTCTCAGAGCCCAGGACTGAGGGAAGGGAGGCCAGAAAAACAGTTATTGACCTCAGCTCCCTGACTCCTGTCTGACCCTGGGCAAGTCCTATCCATTCTGGAGGCTTCAGAGAGAAGGAGAGGGGAGGGCAATGAGGGCCAGTTGTGCTTAAACATAACTCTAACCTTTACCCTAAGAACCCTAACTTCTAACCTTAACCCCCTAACAACCCTAGCCCCAGACCCCTAGACCCTCGCCCCTGACCCCTAAACTCTAATCCCCGACCCTGACCCTTTAACCACAACCCTCTACCATGACTCTCCAGCAATGACCCATAACCCTAAACCGTGACCCCTGAACCCTCACACCGACTCAACCCCAGGCCTAAAGCCTGGCCTAGTGGGTGCCGAGGGATGACTGTATGAACTCTCAAATAAACCAAGGAATTAAATCTTCTTGACCGTGAATTTAGCAATGGTTTCTTAGATTTGACAGTAAAGCATAAGAAATGAAAGGAAAAAATAGACAAATTGGATTTCCTCAAAATTACAAACCTTTGTGCATCAAAAGAGGCTATCCAGAAAGTAAAAAGACGGCCCACAGAATGGAAGACAATATTGGCACGTTGTATATCTGATAAGACTGTTTACCTAGAATATACCCAGGGCTTTTACAACTCATCAACAAAAAGACAAACAATAAAATTTTTGAAACAGACAAATGGCTTGCATGGACTGCTCTTCAGGCAAGACATACAAATGGTCAACAAGGACATGAAAAGATGTCAGACATCAGTAGTCATGATGAAAATGCAAATTAAAGCCACGATGTGATGCCCCTTCACACACACTAGAATAAAAATAAATTTTTATATATATAAATAAAAATAACAAATGTTGGCAACAATGTAGAGAAATTAGAAGCCTTAAAACTTACTTGTGGAGATGTACAATGGTGCAGTCTATATGTACAAAACTTTAGCCTTTACTCAAAAATATAAAATATTACCATGTAATGGTAAATATGTAATGTAATATGTAATATGTAAAATATTACCATGTGGTTCAACAACTCCACTCCTAGACATATTCCCAAAAAATTGAAAACAGGTGTTCAAATAAAAACTTGTTCACCAATTATTCATAGCAGCACTGTTCACAGTAGCCCAAGGTAGAAAAGATTTAAATGTCCATCAGCAGGTAAACAGATAAGCAAAATAAGGTAGACCCATAAGCTGCATTATTCTGTCATATAAAGGAATAAAGTAAAATTATACAGTCGCTGTGGAAAACTCTATGGTGGCTCCTCAAAGACATGGAAAATGTATGAGCCCTTGATTCCACTCCAGGGTGTACACCCAAAATATTAGAAAGCAAGGACTGGAACAGATATTTGTACCCCGTATTCATAGCAACATTATTCACAATAGCCAAAAGGTGGAAGCAACACAACACATCCTTCAACAGATGAATGGATAAGTACAGTGTAGTATATACACAATGGAATATGACTCAACCTTTAAAACTAAGGTAATTCTCACACATGCTACAATGTGATGAACCTTGAAGTTATTATGCTAAGTGAAACAAGCCAGACACAGAAAGGACAAACGTTCTATGATTCCACTAGTATGAGGTATCCAGATAAGTCAAATTCAAAGACAAAGTAGAATAAGGTTGCCAGAGGTTGAGGTGAGTTAGTGTTTAATGGCTATGGTTTCACATGGGGAAAATAAAGATCTGGAGATGGATGGTGAGGATATTTTTACAACAATGTGAATGTAGTTAACGCCATAGCACTGTACACTTAAAAATGGTTTAAATGGGTCTTCCCTCGTGGCACAGTGGTTAAGAATCCGCCTGCCAATGCAGGGGACACGGGTTCAAGCGCTGGTCCTGGAAGATCCCGCATGCCGTGGAGCAACTAAGCCCATGCGCCACAAATACTGACCCTGCGCTCTAGAGCCCGTGCTCCGCAAGAGAAGCCACCGCAATGAGAAGCCTGCACACAGCAACTAAGAGTAGCCCCCGCTCGCCGCAACTAGAGAAAGCCTGCACACAGCAACAAACACCCGACACAGCCAAAAAATAAAATAAAATAAATTTTTTAAAAAAGCTTTAAAAAATGGTTTAAGTGGTAAATGTTATGTGTTTTTAATCACGATGGAAAAAATGAATGAAATAATGATCAATGTTACAATGTGGATAAACACTGAAAACATCCTAAGTGAAAGAAGCCACACAGAAAAACCACCCAGATCATGCTCATCTTGTACACTTTAAATCCAGCAAGGTTTTTAAAGTGAGGAAAAGCCCCAGTGATGGTTCTAAGAAAAGAAAACTGGATTCGAATGGAAAAATACGTTTCCACAAAGCTGGGGCAGCTGGTGAAAGTTGAAGCAGGTCTGGGGATAGGATTATAATGTGGAAACCATAATTATTCCCCATTTTGGGGTTATGTGCTGGTTCCCCGGGAGAGTGGCCCTCCCACTCTCACAGGGTAAAACAAACTGGTGTATTTTGTGAATGTGGAAAACTTGATACTGCTATTTGAAGTTTTTTATACACTTGAAATTTACTAGAAAATAAAGTGCTTATCAAACAACCATGTCGTACCACGCCAGAAATACAGACATCAAACTTTGTTATAGAGGCCAAGCTCTACCCAGATCCAGCTCACCCACAGTGGTGATGCCAATCACCCTTGTAGGAGGCCACATACCAGAAGAGGCACCGTGGGAAGATTACATTGGGAGCCACTATGTCCTGGGTGCTGTGGATGACCTAGATGTAGTTGAAACAGTGGCATTTCTGAATTCTAGTTTTCCACATTCAACCAACAAAAAACTGTTACAACTAAAAAATGAATTCAGTAAAGCTGCAGGATACAAAAGAAAGAAAAATCAATGCACAAAAATCATTTGTGATTCTATACACTGATAATGAACCAGCAGAAAAAGAATTTAAAAAAAAATCCCACTTACAATTGCATCCAAAAAGATAACTAGGAGTAAATTTAACGAAGGACGTGAAGGACCTGCACACTGAAAACTGGAAGACACTGATAAAGGAAACTGAACAGACAAAAATAAACGGAAAGATACCCCGTGCTCATGGGTCAAAAGAATAGTGTGAAAATATGCATTCTAACATGGGACTTCCCTGGCCGTCCAGGGGTTGGGACTCTGCGCTCCCACTGCAGGGGGCGCAGGTTCGATCCCTGGTTGGGGAACTAAGATCCCACATCCTGCATGCCACATGGTGTGGCCCAAAATTTTTTTTTTAATTTTAAAAAATATGCATTCTAGCCAAATTAATGTACACATTCAACACAATCCCTACCAAAAGTCCAAAGACATTTTCCATAGAAACAGAGCAAACAATCTTAAGATGTGTGTGGAACCACAAAGGACCCAGAAGAGCCAAAGCCACCCTGAGGAAGGAGAATGGGCTGGAGGCATCTCGCTCCCTGACTTCACACTTCATTACGAAGCTACATTCCCAAAAAAGTGTGGAATTGGCACAAAAACAGGCGCACAGACCAGAGGAACAGAGCAGAGAGCCCAGGAACAAACCTACAGGTATGTGATCAGTTAATTCACAAGCAAGGAGCCAAGAACATACACCAGGGAAAGGACAGTCCCCTCAATGAACGGTGCTGGGAAAACCGGACGCCACCCGCCAAAGAACAACACTGCACTCTGTCTACACCACACACAAAAGCGGCCAAAAGCCCAGTTTTCCACATCAAGCCCCTCCTCTGAAGACAGACACCCTCAGCGGTCAGCCACGCACAGGAAGCTTCTGCCCACTTTTCCTCACCTTTTCCCTCAGTGGTGTCACCTCCCGGCAGGTCCTGAGGAGACCAGGCTCCTCTCAGCATGAACTGGACCCCACAGTGTCCCAAAGCTGAAGCCTCAGGGGGTCCTGAGGAGACTCGGCTTCTGTTAGTGTGGACTCGACCCCAGCTTGTCCTGAAGCCCGGCCGTCAGCGTGGACGCAACCCGCGTGTCCCAGAAGCCAAAGCCCCAGTGGGTCCTGAGGAGACAGGGCTCCTCTAAGCATGAACGTGAACAGCATGATCTGAACAGACATCCCACCAAAAAAGATATACAGATAGTAAAAGTCATACAGAAACAAGCTCAACATCATATACCATTAGGGAATCACAAATTAAAATCATGAGATATCACAGCACACCTATTAGCACTGCTAAACTCCAAAAATATGACAATACCAATTGCTAGAGGGTGAGGAACAAAAGGAGCTCTCCTTCATAGCTGGGGGGATGCATGTGCAGCCACTTTGTAAGACAATTTGGCAGTTTTTTCCAAAACTAAACAAGTCTCACGTTGGGATCCAACAATCATGCTTCCAGTATTCAGGCAACTGCTTTGAAAATCTACGTCCAAATGCAAACAAGGATGCAATTATGCACGGCAGCACTTTCATAATGGCTAAAAACTTGAAGAAATCAGGATATCCTTCAAAAGATGAATGTATAAGCAAATTGGGGTACATCCATGTCAAGGCGAGTAGAATATGCCACCCCAAAATATGTCTCTCTGGCATAAGGATTATTGGTCTGCTTTTTTAAAAAAAGGGGGCTTCCCTGGAGGCTCAGTGGTTAAGAGTCTGCCTGCCAATGCAGGGGACACGGGTTCGAGCCCTGGTCCGGGAAGATCCCACATGCCGCAGAGCAACTAAGCCCGTGCTCCACAACTACTGAGCCTGCGCTCTAGAGCCCACGAGCCACAACTATTGACCCCGTGTGCCACAACTACTGAAGCCTGCACACCTAGAGCCTGTGCTCCGCGACAAGAAAAGCCACAATGAGAAGCCCATGCACTGCAAAGAAAAGTAGCCCCTGCTCGCCACAACCAGAGAAAAGCCTGCGCACAGCAACGAAGACCCAATGCAGCCAAAAATAAAATAATATATCCAATAAAAATATCTCAGAAAACTGAGATTGCTGTTTTATGAAAGACATTTACAATACAGAAGTCTCCATTTATAAGGGTATGTCCCTCTTTGCACCAAAAATGGAAGGATAATTAAATCTTAAGTAACTCTTTTCAATGGAGAAGTCCTGACTTAAATATGCAAACACTCATACCCTTGTTTACTGTGCTTTGCATGATAACCTGCCATAAGTGGTCTTCCCCCCTTCCCCAGCATATTTCTTCTGTTTTTAGCTGAAGAGGTATATAAGGGGATGGTTTTGGTCATTTCAGGGAGTGACTCAGTTTTCCTTGCTATCCCCCCTGTATTCAGAAGGTATACATGTAATTAAACTTCTGCTTTTCTCCTGGTAATCTGTCTTTTATTTCAGGGGCAGGGGGGCCTCAACCAAGAACCTAGAAAAGTAGAGGGAAAATTGTTTTTCCGCGCATACACATGCAGTGGAATACTACTCAGCAGAAAGGAATGCACCATCAGCCTATGGAAAGACATGGATAAATCCTCAGTATATACTGCTACGTGAAAGCATCCAGGCTGAGGAGGCTGCACACAGTATGACCCCATTGGTGACACTCTGGGAAAGGCAAAGCTACACAGATGATAAGCAGACCATGTGTTGGGGGGTTTGAAGTATTCCATGGACATTCCATTCAGGATGGATACCTGTCACTATGCATTTGTCTAAGCCCACAGATGTGTATAGCCAAAGGGGCCAATCATAATCTATTCAAATTTAGTTATTTAGGATGTAGGAGTGTTGCAGGATGGAATACATTATGTGACAGAGTCTAACTGTATTAGAAATATATGGAAACAACTCACCGTAGGGGATGGGATCAAAGGTGCTGACCTAAGTTACCTTTGGAAATGAATGGAATCTGTAGATTAAAGGAAAAATGGACCGTATATAAACAGTGGGCTTTATTTTATGAAGTTCTTTCCAGGGTGTAGTAGCTAACAATTCTGAAACCTCTGCACATGTAACCTGGAAAGGAGCAATGCATACATAAACGGCAGATGGTGGGAGCCAGGCTCCTTGGTGTGGGAGTGGGAAGTTACAGATAAGCAAGGGGAGAGCCACTGCCCTCGTAATGCTGGATCTGGGCTTCCTGGGCGGATGTTGACTGGCCGGGGAAACACACAGATCTTCACGCTGGGAAGACCCTGCAGACACAGGAACTTCACGCCCCATCTTTCCACCCATACCTGCTGGAAACACTCAGCCCTCTATCATCAGTCAATTGCAGCGTTTAAGACATTCTCGCCCCCAGGCAGATAAAGGAACATGAGGGTCTTGCTTACCCCTAAGCTGTCCCAGAATCCAGGCCCTGGGAGTGGAGCCAGGTTGGGGGTGCCTGGGCCTCTGACCAGCAGGTGAGAGGAAGGAGGAAGACCAGTCCTGAGGACAGAGGTTCCCTCAAGTCTGTGAGCCCAGGAGCCCCGATGGGATTCATTCCCACTGAGGACATGGGCGGGGTCTGCAGTGGTTCTGTGTTCCCCCTGGGCCCCTTTGATGAAGCCATGGCAGCACTGGGCCCAGACATCTACTGGCAGTGTCTCAAACTCTGACACAGTGGTTTTACAAAGGAACAAGAGAATGGAGCTGAGCCCCTGACGGCCACTCCTTTCTGGCTCTGAGTTGCTTCCAACAGGACCGCAGTCACCTGCACATAGTCTGCTGTGACCTACCTGCCCCCATTGGCCTTTCCTCTCCCTCCCTGCGATGATTCCCATGACATTTCCAGCCTCGACCCCTCTCGCAGGCCAGACGCCTCTGTCCAGTCACTGCACCCCCACCTCACCTTGGGGGCTAACAGGCCCCTCAGAGGACTGGGATCCTGCAGCTCCCCACACCCAGGAGCAGCCCCACCTTCCCAGGTTGCCGAGCCCAGGCACCGGGTGTAACTGAGCAGGACCCTACGGGGCCTTCCCAGTACAGACCCCTCCCCGACATCCTCTGCTGTAGCTCCTCTCTGAAGTACCTGGATAACAGTATCTGATGCACGCTTCCTGAGTTGTTTTACAGATGCTGAAACCACCACCAAACGGAAGAAATTAACTACCTGATGATCTTGAACAGGTAGCCCCGGAACTTCTGGTGCCTAAGAATTTATAATGTTAACCGCCTGTTACCTCACCATCAACCAGAGAATTGTGCACCAGCTGATCGCATACCCTGCGGCCCCCCTCCTTCACTTGGCCTTTAAAATTCCTTTGCTGAAATCCTTCAGGGAGTTTGGGGTTTTAGAGCACAGGCCACCTGGCCTCCTTGTATTGGCACTCTTACAATTAAAGCTGCACTTCCCTTCACCACACCCGGTGTCAGTAGACTGGCTTTACTGCACTCGGGCAAACGGCCCCAAGTTTCGTTCGGTAACACTGGGGTCTCCCAGGCTCCCACTCTCTTTGTGCCCCACTGACTGTCATCTGCTCCTCCAGAGTCTTGTTGCAGCAAAAATAGAAATGAAGTTTTCCCTCCCCTGAGAACAAGGAAAACAAAGGGAACAGTGAATAGGCTAGAGAAAAAACATAACCTGGCCTGAAAGAGTTCATCACTCCTTGTTTTACTTTGTCACTAATTTGTAATAACTAGATGTGTACTTTACAAAGCTAATCTCACCCCCTGACACTACGTAATTTACCTCTGGCACCCATTACCCCTAACTCTGTGTCAGTTACATCCCCTGCCTCTCACTCCCTAACCTTATTATGTCCAGCACTTACATTCTATATGCCCCTCATAACAAATCACCCCCTATAGTCTTTGCATTTCAGAAACAAGGTCACCGGCCGATAAACCAGAGGCAAACGGACGCAATTACCAGACTGCTGGACCCCAATTGCCACGCGGCCTGATGCCAACTATGACTGTCTTGAAATAATGCAAAGGAAAGGAGGAATGCAAGACCTTCACTACTTCGATCCTCATCCTATACCCCGGACTGCGAGAGCCCCACGTATAAAATCTTCCCTGATTCTCAAGGAGGACGGGCCCAGTTCTTGAGGCGCTAGCCGGCTGTGTCTTCCCTGTTGTCTGGCAGAAGAATAAAGCCATCTCTCTCTTCCTCCAAAATCCCTGTCTCCGTATTTCTGTTTGGCCTCGGTGAACAGGGAAGCCGAGATTTCGACAGCAGTCTGTGGCCAGTTCCCACACTAATTCACCTCTACGCCCACAGTCCTGGCCCAAGCCCGTTCTTGTGCCTGCTTCCTCCATCAGGCCCTGACAGAACTCCCTGCCCGCACGGTGCACCTCACATCCCACCCCAACGTGGTCTTTCTGAAGCATAAACGAGACTGTGACTCTGCCCCACCTGTAATCCCCCAAATGTTTCCCCACTTCCGCTAGGGTATCTGCTGGGAGAGACATCTGCCAAGGCCCTGAGAGTCCCCGGCATCCCCACGAGGCTGCTGGCTCCTGGGTTCCCTGACAATGAGCACCTCAGCAGGCCAGGCGACACGGCAGGAAACCCCAGAACCGCTCACCTCAGGAGGGGACTGGCACGGCCACGGCCTGATCAGAGAGAGCCGAGAAGGGCTCCCCAGCTGGGACACAGACTCTGCACGAGTGGCCTCTCCCTGAGCCACTACATCACCTCGTGTGACTTGAGGGAAGGACGGACCGAGGCACACTTGGCTCCTAAGGAGGATGGGATAGGCTCAGCCATGCCCCCCAAATTCACATGCTGAATCCCTAACCCCCAGGACCCCAGGATGTGGCTGTATTTGGAGATGGGATTTTTAAAGAGGCGATCAAGGTAAAAATGAGGTCACTAGGGTGGATCTTAATCCAATAGGATTGGTGTCCTACAAGAAGAGATTAGGACACAGATAGGCACAGGGGGAGACCACATGAGGACCTGGGGAGAAGATGGCTGTCTAAGTACCAAGTAGAGAGGCCTCAGGAGAAGCCAGCCTGCACACACCTTGATCTCAGACAGCATCCAGGACTGGGAGATTGGTCTGTTATTCAAGCGGCCCGGTCTGTGGTATTTGTTACGGCGGTCCTGAGCAGACTCACACGCAGGGTACCTCAGGGCTCAGACTGGACAGAGCCCACTCTCCATCCCCCTGTACGGGAGTTACAGGATCCTCAGGAACTGAGGAGGGGGTCCCTGAGGAGAGGCACAAGATAGAAGGTGCTAGGCATTAACATGACTGCATTCATGTTAAACGTGCCTGAAGTCCATTCACACGAGATGGTCTTGTCCTGTATGTACATCGGCACCTTCAGTCTGACCTGAGATCTTTGGCTTCACCACCTCCACTGAGAGCATTAGCTTCACCTGCTGTGGACCATCTCCTATAGGATTTCCAGAACCACAAAGCATCGAAGCTTCACAGGGCCCATAGTCTGTGCGCTAGCGTCTGGGCGACCCTCACAGGAGAGCCGCCCAGCTGCCCATCAGAACCCATTTCCCTTTTTCCTGTTCACAGCTACCCTGCACCTCCCAGCCTTCCCACTCCTTACAGCTAGGGTGTAGTGTCTCGTGTTACCAAGGGGAAGGGGTGGAGGTGGTGAGGGCTTGGCCAGCCTGCATCCTAGGATGGAGGGCATGATGCCCACCTGGTCACCCCACCCTGCTGGTTGGAGCCCTCACCTGGAAGCAGGGAGGAGAAACAAGGGGGACAGAGCCTGGGACCTGACACCCACCTGCCCTGGACTGTCACAAGAAGGGGAAAGAGACAGCTTGAGCTTCAGCCCAGTTTTGGGAGACACTTTGTCCAGCAACAAACTTCTGCCTTAAAAGCCAAGGTGCTTTACAAACCCCTCCCTAGCTGTCACAGAAAGTCAGGCTTAATCTCATCACACTTTTCTCAAACCCCAGCTCACGCTGAGACCACCTCTCAGGTGATGGTGCTTCAGAGCAGCCCCTTTACAAGATCCCTGGAGTTCAGCTCTCCCAGCCCTGCCTTCAGTTTAAGGGAGACGTTTCCTTGACAACCTTGACAAACCTGCTCAGTTTCCTTGACAACCAAGCTTCACAATCTCCCAAACTCTTCTCCTTCAAACATTCCTATTCTAGGCTTGATGAGCCTAAAGTGACTAGTGCTGTCATCATGTGCCAGAGAGTGACTCCTCCAAGCCCGTAGTTACTGGTTACATGATGCTATTGATGACGAAATCCCAGAAGAGCCAGCTTTGCAAGGTAACCACTTCTGGACTCGGCACTGGGTCCCTTTCCACGGACAGAGTGGAGTGGCCGCTTCCACGGGGCCCGTGGTGGAAGAGCTCACCTAATGAAGCCAGGACTTCATCCCTTCCAGGTGATTCCAGGGCCCTCATTCTCCCCAGACCCTCACCCACAGGGCTGCTGTCTGTGCCAGTCTATACGGGACCTTGGTAATCTCCTAAAATGAGGGTTATTTCAAACACAGGTAATGGGTTGAATGCTGGCCCCAAAAGATGTGCCCCCCGAGAACACGTGAACAGGACCATATCTGGGAAAAGGGTCTTTGTATATGTAGTTAAGGATCTCAAGGTGAGGTCATCTTGGGTTAGGGTGGCCCTCAATCCGATTGAGAGAGTCCTTATGAGAGACAACAGAGGAGAAACACAGACATAGAGGAGAAGCCACGTGAAGACAGAGGCAGAGATGGGAGGGATGCAGCCACGAGCCTGGGGATGCCTGGAGCCCCCAGAAGCTGGAAAAGGCAGGAAGAACCCTATCCTGGAGCCTTTGGAGAGACTTCCGTCCTCCAACACCCTGATCTCAGATGTCTGGTCTCCAGGACTGGGGGAGGATGAATTCCTGTTGTTTTAAACCACCCAGCTTGTGGTCATTTGTTACAGAAGCCACAGAACAGTCACACAGACCCTGCTCTGTAGGATCCTGGAAGTGTGGGTCTCATTAAAGGCCAACAAAGGCTGGATCGCAGAGCCCTGAGAGTCAGCATTGGGCCCCAGAAATCCTAAAGCAGTGGCTGGACACCAGAACGTTGAGGGGTCATTCGGAAGCCCATCCCTAAGGGTGCCGGCTGCACACGGCCTCCCCAGGTTTTTACGCCTGTACATGCGTAAAATAAGTATTTCCATCCTGATTCAGGACCTCTGATGTCACCGTTCACGTTGCTAATTAAGAACCCACTAGTTACACCGATGAAAACCCTATCAGGACACTTGCTCCAGTGGTAAACAATTCTGAAGTTGGTCACAGCTGGGGAATCGTCTCCCATGCAGCCAGCAGACCCCCCGCCAGGAGCGTCCTCATTGCAAAGCTGGGGGACCGTGAGGAGGCGTTTCTGAGTAAACGTGAGCTGAGCCCCAGGCCAGCTGCTGCTGAACTTTTCCCACCCTTCCCAGGTAAAACACCTGAATGTGTGCAAGGACTTGAAAGCCTAGAGGAAGGGGCTTGGAATCACACCAGTGACAGCACGCAGGCCGACTTGGTGCCTGCAGGCCAGCCAGGATGGTCCTGGCCCCAGGCACTCTTCTGGAAGCGTTCCATTTCCCTGCCTGAGGTACCCCTCCTGTCCCGGCCCCCACTGCTTTTTTCCTTCCTCACCTCTGCCCGGGGAGAAATTCCAGCAGCAAGTATGGGTGACACATCCTCTTCTTTAGCAGGTGGCAGCCCGGCAACTCCTGCAGAAAGTCCAGCAGAGCCCCACTCACACCGGGCCACCCATAGAGCCGTGGGCCCTACTCCCTCCCACCAGCCCAACCCCGAGACTGCTGACGGGGCACAGAATATGGCGTCAGGCACAGCTGCAGGGGCTTTTGCTGCCTGGAGGGGTGGTTATATTGACCTCAACCCAGGCACACCTGGGGAGGGCTGGCCGGCCGGGTCAGGCTGCCCAGGTCAGCCAATCCTCGCCCCTCAGGGGCTCAGAGTTGCAGAAAATGGGTCTTGCTGCACCGGCCAGATCCAAGGAACAGGTGTAGGGTCCCGAGAGTCAGGATAGACAAGGGGCGGCAGCCCTGGCTTGTTTTCTAATCATTTTATCTGGTCCATGAGTGGGAGACAACTTCAAGAAGACCCTCTGCTAATGAGAGGAACCCAGGAGTCAGGGAGAGGAGGGGTGGTGGGTGGAGACAGAGGCCTGGTGCCCCGGCTGCAGTGGAAGCCCCCGGAAGACCAGGCAGAGGGAGGCCGCACAGAGTGAAGCCTAGGGTCACAGACCTGTTGGAGCTGCTGTTTGTTAGTTCAAGCTCTGCTCTGAGGTGCTCTGTGTCAGCTCTGAGCGACAGGTGAGCTGGGGGTGCTCTGCAATGAGGGCTATGTGCACGATTCCTGTGTGCCCAGCCCTGCCGGGGTACCTGCCCAGGAGAGCTCCATATCCTGGGAGGGGCCTGACTACGAGAGCCCCGTGGGCTGCCGGGTACCTGCTCAGGTGAGCTCCATATCCTGGGAGGGGCCTGACTACGAGAGCCCCCGTGGGCTGCCGGGTACCTGCCCAGGTGAGCTCCATATCCTGGGAGGGGCCTGACCACGAGAGTCCCGTGGGCTGCCGGGTACCTGGTCAGGTGAGCACCATATCCTGGGAGGGGCCTGCCCACGAGAGCCCCGGGGGGCTGCCGGGTGCCTGCCCAGGTGAGCTCCATATCCTGGGAGGGGCCTGCCCACGAGAGCCCCGTGGGCTGCCGGGTACCTGCTCAGGTGAGCTCCATGTCCTGGGAGGGGCCTGACCACGAGAGTCCCGTGGGCTGCTGGGTACCTGCTCAGGTGAGCTCCATATCCTGGGAGGGGCCTGCCCGCGAGAGCCCCGTGGGCTGCTGGGTACCTGCCGAGGTGAGCTCCATATCCTTGGAGGGGCCTGACTGCGAGAGTCCCGTGGGCTGCTGGCTACCTGCTCAGGTGAGCTCCATATCCTGGAGGGGCCTGACTACGAGAGCCCCGTGGGCTGCCGGGTACCTGTCCAGGTGAGCTCCATATCCTGGGAGGCGCCTGACCACGAGAGCCCCGGGTGCTGGGGGGGGGGGGGGGGGGCGTGTGTATGAGCGTCCTCTCTGTGCAGCCGGCACAGAGTTGCTTAGCAACTTCCCTGTGGGTGGTGTTGGGATGAAATAAGAACCAGGAGATGCTGCAGGCCCCATGAACCCCTGTCCATCCAGAGTGATGAGGTCAGTAGGTGGGTGCTGTCCACTGTGCTCCATGAGGGAGGCCCCACGGTACCTCCTGTGTCTTCCGCCTGACACCATGGAGGTCTCCCCAGGACAGAGCAGACAGCTTGTCTGGGGCAGGTGGGAGCTCCTGGTGATGCTGCAGGGGACATGAGAGGGACGGACCAGGCAGGAGTGGGTGGGAGCCCAGGCAGAGCCATGGGGCTCGGGGCCAAGGGGGCTTTTCTGGGTCTGAGCTGGGGGGGGCGTGCAGGTGGTGAGTGTGATCCAGGAAAGCTGCCCTGGTGACGTGAGGCTGAACCTGCTTCAGAGTGACACGCTTTCCGGGTGATCCCAGAACAGGATAGTGAGACGGATCCTGTTAGAAGAAGGTAAGTGAATCCCCCCAAGAGGAGGCTTTGTGAGCTGGTCCCGGGAGGGGGGCGAAGGGAACAGGTGTGGAAGCTGTGGGGAGTGGGCAGTCCCCCTGGGCGGGCGGCGGGTGCAGAGCCCACTCCGTGGTCCCACAGCTTGCTTCCGGCTGGATTACTTGGCCTCTCGGAGCCTCAGCTTCCTGGTCTGCTCGTGGGGTGATGGTAGCGTGGACTGACTAGTAATTTGCTCAGAACAGGGTAGAAAGGGGTCTAGTGGAAATTCTACGGAACACCATCAGTATGGGAACCGCGGGCCCTGTTTCCCGCAGGTTTGTTTTCAGGATCAGGAGAGCAAATCCGAGTAGACTTGCAGCAGAGCCTGGGGGTGGGCTCCGTTTGGTGGGTCCCCTGGTTTCCTGAATCTCGGAAGGAGCAGCTCCAGCGGGCAGTGGCAGTTTCATCCCACACCTGGAAACATCCAAACCTCAAGGACCAGCAGCCCCCGAGCCCTGTGTCTGGGCCCCCAGGAGGCAGACGGGATACGCCGGCCTCCTCCTCGGCCCTCTTCCTGCCCAGAACATTCGAGGTCCAGGCCGTCATTAGGGAGAAGCAGGGATGGGGGTGTCCCATGTGGGAAGAGAACACAGAGCAGCTTGTGTACATGGACGTCCACACTAGGAATGTGGGTCGGTGGGATGCGGGCACCGGGAGGGGCAGACGGTGGGCTGAGGAAGCAGGGTGGGGCCGGGGGTCCCGAGGAGGGGGTGTGCGAGCTTTGCCTGTGCCGGGCCTCAGCCTCCACGGGGCTTCCCTCCCCTGGTCACTGGGGAGGAGGAGCCGAGCAGCGTTGGTGGGGTGACCACTCGCGTCCCCAGGCCCTGCCAGCATCAGACCTTCAGGCCCGGGGTCGGGGAGCCTGAGGAGCGCAGGTCCAGCCGTGCCCGCCAGGGAGGCCTGGAGGGGTCGGGCGGGAAGCACTGGTGTGGTCTTCCCCTGTGCGGAAGCTTCCGAGCCAGCGTCCAGTGGGAGCTCTCACCTCGCACGTGGGTTTCACGTCCACAGCTCAGATCACCTTCTAGCCGCTTGGTTTGTTTTCTACACACAAAGTCCTAATATCTCCTATGTCCCCTGCCCGTGAAAAGGCACGTCTGATCTGGCCCCAGGTGCTGCCTCTGGTCCCTCCTGACTGGACGCCCAGCAGCCAGTGTCACCGCGTCATGACTGTCAGGGGGTGTCAGGCGTGGGGGGACGAGAGCACACGGTCCAGGCCCACGAGGGGCCGTGCCGTCCACGGAGCCGGTGCTGTGGCTCTAGGTGTTCCCTCCCCCCACCCCCGGGCAGAGACCACGGTCCGCTTACAGACTGTTACCAAGTGAAGTCACATGGACCCTGCTCGGGCCCGAGCCTGGCGAGGCGCTCTGCCTCAGCGGGGAAGGTTTCCTTTTTCCATGTGGGTTCAAGTAGGCAAATAACAAAACCAAAGCTGAGACCAACACAGCACAGGCTCTGTTCAGTGGCCAAAGAATGGGGAAGCGGGAATGAAGTTCACAGATCAACTTCTCGCCCACCTGGAGAGAGTGGTTTAATTTTAAAGAGTAAAGACAAAGGGGGGAGGAGTGCGGCTAATGATGGGGATGAAGAGGCCTTCCGGGGAAGGGGCAGGGCTTTTCCCAAGCGAGTGGGGTACCACCTCCTTTCACCCGTCTTTGGTCCTTCATGTCCAGTCATGGCCACTGGTAGGTGTGCCACTTAATATGCTGATATAGTAAATTCAACCTGTGATGAGACTCAGGGTCTGTTGGAGGTCACATTCGTTGCCATCTTGGTCCCAGCTGGTTCCATCTGTTTGCTTGTTTGTAGCTTCCTTTCTTATCTCTGGACCCCTTAACTTAAATACTTAGGTGAACTCCTGCTGAAGTTGGGGAGTGGAGGACAGCCCTGTGAAAGGTGGGTCCACGGGTTCTGAGCAGGGCCTGGAGCAGCTCTGACAACAAGAGGAGGAGGCTGAGACGGGCGGTCAGTCTGACGCCCGCACTGGGGCCTGTGGTCGGCATGCGGAGGTGGTCAGCTGGGGCACGTGTCAGGGAAGGTTCTCGGTGTTTACACAGAGGATGTGAACGTGGACCCAGATGCAGAGCTGCCTGCAGACGCTGCTACAGAACCCCCTGATTCTTTCCTGAGAAAACTGGTGGTGGTGGGGGGGGGCGGGCATTCAGGCAACAGGGCAAACAGCTTGCTTACTCTGGACGTTCTTGTGGGGAAGTGGGGACTTAGCAACAGGGGCTCAGCCCGCATAACCCCAGAAGCCCTCCCAGAACAGCCCCAGAACCGCTTCTGGAATGGCAAGGAGAAGTGGGTCTTCCACCTACTAGACGTGGAGGAAAGGGCTGGGGTCTGCAGGGCCACCCTCACCTTCAGGGACTGGCTGGGAGGCTCACAGGACCCAGCACATGCTTGTGGCTTGTGTGCTCACAGCTGAGATGGGTCACAGCACGCAGTAGGGATGCACGGGAGGGAGGGCCCCTGCTCCGGTCACCTCATGACCCTTCATGCCCCCTCCTTCCCTCGAGGGTCTCTAGGGTGTCTCTTCCCCCAGCGACGAAGGGCAGAACCATGACAGTTACCCCCACCCCCGTCCCCCCAGGGAGGCTCATTAGAGACTTGGCACCCGGTTGGGGGCTGGTCACGTGGTGTTGTCTGCCCTCACCCTCCAAAATGCCAGTGCCCAGAAGGGGAGCCGGGGCTCAGCATGAACCACATGGTTTGTGCAAACAGCGCAGGCGCAGGGGGCTGCCCCTAACGGGAGGCGGGAGGGTTTAGATCAGGGCAGGGAGCTGCTCACCAGCTGCATTAGCTTCCCGGGGCAGCTGTGACGAACGACCACAAACCGAGGCTCAGAGCAACAGAAACCTGTCCTCTCTCAGTCCTGGAGACCAGACGTCTGAGGTCAAGGTGTCCCAGGGCCGCGCTCCCTCCAGAGGCTCCAGGGGAGGGTCCTGCCTGCCTCTTCCAGCTTCTGGGGGCTCCAGGCATACCTGGGCTTGTGGCCGCATCCCTCCCATCTCTACCTCCATCTTCACATGGTGTCTCCTGTGTGTCTGTGTCTCTCCTCGTCTCTTAGAAGGACACCGTCCCTGATTTAGGGCCACCCTGATCCAGGATGATCTCATCTTCAGATCCGTAACTAATTATACCTGCAAAGACCCTACTTCCAAATAAGGTTCCATTCCCAGATTCTGGGGGGCATGACATGGACATAACTCTTGGGGGGACCCCCACCCATTCAACCCACTGTAGTACCCAGTTCCCAGATGCCAGCCGACCTTCCTCAGGACAGCATCAGGCTGGTGATGTTCTGTCTTTCTGCAGAGTTGCCTCTTGTTTCTTGTGGTAACAGTGAGGTTGGGTGGGGAGCGCTTCTGGCTGACCTCCCGGTCATTCCAGGGACCACACTGACGTGTCCTTCCCGGGAGAGTGCGAGCACGGCCAGGGCTCCCTGTGAACACTCCACACTGACCGCTCGGTGGTCAGACACCTGCATGGGCTGGACCGGTCCCCGGACCTCTGCACCTTCTACCACATCAACAGCCTGGTGGACTCTGTGCGGGCCTGTGACCAGGAGGTGGGGACCGGCAGGATGGGTGGGAGCCCTCCTGCCTGCCACGTGGCCTCCAGCCCACCACAGACCCTCTGGTCCTGCCATGGACACCCCCATCGCATTAACCCCCAAGAGGGCTTCTGGGAGGGGTGAGAATTTGGCCATGAAGCGGACCAGGGCAGGCCCTAACTGCAGCAGGTGAAGGCAAGGACTGGGGGTGCTTGGCTATTTGTCCCCCAAAGACCCCGAATGTGGGCTCTCACTTGATGGGTCCACCTCCACCTCAGCTCACCTGGGGGGTTGCTGCAGGGAGAGCGTGTCCTTGGGTGATTTTCCAACTCTTCCCACACCCAGCTTCACCCCCTGGGCCCCCCTGGCCCCATTAATAGTCTTTAAATAGTGTCTCTCACCCAACAGGCCTGCGTGGGAGATTTTAATATTGTGTGGGAGTCCAGTGACCAGCGCCCATGTGTCCTGGGTGTCTCGGGAGGGGAAGGAGCCTCACTCTCACATTCCTGCCCCAGTGCACCTGGGGTCGGGGGCAGCGGACCCAGGCTTTGTTCTGGCAGAAGCTCCCTTTCTGTGAACAAGTCTTCCCCCACTCCCGTTATCCTCCCTGGAGGCTCAGGAGGCCACAGCATCGGGGCACCTCCAGCACCAGGACTCCACCCTAGGGAATTTCTCAAGAGCAGGGACCAGGCCTGGAGGCGGAGGGGAGGAGGGAGCCGGCCTCTTCAGGATCCCCGGGGCTAGGATGCCTCCTACGCAGGAGGGCCTTGGACTCAGCTTAACTACCACCCAGGGTCTCCTACCCCTCCCCTGGTAGTGGGGGTCCTTCGGATTCCAGGGCCCCAAGATCCTCCCCACCGACTTCTGACCCCACCTGCAGAGTCGGGGACCCAGAGACCCCCTCCCTGGCTTCTTTTTTCTTGGAGGCTCCCAGAATTCCCTGAAGCTGTTATACCCAGGGTTTATTATGGTGAAGGATGCAAGTTAAAATCAGCGAGGACAGAGGGGATGAGCAGGGTCCAGCCTCCTCGGCTGTGGCAGCCCAGGGAAGCCCACCTGAGTCCTGAAGTGCAGGGTTTATTGGGGTCTGTCACGTCAATGTGGGGACCACCATGTGCCTGACCTTGGCCTCCAGCCCCCGGGGGCGACTCAGGAAGCCCCACCGTGTATGACGCCGTGAGCACAGGCCAGCCTGGAGTGAGGCCCACGGAGCGCGGACACTCCCATCAGACTCAAGGTGGCCTCTGGAGCCAGGAGCAGAGGCCCAGCCTCTCTGTGGGCAGGTGAACCCACACCGCACAGGCCCTGGTGCAGTGCCCATTCCGTGTGGTCAGCATGGGTGCACGCGGGTCAGCCAGTGTGTGTGTGTCTCAGCCTGTGACCGCTGACCACACTGTCCTGCTCTGCTCACAAAAGAGCGTGGCCAACGGAGGGACAACGGGGGCAGGAACAAAGCCCGGTCATGGTCCTGCTGGGTGAGAAAGGGTCCAAGGAGCAGGAACCCGGCTGCCCTTGCCTGGTGAGCCGAGAGCTGACGTCCATCCTGTGGGCAGCCCCTCTCCCCACGTCCCGAGGTAGAGCTGCCTTTCCTGCCCCCCGGGGCAGGGTCATGCCTGTGTATACAGCAGGACGCACAGCAGTGCACGCAGCAGGCCTGATGCCTGCCCTTGGCACGTACTTGGGGGCTTGCTGAGGGTGGAACATCCTGACAGGACATGGGCCGACCCCGCGGAGGATGTAGGGGCGAAGCGCTGGGAGCATCTGGAGGGGATCCTCACCTGTCTGCACAGGTGGACTGAGGCCACAGACCAAGGGTGGGCAGGCGGGGAGCCCAGTCCTGGGTCATCCCTGAGGCTGGAGGAGGGGTGTGGAGATGGGGGTGATGGTGGTGGGGAGGAGGGGCTGATCACAGGGCTGTGGAGAGGGACCATCCGAGGCAGCGGGGAAGGTGAAGACTGTGCCTGATGGGAGGACGGAGAGACCAGCAGGCGGCGCTGTAGGCGCGGGTAGCAGGGCTGCTCCCTGCAGGGCGACGCCAGAGCCCCGCACCGCTGGAAACCTCGCGGTGTCCGGACAGAACCCCAGAGGATGGGGGCCCGGATGGGCGGGAAGAGTTTGGAAAAGTCACCTTATCTCCACATGTCCTGGGGGAGGGGTCCCCGCTCCAGCCTCGTTCCTTAGAGTCTCCCCACCTGGGGAAGTCAGCACACTCAACAGCCGGTCGTGCACGGCTTGGAATTTGTCCAGAGGATGAAGGGGAAGCGGGGAAAGAATGAGAAACAAGCTCTACGTGCTTGGAGAGCACATGCCACTCTAATTTCCAATCAGGAAGAGGAATTTCCCAAAGGCTCAGGCTGCCCCTGTAACCAGAATGGGGCTTAAAGCAATCCTGCCACTTTGTGGCCAGTTCCAGAAACAAGTTGAAGACAGGTGTTCAGGGGGACTGCAATCCACAACGCCTGCAGGGTTGTGAATGACAACTATGGTGGGAAAATGTCTTGGGGTAAGTAATTGAAAAGGACCTGGAAACAAGGCAAAATTGCAGGAACCGGATTGCAAGAGGTAGATTGGACTCGCCGTTAAAGCACATGAAAGCTGCTCAACATTGCCTACAATTCAGTTTGCCAAAAAGGGCGTACAGGTGAAATCCATACGCCCTTGTGCCAACCAAACATGCGGGAAATACAAGTCAACACTACAAAGATGTATCACTTTGCCCCAGTCAGAATGGCCATCCTCACAAAGTGTAAAAACAAGAAATGGAGGAGATGACGTGGAGAAAATGGAACCCTGCTACGCTGATGGTGGGAATGTCAATTGCTAACAGCCACACTGGAGAAGGGTATGATGTTTCCTAAAAATTCTAAACAATAGAGCTATAGTGACTTCCCTGGTGGCGCAGTGGTTAAGAATCCAACTGCCAATGCAGAGGACACGGGTTCGAGCCCTGGTCCGGAAAGATAACACATGCCGTGGAGCAGCTAAGCCCGTGCGCCACAACTACTGAGCCTGTGCTCTAGAGCCCATGAGCCACAACTACTGAAGCCCGACACCTAGAGCCCGTGCTCTGCAAGAAGAGAAGCCACTGCAATGAGAAGCCCATGCACTTCAACAAAGAGTAGCCCCAACTTGCTGCAACTAGAGAAAGCCCACGAGCAATAACAAAGACCCAACGCAGGCAAGAAAAATTAATTTAAAAAAACAGAGCTACAGAGCATACGGCACTTCCACTCCTGGGTGTATATCTCGGGATAACCATAAATCCACAGGACACAGGCACTTCAACTATTAATGCAGCCCTTTTGCAGGCGCCTCGACTTGGAAACAATATAAAAGTCCTTGGAAGGAAAAAAATGGATAAAGAAGATATGGTACTTATGTACAATGGAATATTACTCAGCCATGAAATCAATGAAATAAGGCCAGTTGCAGCAACTCAGGTGGACTCAGGTACGATCATTCTAAGTGACATAAGTCAGACACAAAAAGACACTTAGCATAAGCTATCACTTATAGGTGGAATCTAAACATGGCTACACATGAACTAAGTTACAAAACAAACAGAGTCACACATTTAGCAAACAAACTTATGGCTGCTAAAGGGGAAAGGTGGGGTGGGGTGAGGCATAAACCAGAGGGTTGAAATTAACACAGATACTGTTCCAAAGACCAAATAAGTAATCGACAAGACCTACTCTGTAGCTCAAAGAACTGGACTCGGCACACTCTAGTCACCGGCAAAGAATACATACGACCAGTAAGAATCTGAAAAAGAATTTATGGATGTCTCTCTGTAAGTGAATCAAGTGGATGTGCAGCAGCAAGAAAGACAGCATTGAAAAGCAGCTGCACCCCATTATAAACATAAACTACAAAAACAACACACAGGGAGAAACTGTTACAAAATGCGTTCAGGGGCTGTGATGAAACCTGCATTGGCCCCATCTAGATCCGCATCTGGACGGGACAAGAGCAGAGGTCTCAATCTCTGTCTTGAGGTTTACAGTCAAATGCTAGCTCAGTCACTTTACCTCTGTTCATACACTGCTGATTATTTTCAACAAATCACAAAGATATCGGCATTTTATATTTACTGTTCGGTGCTTGAGCTGGAGTAGCAGGCAGCACCTTGAGTATATTAATCCTGGCTGAGCTATGCTGACCTGGAGCGCTACTTGGAGATGCCCAAATCTGTAAGGTAGTCATAACAGTCCCTGCACTTGTAATAATTTTCTTTATAGTTGTACCCACTACGATTGCAGGGTTTGAAAACTGACTTGGGCCACTAATAACTGGGGCACCTGAGGTAACATTTCCCCAAATAAATCATATAAACTTTTGACTACTTCCCCCATCATTCTTACTCCTACTCATATCACCAATAGTAGAAGCTGGTTCTGGTACAAGTGGAACCGTATATTCAGCTCTAGCCTGCAATCTGGCCCATGCAGGAGCCTCTGTCGACCTAACCGTTTTCTCCTTACATTTAGCAGGTGTCTCTTCAGTTCTTCGTGCTATTTCTTGTATTACTATAGTCTTTAATCCAAAACCAGCAGTCATATCCCAATACCAAACACCATTATTTGTTTAATCTTCCCCAACTATAGCCATATTACTATAATTACCAATCTCAGTCCGAGCAGCCAGAATTGCCATACTGTTAAGAGATAGAAATCTAAACACTACTTTCTTTGACCCTGCAGGAGGAGACCGAATCCTATACCAACGCCTGTTTTGATTCTTTGGTCACCCTGAAGTCTGTATTCATGGCCTACCAGGGTTTGTTATAATCTCACATATCATTACATACTATTTAGGACAAAAACTGCCTTTCAGCTATTTGGGAATAGTTTGAGTCATGTCCACTGGCTTTTTAGGAGTTCTCTTGTGGGCCCATCATAGGTTTACCATAGGGATAGCTGTCGACTCAGGAGCATACTTTGCTTCAGCTACCGTAATTACTTCTATCCCTACAGGAGTAAAAGTATCTAGCTGATTAGCGACTCTTTTTTAATTTTTTTTTTTTTTTTTTTTTTTTTTGGCTGCGTTGGGTCTTCGTTGCTGCGCGCCAGCTTTCTCTGGTTGTGGTGAGCAGGAGCTACCTTCGTCGTGGTGCGCGGGCTGCTCATTGCGGTGGCTTCTCTTGCTGCAGAGCACGGCCTCTAGGCGCGTGGGCTTCAGTAGTTGTGGCTCGCGGGCTCTAGAGGGCAGGCTCAGTAGTTGTGGCGCACGGGCTCTAGAGGGCAGGCTCAGTAGTTGTGGCGCACGGGCTTTTTGCTCCGTGGCATGTGGGATCTTCCCAGACGAGGGCTCGAACCCGTATCCCCTGCATTGGCAGGCGAATTCTTTTTTTTTTTTTTTCCTCCCCTCACCTTGTCTTAAGATGAGGAATGTCTGAATTTTAGACATTTATTGAAAATGTGTACATTTCATATAAATGGACTAGACTCCTTAAGCTGGTACAATGTTTCCACAGACTGTCTACTATATAGAGGTCTGGCAGCCTCTGGAGTGCCTGCAGCCTGACCAAATTCTCTGCTATTGCCCACGAGGGATTAAGAAATGGCACATGGAAAATGGTGGGCAGACTCACAAACACTTGTTTGGGCTGTTGCTTTCCTCTTCATCTTTTATTCCCATCAGTCCTAGGCCAGAGAGCAACCCACGAGTGCTCTCAGTTCCTGGCAGCAGGATGAGGCAGAGGGTGCCTGGGCACAGGCTGTGGTAGAGCTTTCCTATCTTCCTGCCCCAGCGCCAGGCTGCTATCTTTGGGTGGTCCACCTTCACCATCTGCAAGGTCTCCTGCTCCGAGGGGGGAGGTATGACACGAAGCCCTGGGGGCCTTGATTCAGGAGGTAAGCCCCTGGGCCATGAATGGAGGTGCCTGGGGGCTAGGGCATGCCTGCCTTTCAGCTTCCAGTTCTTGCCTGTGAGAATGCCAAGGGCCCTCTGGGCACTGCCAAAAGTTTTGCATCTCAAGAAACAGTATTTTTTCTGCTTTCCACTTTTAAGATCTTTAGGCAAGATCACAGCTTCCAGGCCCAGGAAGAGGCTGGACTGTTGCAACAGGTGTTCCTTGAAGGTTTCACTCACTCCAGACAGGTATATAGTAGCTTGGTTCTCAGAATCTTGTTCCAGCTCATTCACAAGGATGTCACAATCAAGGGTGAGCTCTGTCACAGGCCTCTGCACCTTGATGCAGGTACCTTCTACCAGGATGCCATCCAAAGACTCTATGGCCAGCTGGGCACCTTCCAGGATTTCGTATTGTATACAGAGATGTGGCTGATGGGTTTCAAGAATAAGAGTCACTGACCGGACTGGACCAAAACTCTTAAACAGCCTCTTCAGAGCTCTAAGGTTACAATTTTTGCTAAATGGCCCAGCATAGACAGTTGACATCTCCATCCACTTGATCCTCATTCTTTTGCTCACCTCCTCAGTGAGGTTGGGTGGAAAGGGTTCAAAAGAGAACTGCACGATGCTGAAGGTAAACAGGGGGATTTCCACTCTAGCCTGCTCAAGAACCTCTTTATTTGAAAGGCACTTAATAGTTTGCCAGTTTTTGGAAGAAGAAAGTTCAGTAGCATCTGCCTCCCGAGTCAAGGAGCTTCTGGCCCATTGAGTCCCAGCATTCTAAAACACTTGTGTTTAGCTGCTGAACTACTTCTGCTGTATTTTTCGTCTCTAGGCCTGCTGCTTCTAGTTCTTGGTGACTAGCTAGTGCCTCCAGATTTAGTTCTGCAATCTTCTTTGGGCCATATTTGAGGAAATACCGAGCCAATTCAAGGGCTGTTCTAGCATCTTCTGTGGCATCATGACCAAACCTATCTGGACACTGTATACCCTTCCCCAAAATAACTTTGGCTAAGAACTTGAGCTTAAATCTTCTGCCCTGCTCTCTGACATAAAGCAATGATGTATCAGTAACATACGGATGTATCATTTTCAGTGCTCTGAGATCTAAGTCTAAGGAGTGGCCCACTAACACAGCGTCGGGAGGAAGCAGTGCTTTTAACTGTCTCTGTACATCTTTGAGTGTGGTTGTCACTGGGTTAAGAATCTTCTTTGTGATTCCTGAGAAACTGGTGAGGTAGTCCACAATCTTGTTGTCAGGTTTAACAAGTTCATCCATAACACAGCAGCCTCCTTCAGCAACCAATGAGATGCGTGTTAGTTCTCGCCCCTTGGATGTCAGGCACACTTCACAGTCAAGCCCAAAGAGAGGACTGTTGTCGGTTATAGAACCACAACATCTTTGTAGGCACAAAGTTTTCACAGTCAGGAAAACCTTGTAATGGAAAGTGATATGTTTTCATTTCCTCCTTTGTGAGAAGGCATCTGGTCAAGCTTACTTTCTTAGAGCCATACTTTTGAACGATGGGGTCATTCTGCAGGTTGATGCTGACTTTTGAGCTGGAAGAAGGTAAAGACCCTTCCATTTCTTTAGGCAGATCCCCAATTATTTGTTTCTTTTGCAGCCCAATGATATCAGCTAGGAAATCAGATGATGGGGGAGGCAAGCAGAACTTGTGTCTGAATGCCTTTCGGAGAAACCCAAACTCCAAATAGAACCTGTAAAAGTGTAGCTGACTCATTCCCTGCAGTATAAAAACCACCACGTTGTTCAGGTGGTTTTGGTGAAAAAGCTGGCACCCGCTAGGCTTAGGAACACTGAATTTGCCCAGAACTGCACGCTTCAGCAATTCACATAGCTGACCATGAGTTATTTCACGGCTTCCAGCAAATCAAATGGTAGATAAGCGGGCTTTCTTGGCCTCGGGCTGCTGCCTCTCCTCAAGATCCCAACGGTCTCTCATCACCTCAGACGCCCCGACCAGCTTATTCGGGACTCGCCTCCTCTTCCTGCCCTTCTTGGGGGTCCTCCCGGTCCTTTCCTTCTCTGGCTCCATGAGCAACCCCAGCAGCTGCCTCAGCCTTGGGCCGGCAGGCGAATTCTTGACCACTGCGTCACCAGGGAAGTCCCTAGTTAACATCTGTTCACGGAGGTAATATTATGTGACCTCCCACTATATTATGAGTGTTAGGCTTTAGTTTTTCTTTTTACGGTAGGTGGTTTGACAGGAATCATCTTAGCCAACTCACCCCCGGACATTGTCCTCCAGGATACCTACTATGTAGTAGCACACTTCCGTGACCTAATGTCCATGGGAGCAGTCTTCACTATTATAGGAGGCTTCCCACACTGATTCCCACTATTCTCAGGTTATACAGTTAACTCAGCATGAGCAAAAATTCACTTCACACGTATATCCGTAGTAGTAAATATGACTTCCTGCAGCACTTTCTTGGCCTCTCAGGGATGTCACTACGTTAGTCCGAGCACCCTGAGGCACACACAACATGAAATATTTTGTCTTCAGGCTCATTCAACTCAGTAGCAGCAGTAATGCTAATAATCTTCATACTTTGAAAAGCATTTGCGTCTAAACAAGAAGTCTTAACAGTGGAAACTGCTACTCCTGACCTAGAATGGTTACACGAATGTCCTTCACCATATCCTATGTTTCAAGATCCTACCTATGTAAATGTAAAATAAGGAAGGACTCAAGTCCTTTTCAACCAGTTTCAAGCCAACACCATAACAATTATGTCTTTCTCAATAAATGAGACAAAATTTAAAAGTGATGTAACTTTGTCAAAGTTAAATCATAGGCTAAATTCCTGTCTATCAAGAGGCGTATCAATTTCTTCTAGGCTCTCAAGATGCAACATCACCGATTATGGAAGAACTTTTACATTTTCATCATCACACATTCATAGTTATTTTTAAAATAAGTTCTCTAGTCCTCTATATTATTTCACTAATATTGACAACTAAACTACCTCATATACATACAATAGATGCACAGGGAGAGAAAATCTGAACAATTTACCAGCCACTATTGTAATCTTAATTGCCCTATCATCATTGTGAATCCTTTACATGATACATGAAATCAATAACTCTTCCCAAACCATACAAACTATGGGTCAGTAATGATACTGAAGCTACAAATACACAGATTATGAAGATTTAAATGTTGACTCCTCTGTAATCCCCACATCAGAGCTAAAACCAGGAGAAAAATGACTAATAGAAGTCAACAACCGAGTAGTTAGAGATAGTCATTGAATATTAGTTTCATCTGAAATTGTTGTACACTCCTGAGCTGTTCCTTCTTAGGCCTAAAAAGAGCTGCTATCCCAGGACGCCTAACTTAAAGAATCCTAATACCAACAGGACCAGGCCTATGTTGTGGACAAGAGAGCTCGTTTTCCTGAGTTCAAAGACAGGACAGAGGGATATGGCTGAGATATGGGGTGAATCTGGAGCCCATGGGGATGCACTCTCCAAGCTCCAGGATAGGAATGGGGCCTCTAGGGTCCCAGACCACCCACCACACCCTCCCGAGCAGGATCTGGGCAACATTCCTTGTCAGTGATGAGGCAGCCCTAGCGCTTGTCACGCCCCGATGTTGGGTCCTATGTGGGCCCCATGCTCTTGGGACCACACCCCACGCTCTGCAGGTCCATGCTACAGGGTCCTTCCTGCCTCAGGAGTAGAGACCACACAGCAAGCAGTCCCCTCCCCAACCAGCAGGAGGAGGGGAGGAGAGCAGGGGCCCCAGGGGAATCCCACTCAGACAACAACACCCCAGGGGTGCCAGCGGGGACAGTGATGATGCAGATGAGGCAGAGACCAAGAGATGGGACCAGAGGACCCAACAGGCAGCTGGTCAGGTCCTGGCTCATCTGCACCCCAGACACCTTTGTCCCTCATACACCCCCTTCCTCATACACCCTCTCCTTAAATGCAGATTCTTCAGAGGCAAACAGGCAGAGCTTCAGACTGAAAGTCAGCTCTTCCAAAATGACCCATCAGCAAACACTGCAGGATTCCACTCCAGTGGGTGCCCTGGAGTCGACAACTCAGTGACTGAAGTGGGTATCGGTGCCAGGGGCAGTGGGAGGGAATGGGGAGTGAGACTTTCATGGTTGTGGAAGTTTGGTTTTACAAGATGAAAAGCTCTAGGGATGGTGGTGATGGCTCCACGAGAAGGTGAGTATATCTGATGCCTCAGAAACGTGAGCTTAAAATGGTGATGACGGTAAAGGGTATGTGACGAGTGTTTTATTTCACTTAAAATAAATTCTTAAAATGATGTCTTGTTAATTGAGATTCCATTTCGACTCCCTTTCATCACAATTGTCGGAGGCCCAAACATAGTCCCCCACCTGACAGGCCATCATGGTACCCTCACGGAGCACGTGGGAGACCATTCTTGGGAGGGGGGGGGGGGCTAGTCTGTGCTCACCTGACCTCTGTCCAGGGGGACCCAGGCAGTGGTAACCCCCATATATTAGACATATGATATGGTATGATATTAATATGATACCACCAAGTGTTGTCACTCACCCGAACACAGAGCAGCAACCCACTCAAACATGTCTGACCTCATATGATTGTGACAAGATTAAGAGAAGCAAAGGAACCACAGGTTAATCAGGGCAACACCCTTAATGCAGAGGTTGGAAATCTCAAAGGGGACAGGACACACTGCAGGCAAAGAGCGCATATGCGGTCTCCCCGTACATGTGATCCTGACCCACGCAGGTGTGGTGAGACCCACACAGTCCCCGCACCCTATACCTGGGGTCACACATCCACACTCACCAGGGTGACCCACCTCCCCAGACCCTGCACCTAAAGTCACACGTTCTCACTCAACAGGTGACCCCACCTCCCCAGACCGCCCCCCACCTGGGGTCACAGGTCCACACTCACCAGGATGACCTCACCTCCCCAGACCCTGCACCTGGGGTCACACGTCTCCTTGGTCAGGACACCATGGCTCTGCTGGTTGCTCCCCTAATGTGGAAACAAGCTGGGTTCCTGGGACCTCCTGGGATGGCAAAAGAAGTGTAAGGTGGGTCTCCTCTCCCCACACTTGTCCCAGAGGAGTCCTCCTCTTCTCACTTTGGTTCTGTGTGATTTTAACTGTTTTTAAAGCTTTCATGCTAGAGTTGAACCCATAACCTTGGTGCTGGCAGGCTCAGTCCTTTCTTGTCTCACTTCCATGTTGAGAAAACTCACAGGACAGCAGGGCTGAAAGCCGAGGGGCAGCTCTGGACTCTGCTGAGTAGGGACGGTAGACTGGAAGGAGAGCTCAGCAGCAGCCTCAGCTGTTACCCATCGGCCTTTTGCCCGATCTGCTTGCCCTGCATTCAATTCACCAGCTAACCCTGCCTCCCTACGCACCATGCACGTGCTGGTAAATTGGAATTATTGCCAGGTAGCCCTCCTGAGGATTCTCCACAAGCCCCAGGGAAGGTGAACCTTGCAGGGATTAAGACTAAGGCCCCGACCATAGCACTGACCCTTGGGAGGACCAGGTCACCACACTCAGAAGAGAGGCTGTTACGTAGACAAGCCCACCTCAGGCTCCAGACCCCAGACATCTAAGCACTGACCTTCAGATGCAGGAGGCACGGAGCTTCCCAGTACTGAGGCCAGGCCGGGTCTCTACCCAGGTCCCCATAGTCCTAGCGTACACAGAACATGGTCAGGTCTAAATGTTCTTATTATAGACAGCACATGGTCAGCTCTAAATATAATCAGTAGACAGGACATGGAGAGGTCTAAATCTACCATGTAGACAGAACTTGATCATGTTTAAACTAGCTTAGGGCTGATCTCATAGGAGGTACAGGTCACACACATGGGTCTCTCATCTTTGGACACCCACATCAGGAAACTGAACAAAATCTTTGTCATTAAACATTTCAACAGGCAAAACAGAAATGTTCCCAATTTCTCTGGCCACCTGATGGTCAGGATCCACGGGCGAGCCACGGACTTCTTAGAGTGCAGCCCAGTCTGCTGCCAGGACAGACAAGAAGTGGCCCGATTCCAGCCTCCCAGGCTTCCAGAAGGAGGCGGCCACACTGGAAGCCCAGGCAGGACAGTCCTGCATGGTCCGGGCCGGGAGATCCGCTCTGTCCATTCCGCTGGCCGATTCCGGGCGGGGCGCTCAGGGCCGCTGAGAGCCCTGCACTCAGGTCCTGCTTCCCTGCAGCGTGTGCGTGTGCGTGCGTGTGTGCGCGTGCGTGTGCGCGTGTGTGTAGAGGGGGCGGTGGCTGACGGCTCCTATGGCTCCCGGTCAGGTGACCTCATGCCCTGGGGCTGACACTCAGCAGGGCGCCGCGCTGTCTTCCAGGGGAGGCACGGGGAGAGGTTGGGGCACACAAGCCGTTGGAGAGGAGAACCCACCGCGGAACTCCTTGCACGCTGGCTCGCCCCACCCGGGGACCCGCCTGCCCATCGTGGGCCCCATGCCACCTCCCAGCCCCCCACCCCCGAGGGCAGGGTGCCTGCTCTTTCAAAAGCACAGGGTCTCACATGAAGGAGACCCAGTGGGGGCAGTCACCACCCCCCCCCCGCTCCTGATGCTGAGTTTGGGAGAATGCACCCCCTTGACTGGGCGATGGGCCCCTGTGAGGAAAGAGGTGGCGGCCCCATCCAAGTCGGGGCCTGGCTGAGAGACGGGAACACAGGAGCCAAGTGCAGGGCCTGGAGGCCGGGCCAACAGGAGGGACACCCCAGGCCCTGGCCGGGCTCTCCCATTGTGACATTGTAGCTTACAGGGGACCTGGGGCAGGTGACTGAATGTAATGGGGGGTCTAAGCTGGACCCTGAATGGGGTTTAAAGAAGGTGTGAAGGGTGTTACTGAGACAGTGACAGTCACTGGACGACAGACTCCCCGAGATCTGTGACCTTTACGTGGCTACGCAGGATTGTTAGAGCAGCTGCGTGCGGATATACCTGGGGCACGATTCAGTCTGCAGCCAACTTGCAAGTGGTTCCAGCAAACACGCAGGTGTGCGCACAGGCAGGCACAGCACACACACAAACACATGCACGTGCACAGCACAAATATATTCACACACTAGCATGTGAACACACATGCATGCATATGCCCATGCACACACTAACGTGTGCAAGTGCACACACCTATGCACATGTATGCAAACAGGCACATGCACACGCGTAGCACACACACAGGGAATAAAGTGAATACCGTAAAGCATTAATTCCTGAACACAAGTGAAGCTGACATGTATTCTTCCCTTTTTCTTAGCTTTGATGTTTCTCACGATAAAAAGTCTAAGAAAAAAGTTAATGGCAAATGACTTTTGATTCATAGGCCTTTCTGACATTATTCCACAAATATTATGACAGGAGAAATGAATGTAGATATTACATGTGTCCACTAATGGATGAAAGGAGAAGAAAAACACGGTCCACCAATACAAGGGAGTGTTATTCAGCCTAAAAAGGAAGGCAATTCTGACACAGGCTGCAGCAGGGATGAACCTTGAGGGCATTATGCTCAGTGATGTAAGCTAGACACAAAAAAACAAACAGTGCTTGATCCACTCATACAAGGCCCCTAGAGCAGTCGGAAGCATAGAGACAGAAAGTAGGATGTTGAGTGCCAGGGGCTGAGGGAGGGACAATGGGGAGTGAGCGTTTAATGGGGACTGTTTCAATTTTGCAAGATGAAAAAGTTCTGGAGGACGATGGCGGTCAAGTTTGCACAACAGTGGGAATTACTTCTTGACCCTGAAATGTGCACTTAAAAATGGTTAAGATAGTAAAGTTTATGTTATGTGTATTTGACCACAATTTTTAAAACTTTGTTAAAAACAACAGGAAATAGTCCATGAATACCACAAGATGAACAACTTCACTAACAACCGAGGGATTAAAGCCATAAGAAAAATACTGTGCATACACCTACCAGAATGGCAGACATGAAAGACATAGTATCAAATATCAGCAGGATGTGGAGCAATGGAAAGCCTGGTACGCAGCGGGGGGTGCAACCACTTCTGAAACAATCGGGCCTCAGATAGTGAAGTCCGTGCACACAGACCCACAGTGCTCCTCCCAGTTGAACACAAACCCACCAGCCCTGCACCGGGACACACGGACATGGACTCCGCAGCCACAGGAGCCAAACCTGAAAGAACCTGAAGGCCAACACAGGCGGATGCAGAAATGAACCATGCACGCTCCTATGAAGGAATGTTCCACAGCAATGGAGTACATTTTGTTTAAAGTTAGTAAAACTATAAAAATTATTTTTTAAAAAAGACTATATTCACAAGATGAAAGAATCTCATGGACCCAATGCTGAGCCATCAAGAGCAATAAAGCAGCATGCACGGTACACCCACTTACAGACTTTGGAACTAGCCAAAGCTGGGCTGCCTTATTTAGGGATGCGTGCCCGGGCATAAACTATGAGGACAAGTCACTGACACAAAATCAGGGGAACAGCTGCCTCATGGTGGGGAGGAGGCTGGGACGAGGGAAGCGCACTCCTGGGTGTCCACCCATCATGTTCTGTTTCTTGATCTTTATGATTATTCTTTACATGTATATAACCTAATCCTTAATAGGTACTTACAGCTCATCATTTTTGTTTATTAAAAAGGGGGTCCCCCAACAAAGTAGAAGGAGACCTGCTTCTCCCAGGGAAGAAAAGGAATAGTTTCTACCAGTGAAATCTCGATACCATGGCTGCTTCAACCATCAAGCCTGACAACAACTCCCGTGAGAGGGGCACCGGGGCCACAACACTCAGAAGGAGGCTCTGGGACCTCAGTCCTGGGTCACTGTCTCTGAGGAGCCCACGGCACCTGGTCAAAGTTCTCAGTCGTTCTGTGCATGACCCTTTTGCCTTGGTTGCTGTGGCACAGCTCGGCCGGCACCATCGCTGGGAGAGAAAGAAGAAACGTGCAGAAGAGGGAACCGGGCTTCAAGCTGACCCACCTCTTTCTACAGAGACGATGCCACAGTCCCTAAGAGAGGACAGCAAGGCCACGGAGTTATTTGTAGTGAGGTGGATGGACCTAGAGTCTGTTATACAGAGTGAAGTAAGTCAGAAAGAGAAAAACAAATACCGTATGCTAACACATATATAGGGAATCTAAAAAAAAAAAATGGTTCTGAAGAACCTAGGGGCAGGACAGGAATAAAGACGCAGACGTAGAGAATGGACTTGAGGACACGGGGAGGGGGAAGGGTAAGCTGGGACGAAGTGAGAGAGTGGCATGGACATATATACACTACCAAATGTAAAATAGCTAGCTAGTGGGAAGCAGCCGCATAGCACAGGGAGATCAGCTCGGTGCTTTGTGACCACCTAGAGGGGTGGGATAGGGAGGGTGGGAGGGAGACGCAAGAGGGAGGGGATATGGGGATATATGTATACGTATAGCTGACTCACTTTGTTATAAAGCAGAAACTAACACACCACTGTAAAGCAATTATACCCCAATAAAGATGTTTTTAAAAAAAAGAAAAAAAAAGATGAGGTGAGAGGGACTTCCCTGGTGGTCCAGTGGTTAGGACTTCACCTTCCTGTGCAGGGTGTGCAGGTTCATTCCCTGGTCAGGGAGCTAAGATCCCACATGCCTCCCGGCCAAAGAACCAAAACATAAAGCAGAAGCAATACTGTAACAAATTCAGTAAAGACTTTGAAAAATAGTCCACATCAAAAAAAACGACATGAGAAAGGGAATTCCCTGGTGGTCCAGTGGTTAGGACTTGGAGCTTTCACTGCCATGGACTTCCGGGATTGATCCCTAAGATCTCGCAACTAAGGTCTCACAAGCAGCGTAACGCAGCCCAAAAAAAAAAAACAAAAAAAAAAAAGATGACACGAGAAAATACTCTGCACTGTTCAACAACAGCAAGACAAAAACACCAGACAACATACCACATGTGGGCCTCTAGATCCACAAGATACTTTACGTTTTGCTGGTGGGAGTGCAGAATGGTGCAACTCTTCAGGAAACTAGCAGGAACTCCTGGTCAATCCTCTCGAGTATAAACCCAAGAGTGTGGTGAGCATCAGGGTATGTTCACCGGGGTGTTTGCAGCAACCTCACCCAGAACAGTAAAGACATGGAAACACTCACAAAGATGGCCGGTGGGAGAATGGAAAAGGGAAGGAGGCTGCGTGGGGTTCTGGCCACACAGGGTCACACAGCAATCAGAATGAACGAAGGGCTTCCCTGGTGGTGCAGTGACTGACTCCGTGATCCCAATGCAGGGGGACCGGGTTCAATCCCTGGTCAGGGAACTAGATCCCCCATGCCACAACTGAGAGTTCTCATGCTGCAATTAAAGATCCCGCGTGCCACAACTAGGACCCAGCACAGCATAAATAAATAAATAAATAAATAAATAAATAAATAAATAAATAAATAAATATTTAAAAAGACAGAGGCTTTGTTTTTGTTTTTGTTTTTTTTGCCACGCTGCCACACGGTATGCAGGATCTTAGTTCTCCCACCAGGGATCAAACCCGCAGCCCCCCACAGAGGAAGCCTGGAGTCCTAAACACTGGACCACCAGGGAATTCCCGAGAGGCCCGTTTTTATTTCTTTCACATAAAATGTTTTTCAATATGGTTCCAAACAAACTGTCATCTAAACCATATCTTTTATTATACTTGTCAGGTCCAAATGGGGGATACTGAAAAAAAAAAGGTAGGATTTCAAAATGTAGGTTTTGCAGCTCTTATGTCTTTTTTGGCCTACTGCTAAACAAAAATGTTTCAGCCTTTACCTTTAATTATGCTGAAAACACATGCTGATTCTGCAGTCTACAAGAAATTAAAAATTTCATAATTGATTAGCTTATCAGGGGACCCATTTTTTTTCTCTTTCCTTCTCTCTCGCTCCCTCTTTTTCCGTCTTTCTTTCTTTCTCTCTCTTTCCCCCTCTCCCTCTCCCTTCCCTCCCTTCCTCCCTTTTTCTTTTTTTTTTTTTTTTTTAACATTTTGGTAGAAAATACATGAGTTCTAGAGCCACAGAAGCCTAGATGTTAATCTTGGTTTGGATTCTCAGCACCATATTTATCGTTTTTCCTTTGGTGAGTTAATTAACCCCTCTGAAGTTAAGTTTCTTCAGCTATAAAATGGAAACAGTGACACATAACTTACAAAGTTTTGGGGCCGGACTGAATGAGTCAATACATGTAAATGCCCATGGTAGACACTTAATACTAATGCCATTTCCCCTCCATTTATGTCACAATCTAGTTTGGAGATAATTATTTTTAAGTATTATTTATCCAACTATACAGGTAACAATTATTAAGCCTGAACTCCAGACCCAATACCAAGGAAAAAAAAGAGTCATCCTTTTCTTTCTTTTTTTAATCAATTTTTTTTATTTGTTTATTTATTTATTTATTTTTGGCTGTGTTGGGTCTTCGTTTCTGTGCGAGGGCTTTCTCTAGTTGTGGCGAGCGGGGGCCACCCTTCATCGCGGTGCGCGGGCCTCTCACTGTCGCGGCCTCTCTTGTTGTGGAGCACAGGCTCCAGACGCGCAGGCTCAGTAGTTGTGACTCACGGGCCTAGTTGCTCCGCGGCACGTGGGATCATCCCAGACCAGGGCTCGAACCCGTGCCCCCTGCATTGGCAGGCAGATTCTCAACCACTGCGCCACCAGGGAAGCCCCCATCATTTTCTTTAAGAGAATTTAAGATATGGGGTGAAGGTCAAAGTGGCTGTGGCATTCATATATGTATATATATATAGAGAGAGAGAGAGAGAGAGAGAGCGAGAGCGAGAGAGAGAGAGAGAGAGACAGAGATGAAGAGAGACAGAAAGCGTATGAGAGGGAAAGAGAGCTGCCAAAGCTGGACTTCAGTCCTTCCAGATCAGAGCTTCACAACTTGTTCTGCCCTTACAAACTGGCGGGAGCACATAGGAGTGGAGGTGTGCGGATGCCAGTATGACCGGTGACAAAGGGCTGAATTGCCCCGGACCTGGGGAATTTCAGTTTCCACTTTGATCTTACACCAGTCTTTTCATCTTATGTGGAGACAAGGGGTATAAAGAATTCCCTAAATGTCAGGACAATGTAGAATCGGATACGGGGCTCCTTCTGTCACCAGATACTCCACCTTAAATGCCAGCCAATTATAAGCTTGGGCTTCTTCCTGAATAAAGTGGTGCCACATAAAAGTCTCAGACAAGACAACTCCATAGAAACCAACCTCTGTATCACCACTTCAAGCCCTCCTCAGGATTTAGAACCTTATTTCCAAGTTTGGGAGATTACGACTTGGAAAAAGTGATCCTAAATATCTCTATGGTAACAGAAAAAAAGTTCAATATCACTATGTAAACACTGGAAGCACTCCAATTAGAACTTAATTGTTTAGTTTCTGTCATACTCCAAAATCACGGTCCCCTAGATACATTACCTACCCAGTAAGGACAAGCTTGTGCAGTTGTTGATGTATTAGTCAGGGTTCTCCAGAGAAACAGAACCAATGTGGATAGATAGGTAGATGCATACATGCATACATAAATACACAGATACAAATATACAGATGATACATACATACATACATAGATGATCGCTACATACATACAGATAGATAATAGATCTTACATACATACATATAGATACACACATACATACATACATATTAATACATACATACATACACAGCTTATACACACATACATACGTATGATAGATAATGATGATGATAGATAGATAGATAGATAGATAGATAGATAGATAGATAGATAGATAGACAGACAGACAGATAGACAGACAGGCATTGGTTCATGCAATTATGGAGGCTGGAGCCCTAAAATCTGCCACTTGCAAGCTGGAAAACTGTTTCAGTTCCGGGAGAGAACGAGGGGAGCCAAATGTTTAAGTCCTAGTCTGAATATGGAGGTCCAAGAACCAGGAGTACTAATGTCTGGGAGCAGGAGAGAGAAAGGATTTTCCGTTTCTCTCCTGTTTTGTTCTTCGAGGCCTACATCAATTGACAGTGACCACACACACGGGTGTTTTTGATCATCATTACTCAGTCAGCTAATTCAATGCTACCTTCTCCTGGAAACGTGCTCACACCACACCAAAAAATAGTCTTTTACCATCTATCAGGGCCTCCTTCAGCCCAACCAATTTGACACATAAGATTAACAGTCACAACTGGCAATAAATACTGCTTCTATGTGAATCAGACAAGACGAATCGTGTCTACTTTACATGTTTGAAAAGAGATGAAAAGTCTCCATGAGATAAATAAATGTCAAACATTTTATTGTATGGACCTACTCCCAGGGCTAGGAGCTTGGTTTCAGAGGATGTGGAAAATGTATTTAGAGTTGTTCTTTTCTTCTTATTTATTCTCATTCAAATCGAAATACTTACCTCCCTTTGCTGACCTCTGACTCTCAGCAACTAACATGAGTCTTCTCTCCACAGACACCAACTAAAACTTTACTGTGTGAAACATCCTGGGAAGTTTGATGTGGGGGAAGTAAAGGAATTCAGAGGATGCCATCCCACAGTATGCTGCTCTGGCACGATGCTTACTTTGAGCTGAAGCTGCTTGAGGACAGACTGATGCAGGGAACTCACCCTGACTAAAAATAAAGTATACATTTCCCCTTTTGCAAAGAAATTTATAAGCATAGGAGAAAATTGTGTTGTAAAGATGCCTCCATACCACGAAGAGAGATACATCTGCCAAGAAGTCTGCTTTTAAGTGATGACTGAGATCCATCACTCTGGGATAATGACAAGTCTTAGCACACTGTCAACTACTAGGAGCCTCCGAGAACACAGATGACAGCTTGGACAATCACACAGGTTTGAGAGTTTACCATGAACTAGGGCAGGTTGAACAATAAGCTCTGTCTCCTCCACAAGGCCACTCCTTCAAGACAGGAAGGTGGGTTTTACCTACTGCACAGACTAACACAGAGAGTCAAGGAAAATGAAGAAACAGAGGATTGTGTACCAAAGAAAAGAAAGATCAGGATAAAAGTCCAGACACAGACCTTAAAAAAATGGAGATCGGTGATTTACCTGATAGTGTTCCAAATGATGGTCATAAAGATGCTCACTGAGGTCAGGAGAACAATGTGTGAACAAAGTGAGAATTTCAACAAAGAGACAGAAAATACAAGAAAGTACCAAACAAAAACTACAGAGCTATAGAACGCAATAACTGTACTGAAGAATTCAGTAAAGAGGGTCAACAACAGACTAGATGAAGCATGAGAAAGAATCAGTGAACTCAAAGTCAGGGCAGTGGATTATACTCAATTAGAGGTGCAAAATATATGAAAGAGTGAAGCTAGCTAGAGGGACATACAGCCATCATCAGGTGGAGCAATAATCACATTATACAGGTTCCAGAGGGGAACAGAGGGAGAAGAGGGCAGAAAGTTTTTTTTTTTTTAATTGGCTGAAAACTTACCTAACCTGGAGAAAAAAGGGATATCTAGATCCAGGAAGCCCAGATAGTTCCAAACAAGATGAATCCAAAGAGACCCACACTGAAGCAAAGTATAATTAAACTGTCAAAATTTAAAAGCAACAAGAGAAGAGCAAGATGTTATGTGCATGGGAACCCCCATAAGACAATCAGCAGATTACTCAGCAGAAAGTTTGAAGGCCTGAAAGGAGTGGCATGATACAGTCAAAGTGATGAAAGAAAAAAACCCTGCCAACCAAGAATACTCCACCCAGAAAAGTAGTCCTCCAGCTTAGAAACAGAAGTAAGAGCTTTGGAGACAAGCAAAATATAAAAGAGCTCATCAGCACCAGAGAAGTTTTACAAAAATTCTTAAAGAAAATGCTTCAAGCCAAAACAAAAGGTGCTAATTAGTAACAGAAAAACATAAAAATATAAATCTCACCAGCAAAGGAAAATGTATAAATTCAGAATACTCTAATGTTATAATGCTGGTGGCTAAATCACCTATAAATCTAGCGTGGAGGTTGTAGACAAAAGTGATAAGATTAACTATAATTGCATAAACTACTAGTGAATATACATGATGAAAGATGTAAATTCTGATATAAAAAACATAAAATGTAGGAGAGAGAATAAAAAAGGAGAGCTCTAGTATGCATTCGAATTTAGGAAGTTGTCAGTTTAAAATAGAGTGTTGTAAGTTATTTTCTACAAGCCTGATAGGAACCATGAAGCAAAAACTTATAATCGATCCACAGAAGAGAAAGAGAAAGAACTCAAAGCATATCACTACGGAAAAATCATCAAATCACAACAGAAGAGAATAAGGAAGATAGAAACACGGGAATTCCCTGGCAGTCCAGTGGTTAGGACTTGGCATTTTCACTGCCGAGGGCGCAGGTTCAATCCCTGCTTGGGGAACTAAGATCCCACGAGCCAGGTGGTGCAGCCAATAGATAGATAGATACATAGATGGATAGACAGATAGATAGACAGATAGATAGATAAAAAAAAAAGAAAGAAAGAAAGAAACAAAGGCAGTACAAAAGAGCCAGAAAGCAGTGAATGAAATGGCCATATAAGTTTTTACCTGTCAATAATTACTTTAAATTTACTTGGGCTAAATTCTCATGCAAAGATACTGAGTGGCAGAATGGATTAAAAACAAGACCTGGCTATACACTGCCAATAAAAGTCTCACTTCAGCTCTAAAGACACAAACAAACTGAAAGTGAAGGAATTTCCATTTGCATTTCCTTTTGTGCAACTGGAAACCAAAAGAAAGCAGGGGTAGCCATGTTTATTTCAGGCAAAAAAAAAAAGCTTTACGCCTAAAACTATAATAAGAGACTGTTCAGCCTATAATGAAAAAAGGCTCAACCCAAAAAGATGATATAACATTTGTAAATACTTAGGCACCCAACATAGGATATTAAGCAAATATTAACAGACCTCAAAAGAGAAATTGGCAGCAACACAATAACAGTAGGGAACTTCAATACCCCACCTTCAAGAATGGACAGATCATCTAGACCGAAAATCAATTTAAAAAGCAATGCTCTTAAACTACACGTGAAACCAGATGGACGTAACAGACCCTTACAGAACACTGCACCCCAAAACCGCAGGATGTGCTTTCTTCTCGGGCACACAAGGAACATTCTCCAAGATGAATAACCATATGTTAGACTACAAAACAAGTCGTAATAAACTTAAGAAGACTGAAATGACATCAAGCATTTTTTTCTGACCACAATGTACAAAACTAGAAATCAACTAGAAAGAGAAAAGTAGAAAATTCATAAATATTCGAGATTAAAACACATGCTATTGAACAACACCAGTGGGTCAAAGAAGACAGCAAAAGAGAGATTATAAAATATCTACAGACAAATAAAAATGGGAATTCAGTATACCAAAACTTGTGGGACACAGCAAAAGCAGTTCTAAGAGGAAAGTTTATAACAATAAATACCTACTTTAAGAAACAAGAAAGATCTTCAAGAAACAAACTAATTTTACACATCAAGGCCTAGAAAGAGAAGAGCAAACTAAGCCCAAAATTAGTAAAAGGAAGGAAGTAACAAAGATTTGAGTGGAAATAAATGAAATCGAGATAAAAAGACAATGAAATTAAACGCTGTATTTTTGGAAAAGGTAATGAAGATAGACAAACCTTTAGGTAGACCCACCAAGAGTGAGGACTCAAAATAAATAAAGTAGACATAAAAGGGGAGACACTACAACTGATATCACAGATATACAAAAGATCATGAGAGGTTGCTATCAACAGTAACTCACCAACAGAGCGGATACCCTAGAAAACGTAACTGACAAACTCCTTGACTTTTGGCCCAACCCAGATTGGTTCATGAAGGAATAGAAAATCTGAAAAGACCAATAATGAGTGAAGAGATTGAATCAGTGATCAAAAACCTTACAACAAATAAAATTTTATGACCAGATGGCTTCACTAATGAATTCTACCTGACAGTTAAAAAAGAATTAATACCAATTTTTCACAAACTCTTCTAAAAACTAGAAGAGGGAATGATTTCTACTAATTTTATGAGGGCAGCATTATTCTGACACCAAAACCACAAAGGACACTACTTGAGAAAAAAAGAGTACAGGCCAATAAAGCTGATGAATATGGATGCATGAATTCTCAGCTAACTGAATTCACCAAGTCATTGCATGGACCATCCACCATGATCACGTGCGATTTATTCCAGGGACGGTGATTCCATATGATCATCTCAATAGATGCAGAAACAGCATTTGACAAAATTCAACATCCACTCAGGGTAAACTCTCTTTTAAAAATGGGAACAGAGAGGGAGTTCCCTGGTGGCCTAGTGGTTAGGATTCCGGGCTTTCACTGCCAGGGCCTGGGGTCGGGGAACTGAGATCCCACAAGCTGCACAGCATGGCCCAAAAATAAAAATAAATAAATAAATATTTTTAAAAATGGGTACAGAGAGAATATTTCACAACATAACCAAGGCACATTTGATAAACTCAGAGCTAACATCATACTCCACAGCTAAAAGCTAAAAGTGTTTCTCCTAAGATGAGGAACAAGACAAGGATTCCCAGTCTCACCACTTTTATTTGACAGGGCACCAGATGTTTTAGTCAGAGCAATTAGGCAAGAAAATAAACAAAATATATCCAAATCAGAAAGGAAAAAGAAAGACCGTCTCTGTTTGCAGAAGACATGATATTATTTACAGAAAACCCTGAAGGCCCCATCAAAAAGTTGTGAAAACTAATAAACAATTTCAGGGAACTTGCAGGCTACAAAATTAATATACAAAAGTCAATTGTACTTTTATACATTTACAACAAACTTTTAGAACTAAAAGTTAAGAAAACAATGCTTTTGGGGCTTCCCTGGTGGCGCAGTGGTTAAGAATCCCCCTGCCAATGCAGGGGACATGGGTTCTAGCCCTGGTCTGGGAAGATCCCACATCCCGCGGAGCAACTAAGTCCGTGTGCCTAGAGCCCGTGCTCTGCAACAAGAGAAGCCACCACAGTGAGAAGCCCGTGCACCGCAACGAAGAGTGACCCCTGCTCACTACAACTAGAGAAAGCCCGTGCGCAGCAACAAAGACCCAACACAGCCAAAAATAATAATAAATAAGTTAATTAAATTTATTTATTAAAAAAGAAAATAATGCTTTTACAATTTCATCAGAAAGAATAAAATACCTAGGAATAAAGTTAACCAAGTACATGAAAGATCTGTGCACTGAAATACTATTAGACATTGATGAAAGAAATTGAAGACCCAAATAAATGAGAAGTTATCTTGTGCTCATGGACTGGAAAAGTTAATATTATGAAGATGTCCATACTACCCAAAGCAATTTAGAAATGCAATGCAATCCCTTTTTTAAACAGAAATTGAACAAACAACCCTCAAATTTGTACAGTACCACAAAAGACCACAAATAGCCATTGCAATCATGAGAAAGAAAAATAAAGCCAGAGGCACTGCATTACTGATTTTAATATATACTACCAAGCTATAGTAATTAAAACAGTATGGTAACGGCATACAAGTTGACACATAGACCAATGGGTCAGAAAAGAGAGCCCAGTAGCACACCCTCAGGTATACGGTCAACTAACATTTGTCAAGGGAGCCAAGAACAATCCATGGGGAAGGAATAGTCTCTTCAACATATGGTGTTGAGAGGGGCTTCCCTGGTGGCACAGTGGTTAAGGATCTGCCTGCCAATGCAGGGGACACGGGGTTGGAGCCCTGGTCGAGGAAGATCCCACGTGCCACGGAGCAACTAAGCCTGTGCGCCACAACTACTGAGCTGTGCTCTAGAGCCCACCAGCCACACAACTATGGAAGCCCGCGTGCCTAGAGCCCGTGCTCCGCAAGAAGAGAAACCACTGCAATGAGAAGCCTGTGCACCGCAATGAAGAGTAGCCCCCGCTCGCCACGACTATAGAAAGCCCCATGCAGCAACGAAGACCCAACGCAGCCAAAAATAAAAATAAATAAATAAATAAAATATTTTTTAAAAAACATACGGTGTTGAGATAACTAGATAACCACATGTAGAAAAAGGAAATTGGACCCCTACTTACATCACTTACAAAAATTAACTCAAATGGATTAAAGACCTGAACATAAGCCCTGACACCATGAAACTCCTAAAAGACAACCTAAGGAAGAAGCTTCTGACAGTGGTCTTGCCAATGATTTTTTAGCTATGACACCAAAAGCATAAGCAATGAAAGCAAAAGGATCGAGGGAAACTACATCAAACTAAAAAGCTTCTGCACAGCCGAAGAAACAATCAGGAATATGAAAAGGCAACTTATGGAATGTGAGAAATTATCTGTCCACCATGTATCAGATAAGGAGTTACTATCAAAATTATATAAGGGACTCATGCACTCAATCACAAAAAACCAAAACCAATTAATTATAAAAAGGGCAGAGGAACAGAATGGACATGTTTCCAAAGAAGACATCCATAAGGCCAACAGGTGCATAAAAATGCTCCATGATACTAATCATCAGAGAATTGTAACTCAAAATCATAAGGAGCTATCACCTCACACCCGTTAGAATGGCCACCATCAAGAAGACAAGTGATGACAAGTGTTGGTGAGGATGTGGAGAGAAAGACAAATACTGTATGATACCACTTCTTTTTCTTTTTTTTTTTTTTTTTTTTTTGGCTGTGTTGGGTCTTTGTTGCTGCATGCAGGCTTTCTCTCTAGTTGCAGCGAGCGGGGGTTACTCTTCGTTGCAGTGCACGGGCTTCTCATTGCAGTGGCTTCTCTTGTTGCAGAGCACAGGCTCCAGGCACATTGGCTTCTGTAGTTGCGGCACATGGGCTCAGTAGCTGTGGTTCACGGGCTCTAGAGCGCAGGCTCAGTAGTTATGGCGCATGGGCTTAGTTGCTCCGCAGCATGTGGGATCTTCCCGGACCAGGCCTCGAACCCGTGTCCCCTGCATTGGCAGGCAGATTCTTAACCACTGCACCACCATGGAAGTCCTGTATGATACCACTTCTATGTGAAATGTAAAAGAAAGAGGAAATGTAAAAACAGAGAGTAGAATTATGACTAAGAGAGGCTAGGGGGTGGGGGAATTGGGGAGACAGGTTTTAGGGTACGATTTGCAACTTGTAGGTACACAAGTCCTGGAGATCTAAGGCAAGAACAGTGATTACAGTCAACAACACTGTATTGTAAACTTAAAAGTTTCTAAGAGACTAAATCGTGTTATCATCACAAAATAGAAATTATAATTATGTGAGGTGATAGAGGTGTTAGCTAAAGCTATGGTGGTAATCATGTTACAATGTATAAATGTATGCAATCACCACTTTGTACACCAACATTTATATGATGTTATACGTCAATTCTATCTCAATAAAAATTAATTTTAAATAAATAAAGTTTAAATAAAAGGAGGTTCAAAGGGAAGTAAAAAGCCAGCCCAAGCCAAATGCTCTTTAGTCTGGTTAGAGTTTAGGTCAGACGTTGGACTTTACTGCCTCCTGAGGAGAAAAGGCCGAGACTCTCACTGGAGCCCCTGGAAGGCTGGGCTGTGAATGAGAGAAAACCATCAACAGAGCAGCCCTCAAACACCCTGGAACCCAGCCTGAAGTAGCTCAGTCCCTAACTGGAGCAAGGTGATCTACGGGTGTTGGTGGGGTCACTCCTCTCTGGAGGAAAGTCACATTACTCAGAACCTCCATAAATTTTCAGACACATCTCTGGACTTCAGTCTGAATCTGTTAGCCAAACCATGAGACATGATGTGAGGACCAAGAGTCAGAAAGAGAAGAAAAGAGGACAACGGAAAGAGTTCAAAGGAGATCAGGACTTGGTGTTCATCCAACACTGAGCTTGAAATGCAAAAGAGCCCCAGGGAGAGGGCAGATGATCCCCGGTAGGGAGACCCCACACACACACACACACACACACACACACACACACACAAGCCAGTGGGGAGGTCTGCTCCGAAGGCTGCAGGAGCAAAAGGCAGGAGGAGGGTGGTGCTGCATCCACAACACAGTTAACATCAAGGGTGTGGAAGTGGGTGGGTACTGAATTCATCTGATCTCTCATTTAAATTTCTCTTTAATGTTCACCGATAAAAGAATGGAACGCACTGGCAGCGGCAGAACAATGGAGGACTTCAGTGCAGACGGAACGTTGGAAATTGGAAGGAGTTTCAAAGACAGGCCCATCAAGATGCACTTGAAGATGAGAGGGTAGGGTTTCAAAAGTGTTTGTAGAAGCAGCACAGCTATAACTGAGTGCATTTAGGAAAACCCTGGGAACAAATGTTATGACCAAAAGTGGTTTTCTGTGGACTATGTGGGAAGTGTAAGTCCTTCGGCTGGTGGGAGATTTTTGTCTTTTTAATTCTATGTCATGTACCTGTATTACATGGGGAAAAGTCAATATAATTTTGCGTTACTTTATAATAAAAATGCTTCTTTTTACTTAGACATTTTACTTTATTAATTTTACATCATATTATAAAATAATATTTAGTTCGTTGAACATTATTTAGATACAGAAGGAGACTGGTTTTCCTTCCCCACAGGGGTAAAGACTGGTGTCTGCATATATATGGAATCTAAAAAAAAAAATGGTTCTGAAGAACCTAGGGGCAGGACAGGAATAAAGACGCAGACGTAGAGAATGGACTTGAGGACACGGGGAGGGGGAAGGGTAAGTTGGGACGAAGTGAGAGAGTGGCATGGACATATATACACTACCAAATGTAACATAGCTAGCTAGTGGGAAGCAGCCGCATAGCACAGGGAGATCAGCTCGGTGCTTTGTGACCACTTAGAGGGGTGGGATAGGGAGGGTGGGAGGGAGACGCAAGAGGGAGGGGATATGGGGATATATGTATACGTACAGCTGACTCACTTTGTTATACAGCAGAAACTAACACAACATTGTGAAGCAATTATACCCCAACAAAGATGTTAAATAAAAAATAAAATAAAATAAAGACTAGTGTCTGTTATTCATCAGGAATTACTCAGCTTACATTCACTGAAAGTGCACTGAAATGTAGATGCAAGAAGGAAGGGAGGGATTAACATTCACAGGACTCCCTCTGGATGCCAGAGTCACTGATAGGCATTTCTACCTAACTTTCTGATGGAATTTCAGTGAATGCTACATTCAGCCTCCTGATCTCCGTGTCCCACCTTGGGAAATATGCTCTCCAGAGTGTCCTAGTTTATGCTAGGTGGGAACTGAGCCCACATCACTCTCACCCCACAGACCACAGCCACCCCAGAAGGAGACAGACAGTGCTGGTTGGGAGGGGCCCTCTAGTACCCTGAACCCACTTTGGGTTTAGAGAAGAAGAGATTAAATAGAGGAAGCAGAAAACCCCAGTGTTCAAGAGCACTAATTTGGAGAAATGTTATGAATCTGCCCCTAAAGAAGCCCATGAAAATTTTTGTTATTACTGGGACCAGTGAACTCAGGTCAAGACCCAGCTGCTGACTCAGGTCTCTCTCCGGGCCAAAGTCTCAAGCTCAATTTGCTCTCTTAGAGTTTACAAAATATTAGAGGGCACCAACAAGTGGTTTTTCAAGATTTATCTCACAGCCCTGATCAGTGACCTATCAAAGAGACCTGATGTGAGAACATCGATGCCTCTTGACCGCCCCTGATGTACGGAAATCCCCTGTCATCGCCTGCAGACTTCTAGAACATGATATTCAGCTTTGCCATCTTATTACTGATTTCATCATATATATTGATATTACTTCTATATTACCAGTGGTTGTACAGGGGTCGGGAGGCTGGTTTATAATTTATTTATCACCTACTATCACTTCCTTAACTCTGGAGGTCTTGACATTTTTAACATTGGTGGCCACACCAAAGAGGAGTGCGGCTATGAAGGTATAAATGCGACCAAAGACCAGTTTCAAATATAGGATTGATGCTTGGCTTGTTTTTACTGAGCGAATTCTTCTTGAACTGGGTCCGCTGTCCATGCTCCCTCCAGGACCTCTCTTTAAGCACAGTGGAGGCTCCCAGCCTACATGGCAATGGCAATTCCTTCTATTGTTGCAAATTCCTCTATGATTGCATTTCTTAGGGGGACAGTCATAAGTTATTGCATCTATACGAGCATTGCAGGCGCTATTGAGACAGAACCTCTCAGGAGCGCAGGGGGTACCACTTCTCACATGACCAACATCAGTTGTTTCTGGGGAATAGTGACTGCCTACTCCCCAACACCAGACCCCTGAGATCTTTGACTGGTGGAATGAAACATGTTCCTGCAACCGGGGAACACGAGTGACATTGCTACACTGCAGCCTTCCACATTTTGTGTCTTCTTCTCCACAAGCAGCATAGTTCAACACCCTATCATTTCTTGTACAGTGCCCAAATCGATTGGCTTTTCTATTTATTGTATAGCAGACGTCATGAGCGTTAATAGCGTGTCTTCCAAAGATTTCTCTGCAGTGCATTGTGCGGTCAGTGCAGTTTCCATGATAGCAGTAGCCTTCTTCAGTACAGGGCGTTCCATCCTGCATATAAAAATCTTCTGGGCATTGACTGGTTGTTCCAAAACAGTACTCTGGAAGATCACATGTATTCTGGATTGGTCTGCAGAGTGTCCCAGGTTCAGAGTAGGTACAGTTTGTACAGCATAGTCCTTCATCACAAGTAGCCCCTTCCTCCAACATGCAGTCATACTCACAGCATTTGTTGCTGTAACACTGCTTGAAGGAGCCACAGTCACATTGCTCCCAATCCTCCACTATATAGTTTCCACAACGCATCTTTATCAGGCTTTCATTAAAATAGCTCACCGTTGTGTTAAATATACAACTGCCCCGTAGTCCTACTATGTTCCACCAATGCCCAATGGAACAGTCACTGAAGGCATCTGTCAAGGCTGGGTATTTTGCCATAAGGCAGGTGCTCCTTCTCATGCAATAGCAGTTATCACCATCATACCACAGACCAAAACTTCTCCCAATGAGTTGGGTTGATACGATAGCTAATATTAAATAATGTCTGCCTAGATAACCAACGAAGAGTAGACTACGATCAGTTGTACACATAGTATAGGTCTCTGGCTCAAATTGACCTGGTCGTGGTCCATCACGAATTACTATCAAGGATGAAGTGGTTTCTGTAACTAGTCTGAAATTGTTTGCATGATAACGAGCATATGCACCACCTGGTACTCTATAGTCATTCATGACAGTTGGATCTCTTTCATTAAATAGTACCACTGCAACCAGATAGAACCTTACAGCAAGACCTTGTTGAAAGGAGTCCACTATACTACACATATGTACCAGGGTTTCTACACACTTAGACACATTGTTGTATACATGATACATTGAATTAGAATATTGAACAAATCCTTTCATAATTCCCTTATGTGCTGCAAACACCCTAGCACCACTCCTGGGGGCTACACTGACATCAGCTTCAGGGAACAGTGGGTGTCTATCCTCCTTGTGTCCCGGTCCATATGCAGGTCCTGTTGCACTGGCATCTGCCACTATCTGAGAAACCACATGTTCAAACCTTTCCGAATCCTTGAGGGGTTTGATTTCATATGCAAGGTCATCCAACTTCATAATACCTTCAAGACCCCCATAGCACGTGTCCACGGTGACCATGGAAAAAGGAATCTCCTCCAGGTAGCCAAGGTAGTAACAATCTGAAGGGACGAAGGGGTAGTCCATCTGCAAGGCTCCTTGGTCATCCTGAGTCATCAGCAGCAGGTGTCCGGGCCAAAATAACTTCTTGCGCCGCATGTGGATAACGTGCCTCTGGCCCCCAAAATGCAGGCTGTAGGAGAGCCAGCCCGGCGTCTGAACACCCTTGCCTCGGTGCAACTCCTTCCTGGGTATCACCAACTCCGAAGAGATGTAGCGCCATGAAGGACGGCCTTGAGAGCACTGGACTGGAGCCAGTACTGCCCAGAGTCCAAGCAGCACGACAGCTGCCCCCAGGGTGACCTGGCCCTCTGCCAGCCTTGGGGCCTTGCTCAGGGACATCTACCAATGAGTTAAAAGCAGGATCCCAGAGGAGCCAGGTCTACACCATCTGCTGTGGCCACCTCCTACAAAGGAGACAGTGACAGAGAAAAAGAGGTTGCTGGGTGGGTCTCCTAATGGGATTAGGTAACAGTCCCAGGGCGTGGCAGTGGATGCGTCTGGATATGAACTCAGCCAGGGCTGAGGTGGGAGAGCGGAGGGCTATGTCCATGAGTGCTACCATGGAATTGAGGGCTTACTGGGTCAGCATCTAGAGTAGGAGTCATTGTTCCTCAGTGCTCTGTGAAACCCTTCAGAGTGCACCATCTAATGCTCCCTTAATCATCAGATTTTATTTTCCTTGCCCCAGCGGGTGAGAAGAGACACCACTCCTGACCACGTGAGAGCCCCAGGGGCGTTCCCTCTGTCCTTTGCCGTGGTTCTTTCCTGGACGTGGTAGGTTCCTCCTATGCATGTGCTGATCCCTTCTCTCTGTTGGTGCCCAATGTGAGAGAACAAATATTTCACTCTTGGGAAATTTTGTACTTGTTTTGAGAGGAGGAAAAAAAGCTAGTACCAGGTCATGATCAGAAGAAATATTTCATTGTCCTCCAGACTATGAATATTTCCCTTTTAATTTACAAACACAGTCCTGCCATCTAAACCGAATGTGATCGGGGATGAACTTCCAAGGTAGGACGTTTACTCCTTGCCGTCTGCCTGCTGTTCTGTATTCCTCCCCATCCCAACTGGGCCTGCTCCTCCCTGATGGACCTAACACGTCGGCCAATCTTCCCCCCTGATAGGGCGAGAGTTAGACGCTCTTTCACTCCCACAGTAGGGCTTTCGCAGAGCATAGGATGAGGATACCTGACCCATAAAATCTAATGATGCTCCCCTTACCCCCCCGTGCAGCCCCAGGGCTTCACTCTGAGTCCTCACCATTCTGCTCTCTCAAACGAGTTCCCACTGACCTTCTGAATGCTAATTCTACACTTTTAATCTATACCCTGTACAAGATGATGTACTCTTTTCCCTCTGCTCACCATTTAATTACGCTTACACATATGGCTTTTACGTTTTTGCTTCTCATTTCTTTCTTCTTCTCCCATCTTCTATCTGGGCCTGTTTTCATCCTACTGTAAAATTACATCTCACAATCTCCTTCGGTGTCTGTTAGCTGACAATGCACTCTAACTTGTTTTTTCATCCTATGTCTTCCATTAAGGTGCTTTCTTCAGCATGAAATGCTTTCGTAAGGCCCAGTTTCATAGGTACAGTACTACAGACTTGCGCTAATTCCCCCCTCAGAATCCGGAGGCCACAAGCCCTTCTGTCCGCCTACGCGTCATGATGAGAAGTCTGACTTAACTGCGTATCTTAAACCACTTGAAGAGAATCAGACTTTTCCTTCAGAAATGGGATGATGGGATGAGGCCATGTGCCTGTGTGACTCAGGAGTTTTCTCTCTTCTCAGGTAGCCAGGCTGAGAACCACATCGTACAAAGGCATGAGGGAGAGGTGGTCTCCATGGAGAGGCTCAGCCTCACCTGTGTCATCTACATGTTCCCAGGTTCAGAATATTCCCTGTGGTGGATCCACATTCACCCAGGGAAGGGGCCGGAGTGGCTGCTGTGGCCTGGGCTCAGGGGCACACTCAGGACAGCATGACCTCCAGTCCTCAGTCAGCATCTCCAGGGACACAACCGAGAAGCAAGTGTTCTCACAGCTGTGCAGTTCCAAGGCCAGGAGTGCAGGCAGGTACGGCTGTGCCCGAGACACTGCAGTCCGAGTGCGTGGTGAGCCAGACACAAGCCTCGCAAGGGCAGGTGTGGGGGCTGCGGGGAACAGCCAGGGTCTCCCAGGAGATCTCAGGGCCTCAGAGGGAGGTCAGCGCTGCCAGCACAAGGCTGATCGTGGGAGCAGGCGCAGAGGGAGGTTCAGGGCTGTTCCCTGCCGGGGTCTGGGGCTTCCTCTCCTTAGAGCAGTCTCCCCCAGCCCATCTCTGCCTCATGATTCTATGCTTAACCCTGAAACCTCTGAATTAGGAAGATGTGCTGCCATAGGAGGAAAACACTCCCATGCACAGAAGGCAGAGTCCCTTACGACTGTTTACTCCTGTCCATAAATACCAATTAATTATCAAAACTTCTGAAGGAAGTTGGCTGAGTCCATACAAGAGGCTCTGCTGCAGCCAGCAACGCGGCAGTGCACGGCACAGCTCAGAGCACAACGAGCCAGCAAGCAGCGCTTTAAAGCGCATGATGGGTATCAGGCAACACCGGCGTCACACACCCAAAGCGAGAGAAGGAAGGCCGTGGTGGTGGTGCTTGCTGACTCGACACCACACTCACAGCACCAGCAGTATTAATAGTGGACATCAAGGCAATGCACAGTGACACCCATCCCCGACCAAAGCTCGACATAGAAGCTCAGTCTGATGATGCCACAGGCACACATGAAAGGAATTTGGAAAATGTATCACCTCCATCATTGAGGTGTCTGTTGAGAGCAGGGCAGACCTCTCAAGCACATCAGAAATGGTTTGATAGCACCAGCAATGGAGACGGATTAGGGTTTTTAATGTGGTTCCTGGGTGTGGGAGGGTAAGTGTTGTGCTCACGGGCGGGGCTCATGTGGTTTTGATCTCCCACCTGCATCGAAGGAGGGAGAAGCTGTGCTTCTTACCAAATTTCCCAGCAGTGGGCAGAGGACGAAGAGAGGAGTGAACTTTAAGGTGCCAGCTCTCAAACATCAGAAAATAGAGTAGGACTATTTCTTCCACTTAACACCTGCAAAAACTAACTGAAAAGAAAGGAGAAAAGGGCCATTATGGATAGAAAACAATCTGAGTCCTTAGAAAGTGGGGAGAATGATTATATGTTGGTTAGCAATAATAAGAAATAACAGAAAAGGGGTTCTTCAGTCCCTCCCCACTTCTCAGGACAAGGCTTCCAATATGAAAATTCCTCTTCAAGCTCGAGGGTAAAGTCCACCCCTGGGCTGCGGGAGCTCACAGCTCCCTCCGCAGACAGGGCTGAGGTCTCTGGGGAAGGCAGGGCTGTGGTCCGGAAGAAGAGGAGGCTGTGGGTTCTTCTCCTCCGCCTGGTGACACCTCCCCAAAGTGAGGGTCGCAGGTGTCAGACACGGGTCTGCGGGGATGGTTGTGGCCACAGGTGACTGACGGCGACTGATTCTCCTCGTGCCCAGGTGTCCTGTCCCAGGTGCAGGTACAGGAGTTGGGCCCAGGACTACACCTTGCAGACCCTCTCCCTCACCTGTGCTGTCTCTGGATTCCTCATCCCAACCAGTGGTTATTGCTGGAGCTGGGATCCATCAGCCCTTGGGGTGGGGGCTGCACGGGTCATCAGGAATATGCTAGAATGACGACTCAGCCCCAGCCCCAGCCCCTAGGAGTTAACTCCCCATCTCCAGAGACACATCCAGGAACCAGTTCTCCCTGCAGCTGAGCTCTGTAACCACCGAGGGCATGGCTGCAGACCGTTCGAGGGACACAGGGAGGGGAGGTCAGGGTGAGCCCAGACAGAAACTTCCCTGCAGGGAGACAGGAGGGGCTGGGCTGCAGGTCTCACTGAGGACCATGAGGCAGGGCTGAGGCCACCAGGGGATGCTCAGGACCCACTGAGCACAGAGACCAGCCACACGAGCAGGTGCGGATGGAGGTAGAGGTTTCCTGCCAGAGCCTGTGGTTCCCTCTGCGTCTCACCATTTCTCGCAGACCCTCTCTACGTTTGTAATTGTTTGTCAACTACAGATTTCTGATTAGAAACTTCTGCTCTAACATGAGCATACAGTCTCACGTGCACCAATGCAGAGTCCCACTTACAGAGCCAGTAATGACTGCTGATGGTCACCAGGAGCAGGGGTGTGAGGGAGCCTGAGGGAGCTGGTTGCTGGTTTCCCATCAGACTGGAAGAGCAGACCTCAACAGAAATCCTACACAAGGACAGTCTTTGCTGTCCTGGTCCCAGCCAGACGGAGCCTAAGGCCGGGCCAGTCCCTGAGAGAAGCTGACGGATTTTAAATCTAAACCTCCTCTCACCAGACTCAATGCTGAACAGTGAACATTGATCAGGCTGTCTCTCCTGTGAATCAGCTTTCTTTCTCCTTCATCTTTTTGTCCCCAAACCCTTTCTCCTTCCACTATCTGAAAAGGGGTCATGCCCCTTCTGTGGTCTAAACCCCAGGGGCAGACCCTTTACCTGGAGCTCAGGTGTGGCCCAGGCTGTGGCTGCCGCAGGCACCTGGGAAGGTGTGATGGGACTTTCAGACTTGCTGTGGACCAGGATGTGCCTGCTGTCCTCTGCACGTGCACTCACTGGGGAAGGTAAGTGGACATAAGTACTCAAGGGAGTGATGTTTGTTTAGACACAACGGGATGTGGAGTTTGAACTTGTCCTGATCAAACTATTGTGGGGTCACCACCCTGACCTGTGGCTTCCAGCAGAGCCTGATGGACACCCCGCTGTGCTGCGAGCTCTGGAGGATGGAGGCCGTGTGGCCGGTTGGAGACATACAACCTTCATGGGGCCAGACGTCAGGAAGGCCAGGCTGGAAATCTCGAGTAGTAGATGAAGCTGCTGTCCACTGTGGAACTGCATCTTCTTCGGGTCTGTTGTGATTGAATCAAGCCCAACCAGGTTATCTAGGATAATATTCCTAGATTAGAGTAAAATGATGGTAGAATTTAACAACATCTACAAAATAGCTTCGGGGTAACACCTGGATTAGGGATTGATCTCCAGAATAACTGGAGAGGGAGCCCAGGCTAGCTGACACATAAAACTGACCATTGCCGTTGTTATTTTATATTTTATATTTGCCCAAAGAAGCCGGTTCATATTATCAATAACTATGCTAAGGTATTTTTTCAGTTCTTTCAGGTCACCTAAAAAGCAGTCATCGAAAATGGATTCCATTTGCATGGAATTTGTTTTTAGGAAAGTATGTTTGTGATGCTGAGTGATGTCAGTCCTGATGCAGCTCTGACCCTGAGTGATAGAGAGAGAAGTAAGATCGGATGGGACGTCAAGTGTCCTTCAGGCCAAGGAAGGACCAGCTGGGGCATCTTCGAGCCCAAGTCGTCCTTCGGAGGACCCCCACACCTCATTGTTATGGTCCTGCCTCGGCATCAGCTGTGCAAGGACTGAATACAGACAACTCACCATGGAGTCTGGGCTGAGCTGCTTTGCCTTTGTTGCTATTTTACAAGGTAACTGATGGAGAACAAGAGATACTGAGGATGTGAGGGGATATGAGTGAGGGAATCCGTGGACGTGTGACAGTCTCCTGACCAGGATGTCTCTGTGTCTGCAGAGGTCCAGCTGGTGGAGTCTGGGGGAGGCTTGGTGTAGCCTGGGGGGGTCTCTGACACTCTCCTGTGCAGCCTCTGGAGTCACCTTCAGTAGCTACTGGATGAGCTGGGTGTGCCAGGCTCCAGGGAAGGGGCCGGAGTGGGTCTCATCCATTAATACTGGTACTGGTAGCACTAACTATGCGGACTCTGTGAAGGACTGACTTGTGATCTCCAGAGACAATGCCAGGAACATGCTGTATCTGCAAATGGACAGCCTGAGAGCCGTGGACAGGACCATGCATTACTGTGTAAGAGACACAATAAACGGAGATCAGTGTGAGCCCAGACACAAACCTCCCTGCAGGGAGACAGGAGGGGCTGGGCTGCAGGGTGTAATCAGGACACCAAGCAAGGAGTGCTCTGGACTCAGGAGCACGAGGTCAAGTCCCAGGGACAGGGCAGGTGCAGTGGCCTTAGCAGTGGATACCCTGGACAACAAATAACCCCATCTTCTCATTTATAATAAGCTACTGGGCCACTGTCCAAAAATTGTCCCCTTTGGTGTAAAAGCATCTGGGAATCTCTTGCCTCAAAGATACCTAAAACGTAAATCAAAATGACACATATTTCCATGTATGCTAAGACCTACAATGCCTTACTTACTAGGGCACTACTTATTTCCTTTGGAGTTATAGACTTTACTAATAGTAACTAAACTACACATTTCATTTTCAATGCACACAATGTAGGGTCTTGGAATATCATTCAGTAGAACCGTCATGTCCCTGATAGGTCCTAGACAGATGTTTGCTATTAGAAACATAATGCTCTTCTCAAATAATTCCTTTCCAAATTCCAGTCCGGCACATAATCCCCTGAATGTTTCTCTCCCTTCCCCCATGGCTTGATTTATTTTTTAATATATTTTACTATCTTTCCCCCATACCAAAAGGGTTGGACACCAGATCTAGGGCACATACTCTCCTGGAAGCACTAACCATAACCTGTCCTACAGGGCAGGTGGCTCATTTGATACAGGACCCCATATGCCCGCAAATAACAACAGTAGCAGAGACTGGTCAAGCACAGCTCACATCATCCTGATGATGGCTGATCTAATTAGTAACGGTCTAGTTGTTTTCATTAAATTATAATTGGAAGCCCACTCTGCCACAGAGACATTACTTCAGACAACATGGCAAATGCTGAGACCCACATCCACTGCAGCAGGAACTCACTTGGAGGTTCTCCAGTCCACATCCCAGATGATACCCGTCCAACTCAGGACCTTCCCATTGGTGATGACTTCATCCTGGATGCTAAATCCTGAGCCCCAGTAAAGCCTGTGGATGGTCCCTCTTAAAACACAAATGATGAACACATAACTTTTGCTGCTTTTCTTCTTTTGATATTGGTATTTCTATTATGTGTCTGGGCTCACCCTCTGCTTAGACCACAATCCTGGTATAATCCTTGCTCTCTGCCGAAATGTACACCCCCGTTTTCCCAAGATTAAAGCAAAGTCTGGAAGAGATTACTCCTATCTGTGCCATTCTGAAAATTAATGGGGCTTTTTAGCAAATGGAACAACTGGAAATCCACATGCAAGAGAGTGCATAGGTCTTGGCAAAGACCTTATAGTCTTCACAGAACTTTACTGAAAATGGTTCACAGAGTTGAATGTAAAATTCAAAACTCTAAAACCTCCAGGAGATAACACAGGAGAAAAACTAGATGATTTGGGGTAGAATGAATGATGACTCTTTAGGATCCATAAAATAAATCTTTGATAAGCTGGATTCTATTAAATTTTAAAACTTCTGCTCTGTGGAAGACAATGTCAAGACAATGAGAATACAAGCCACAGCCTAGGATAAATTATTTGTAACAGATTCATCTGGTAAAATACTGTTACCCAATTATACAAAGAACACTTGAAACTCAACAATATGAAAACAGAAAACCTGATTAAAAAATGGGCCAAAGGGACTTCCCTGGTGGCGCAGTGGTTAAGAATCCACCTGCCAATGCAGGGGACACGGGTCCAAGCCCTGGTGCTGCGGAGCAACTAAGCCCCTGCGCCACAACTACTAAGCCTGCGCTCTAGAGCTTGCGTGCCACAACTACTGAGCCCGTGGGCCACAACTACTGAAGCCCATACGCCCGGAGCCTGTGCTCTGCAACAAGAGAAGCCACTGCAATGAGAAGCCTGCGCACTGCATCGAAGAGGAGCCCCACTCACCGCAACCAGAGAAAGCCCGCGCACAGCAACAAAGACCCAACACAGCCAAAAATTAAAAAAAATAAAAAATAAATAAATTTTTTTTTTTTTAAAAAAAAGGGGCCAAAGACCTGAATAGAAACTTCACCAACGGAGATAAACAGGTAGCAAATGAGCATATGAGAAGAAGCTCTGCTTCACACGTGATCAGGGAAATGCAAAGTAAAACCATGATGTGATGACTATACACAGTTATTCAAACAGCCAAAATCTGGAACATGGACCACGCTACATGCCGGCAAGGCTGATAAACTGTCATGACACATCGCAATTACCCGCCACATGCCAGCAAGGCTGTAGAAGGAAAGGAACTCATTCACCGCTTGTTGTAACGCAAGACGGTGCATCCACTTTGGGAGACATTTCAGCAGTTTCTATGAAAGGAAACATGCTCTTACCATATGACCCAGCAATCATACACCTTGGTATTCACCCAAAGACATAGAAAACATAGGTCCACGTGACAACCTGCACACAAATGTTTATATCAGCTTTATTCATGGTTGACAAAACTTGGAAGCAACCAAGATGTCCTACGGTAAGTGAACAGATAAATAAACTGTGGTGCATCCAAACAATAGAATATTATCTGGCAATAAAAGAATGAAAGGACATGGAAGAGGCATGCATATTACTAAGTAAAAGAAGCCCATCCGAAAAGGCTTCATATTGTATGCTTTTAACTTTGTGATATTCTGGAAAACACAAAACTATGGAGACAGTAAAAAGATCAGTGATTGTGTGGAGTTCGGGAAGAGGAAGATGGATGAACAGGTGAAGTCAGAGGACTTTTAGGGCAGAGAAATACTCCTCGTGATTCCTTAATACTGGACACACGTCATACATTTGTAAAGTCCCGTGAAATGTACAAGAGTGAACCCTAAGGTAAGCTATGGACTTTGGGTAATTGCCATGTGTCATGACAGTTTATCAGCTGTAACAAATGTGCCATCTGAGGGTACTGATGATGGCGGAGGCTGTGCATGTGGGGGGGGGGTCAGTACGTATATGGGATAGCTCTGGACTGGCCCCCCCCCCATTATGCTGTAAACCTAAAACTGCTCTCAAAAAAGTAAAGTCTTAATTTAAAGAAAATAACGGATGAGGCTGCACTCTAGAGCCCACGAGCCACAACTACTGAAGCCTGCGCACCTAGAGCCCGTGCTCTGCAACAAGAGAAGCCACCGCAATGAGAAGCCTGCGCACCGCAGCAAAGAGTGGCCCCCGCTCGCTGCAACGAAGACCCAATGCAGCCAAAAATATAAATAAATAAATGAATGAATGAATGAATGAATTCAGGGAGCAGAAGTTTGAAAACGAAAGAAAATAATGCACATAGATGTTGTCTCCAGGAAGCACCGGCCTCCTTTCAGTCAACACCTTGACCCCTAGGGAGTAGGACCACCCGCTCCTACTACAGCCTTGGCTATACACAAATACTACTGTCTTTGCATAAACTTACTTACAGTTCATACTCTCAAAGGGCGTAACTTCTGGACCCGTCTCCTTGACCTGAGCATATTCTTTCTAATACTCTTCACAACTCGGCCCAGGTATTTTTAGAGAGCCCCAAAACTTCAAATCTGTTTTCCCGGCTAATGCCATACAAGTGGGGACTTGGTGACGAGCCAGTTTACAAGGAATCTTCACACTTTTACTTGTGTTTGTTCTTCCTATTCTCACAGTAAAATGTTTTATTCCATTTAGAGTGACTTCTGCCATACTCTCTGGAAGTCACTCACCCAAAGTTCCCTTCATTTGAAGCCAGAGCACCACAGGGACAATTGTAGCAACTATATTTTCCTATTTCTGTATTCTCAATGTTCTGATATGGGGGGCCTTGATCTTGCACAGACTGCCCCTTCCTGGGCTGCAAATTCCTGCAGATATCAGACACCTTCCTGTAGGTGTACCTCTGATGTACAAGCCACCAATCCAGAGCACATCTCTATTTTCTCTCTCTCTTACAAGCTCTCACACACCTTTCCATATTCCTCCTGACCTGGGTCACCCCAGGGCCAGGTCTCTGCCAACCAGGGACCACACATGCCCAAGAGCCTGACAAAATTATTCAAGTTATCCAGTGCTAATTTTACTCAGCATACCTACCCCGCCTCATCCATTCCAAAACCCCAGTCAGGTCTCTGGTGCATGTCCCGCCCCCTCTTCTGTCTCCTGACCAACCCCAGTGCCTCCCTGAGTGGCCCCTGTGTGGTGTGTGCCGCCTGTTTCTAGGGGTCTGTGAGTGTAAACCGACAATCACTTCCACGTCCGTGTGTCTCACCATACCTGATGAAAACAAATCTGGCTACATTTTAACACACACACACATACACACACAGGTTTTTACGTATATTTTAGCAGAAAACATACTATGACAAGTTAAAAAAATAACAGATGTGGGCTTCCCTGGTGGCGCAGTGGTTGAGAGTCTGCCTGCCAATGCAGGGGACACGGGTTCGAGTCCTGGTCCGGGAAGATCCCACATGCCGCGGAGCAGCTGGGCCCGTGAGCCACAATTACTGAGCCTGCGCGTCTGGAGCCTGCGCTCCGCAACAACAGGAGAGGCCGCGATGATGAGGGGCCCGCGCACCGCGATGAGGAGTGGTCCCCGCTTGCCGCAGCTGGAGAAAGCCCCCGCACAGAAACGAGGACCCAACCCAGCCATAAATAAAATAAATAAATAAATAATTTTTAAAAAAAATAAATAAATAACAGATGCATAATGTTTCATTTTCTTTTTGAAAGAGAATTTCTGATACTGTTTATATTTATGAAATGCCTTTTTTTAAAGTTTTTTAAGTATTCATGAGTCACAGATCTCTATTTTCTTTCTGCCTAAAATTAGGAAACATTTTTGTGCAACTAATAATGTCAAGCTCCCTGGTCATAATTTTTTGTGAATCAGGTGGGTAATCAGAAGGGAACAAGTCCCACCCTGACACCACCGCGGAAACCCTGTGAGAATCACAGACTAGAGACACGGGATAACTGCCTCACTGAGATTTAATCATAAGAATATATAAGACCCCTCTCCCCAGACGGCTACCACAGTAATGAGGCTCCAGGATAACACTAGTGGATGAAAGCTGTAAGTGCTACAAGACGCAGACTCTCCAAGGAGGAGAACCGAGGGATGCCCAGAGACCACAGTGAGACAAAGTCCAGAAAAGGAGATCAGGTCGAAGCCTCTGACACCTGCAGCTTACAGACCAAACTCAGGATCCTCGCTCATCAGCCTCAGGCTGTTTTTCTCTCTTTCCTTAGTGTTCTATGACAAAGTTTCCCTCCTCCTCCAGGAGATTTTGGTGGATCCAGGTGTAATCACAATCCGGGTTCCACCAGACGTAGAAGACGACGCAGGTTTCCCACAGTTGGCGCGGTTGTGGGTGATTTAAGCAGTGGGTCTATCTACCGGTCAGATGCTGGGGTCCCAGGTCCACAGGGCAGGCGGTCAAGAGGAACGATGACCAGCAGGATTGAGCCCGAGGACGGAGAAACTTCTGGTGACGAGGTGCCCTGCAAAGGCCAGGGCATCCCTCATGGAGCTGACCCAGCTCATCTTCCTGCTACTGCCCCACCCACCTGGTGACCCAGTAGAACAGCGCCACCTGAGTCAGTTGACAACAATGCTGCCTCATCCTCCTCTTCCTCCTCAGACTTCTCAGGTCTTTCTTCCTGCAGGTGGGGTCTCCGGGGTCCCTCAGGTGCAGGCACTATGAGTGAGAAATGCTGTGACTGTGCCCCACTTCTGACAATGTGGGGCAAGCCTGTACCCTTCCCATGGGGCAACTGCAGTGTCCAGATTCTTCAAGAACAGGCAAACCCAACGTGCTTGCACACTCCAGTCTCCACTTTACTGTGTTTGCTTTTGTTTGTCAAAGCAAGTCACACACTCAAGCCTAGGGTCAGTGTGTGTCAGGGCACGGAGGGCACTGCCCATGTGCTAGGTATAGAAAAGAAGAAATTTCAAGTACATTACTATGATAAATAGCCACTGTGTGTGTGTGTGTGTCTGTATTATTGGAATATTAGATGTTACGTGTGCATTGAGATCCATGGCTTCTATGTGCAGGTGTTCTCTGACAGAATATTAAACCAGAGGAGCCCAAAGGAAATGAGAGGAACCCCCAAAGCCCCTGATAGACTCTGGACTCACATGACTGTCAACTGTATCAATGCATCTGGCACCTCCAGGGAAAGGGCTCCCTTGTGGTTTCATAAAATCCTTGCTTGGGGTCTCCCTGTAAAGTATGTGGGTTTAGTAAGGCCGATTCACTATTTCAAGAGATGATGTAGAAAGAATATGGTGTCACTGTAAAAGGATTCTGAAGGCAGGGCACAGCCATTGAATACTGGACTAGAGATACTGAGGTAGATACAATGTGAGACCAGGCAGGACCCTTCCCTGCAGGGTGGTACTGGGGGTGCTCAGGACCCACCGAGCACAGGATTGCAGCCCCAGGAGAAGATGCAGAAGGAACTGGGGAGTGGTTTCCTCTCAGGCACCGAGTCTTCTCTTTTCAGCTAAAACGAATCTAAATTAAGAGTTGTTAAGGACTGCTTACTCCTGTGTGATTAATAATATTGGATTCTATTGGGAACACACACCCAACTCAATGAGGCAATGAGAACTGTGTTTAACAGGTAAATTTGTAGGCCTTCTAGATATCCTAATTCTTAGAAGTGGAAAACAGGATTTTTTTAATCCAATGGTTGCAGAGTTTGGGGAGACAGTCTGACCCTAGGAGTAACATTTAGTTATCAAAGCTCAGAACATGTTCAGGTTGTTTCCCTGTCATTCAAAGGCGGGCTCAAAAAGGGGGGCATGTCGTGTGGGGCTTCTTTCTCAGTTTGAAGAACTCTGTCTGCACAGAGGTCAAGGATATGACGGGGGACACATATTCTCAGACAAGGATTAGGACTTGGGCCTTTGGCATCCCACTGAGCATGGTCCATGGGATGTCCATCTTTTCCTGGCTAGACAGGCACTGACTATGAAATATTCTGCCTCGTCAATGGGCAAATAGTTGAAATATCCTAGGTTAAATATGGGTATGTCTTGCCCTAAGAGCATCACCCAACAACCATACAGCGTCCTCTACGGAAGTCTCATAGTCCTCGCCACAGACTGGACCGGGAGGATCCTCTTCCTGGTGGCAGTGGCTACATGTAAGGAACTTCCCAGTCCCTGGGCTGGGGAGGGTTATCAGGACAAGTCAAGTGGATTTCATCCACTCCTGACCCCTCTCCACAGGTGTCCACTCCCACATCCAGCTGCTGCAGTCTGGCACTAAGGCAAAGAAGCCCAAGGCATCAGTGAATGTCTCCTGCAAGGCTTTCAGACACACCTTCACCAGCTGCTTTATGCGCTTGGTTCAAAAGGCCTCTGGACAAGGGCTTTAGTGAATGGCACAAATTGACCCCAAAGATGGTGAAACAAGGTATGGCCAGAAGTTCCAGGGCAATCTCCATGAGTGTGGACACATCCACAGCCTACATGGAGCTGAGCAGTCTGAGATCTGAGGTCACAGTCATGTACTATTACTGTGCAAGACACATAGTGCGATAAACCTCCTCCTGAGTATGTCAGAAACCCCGAGGGAGAGGTTGGCTGTGCTGGGGCTGAGGAGGCGACAGAGATGTTTAGGTTGAAGGTGCCTCAGAAAATGGGTTTATGTAATTGAAATTACGCAATAGATATGAGTATTCACTAATTATTTTGGAAATTTTCCATAAACAAATCACCATAGGAGCAAAATTCAGAGACTAGAAAATGGTTCAAATAAATAAAGCTGATATAAGCATTCCCATGAAGGCATTTGTGTGAACATAAAATTGCATTTTATTTATTTATTTATTTATTTATTTATTTATTTATTTATTTATTGGCTACGATGGGTCTTCGTTGCTGTACGCAGGCTTTCTCTACTTGAGGCGAGTGAGGGCTACTCTTCGTTGCGGTGCGTGGGCTTCTCATTGCAGTGGCTTCTCTTGTTGCGGAGCACGGGCTCTAGGCACGCAGGCTTCAGCAATTGTGACGCGCGGGCTCAGCAGTTGTGGCACGCGGGCTCTAGAGCGCAGGCTCAGTAGTTGTGGCGCACAGGCTTAGTTGCTTCGCAGCACGTGGGATCCTCCCGGCCCAGGGCTCAAACCCGTGTCCCCTGCATTGACAGGCGGATTCTTAACCACTGTGCCACCAGAAAAGTCCAAACATAAAATTTTAAATCAGCTGGGTAAGTACTTTGTAGCCCAGCCCACTCCTCAATCACATGGTAGGTGTATGTTTAACTCCATAAGAAACTGTTAAAATGTCTTCCAAGTTCGTAATGCTCCACTTTTGCCAGAATTCGATTTTTTGCATGGGTTTATTCAGAATCTACCCTCCTTATAACAGAACATACTTGGAAATATTGGCCATGTAACCAAGGCTTTGACTGGACTGTCATATTTTAGAGTGATGTGTATAAAATCAGATGTGTCCTGAGAGTTCAAGACACTAAGGTTGATTTTTATTGCCAATGGTTACAAAGACATCTCAGGGTAACTGGCCTGCATCCTGGCTCATGTGGTACCCAGCCTTACAGGAAAGTAAGGAAAGGCACTTCTTGATAGGCCCAGGAACCTTAGAATATTTTATAGAAGAGATAATAATGAGAGAAGAGAGGAATTCACCCAAATCTATAGCTACTGCATATGAGGTCTGGTGGTAAGTTCTTGGCATGTCTTCCAAACCTCAAGAGGCTTTTAAGACTACAACCTGAGATTCCTTATGAAAAATTCAACCAAAACAAACTAAAATGTTCATGTGGTCAGTAATCATTCTTGCTGAACATGTGTGAATATCAGGCAAATCTAATTAGAACAGATGAATTTTGTAAAAAAGGATAACCTTACTTTGTTAAGGTTTGATCACAAGTAGGGTGACTATATGGAGAAATTTTATGTTTCAGTAGAAAACTACAGCCAATCCTTTCGGGTTATCAGATGCTAGCCCAGATAATTTTCTTAGAAGGTATTTATCTACCTGTAAATTTGTCTTGATCCTGCCATTTCTCATATTTAGTTGGTCCTTAACAAATTCTCACCTCTTGTAGCTTCCTTCACTATCTGGCTACGTCTCTCCAAAGTAATGTTCCGAATTTTATCCCACCCTCCAGAATTCACATCATGAAGAACCAAAACGTGACTACCCAGATCCTCACTGTGACTCTAAGTTGTCTATAGCTGATCTTCCCACTCCCCACCCCCCCGACCTGGTACCTAATGAAGCCGTGTGAGCTGATGCAGGACAACTTGACAAAAACTTCAAAGAAACTTCAGAAGATGGTGTGCAGATAATCTTGGTGCCTGGAGCTGCTGCTGCGTAGGCCCCTCAGGAAGTTCACCTAATTTCTGCACCTTTTAGTCTCTGCTCCAGGAAATACCATGACTGTAGACAATCTTATCAAAATCTCTCTGATGTCTATGCCACCACCTGGAACATTCAGTAAATCCATCCAAGAAATCCATCAGACTGGCACTGATGTTGTCACTCCACCATCTAAAGATATTTTGTGCCAAACGTCTAGAAGTTTTCTTGATTAGCTGCACTCTGGACTCAGAAATTGTCATTTCAGTCTGCCTCAACCATTAATCTTTGCCTTTATTTTACTCTCTTGATAATCCCCCTTATTGCAGGTTTACAGGCTCACACCATACAAACAATATCCTCTACTATAAACTCTCAACACACAGTGCAGGAGGCCCTTAACAATCAAAAGACCACTGAACAAGAAATGGACTTCTATTGTACAGAGGAAAGAAGAATGCCTCTTCTTATCTTGAGCCAGAAAGGTGGCTGGACAAAGACTCCGTCCTTGATCGAACTTTAGTGAGGCTCCTCTGAGCTCTCTTCTTGAGGAGACCTCAACCTTGGCCTGCCTTTAGTGAGACTCCTGCTAAGTCAATTTACTGAGAATTTCTCCACCCTTGATATGTGATCAAATTCCTGATCTTCCACCTTTGAGATACAAGACCTTGACTGCATTTAGCAAGAACCTCTTAGGCCAGTTTAAGAAGATCCTCTGACCTCTGTTACCTCCTGTAAGTGAGTTTCCAGCTCATCACTCTGCCAGTTGGTATAAATCCCCACTTGTCCCTGTTGTATTTGGAGTTTAGTCCAGTCTGCCTCGTGTTGCAGTAGTATTGAATAAAGTCTCACTTGCTATTTTTGTAAGATCTACAATTTGTTGTTCTTTAACCCAAGTTCTTTGCTTTCAAATTACACTGGTGGGGCAGGCATAGGATAGAGTTTCCCATTCCCAAAGTAAAAAAGCAAAATGATGTAAACAAGGTGTCAAGCAAGTCAGAAAGAAACAGAGCAAATTCTACTGGATTTTAAGATAAGAAAAAAAATGTACTGGCTCTATCAAGGAGGAAGAAATTTCCCTCTACGTTTCCAGGTCCTTCTGGCTGGTCTAAAAATTAAGTTGACATGAGACAGATTAAAAGGAAAAATTCCAATAAACACTTAATAATATGTATACATGGGAGAGACCCAGGAAACCTGAGCAACTCACCTTAAATATCATCTTAAGCTAAAGACGAAAGAGGAGGTTGGGGTTAGTGGTTTGGGACTTCAAAGGGGAAGAAGGCAATTCACATGAAAATGGAAAAGCAGATGTCTGATAAATAAATATTTGCTGGGCCAGTGGAGACAATGGGACACAGAGTGGACTCTGATCTACAGGCCCTGCTGAGTCTCCTGGCCCCCACACCACCACACCTAGCCCATGTTTTCTGCACATATTTCTGCTGACAGCTCTATTTTGGTAACAGGTCCTCTATCTAAATTCTATAGGTTGCTAAGGGGGAGGTCAAAATTTCTTCCTGACTCTTCTGTTCTTAAAAAGAATGACCTTAATTTACTCCTCAAGATAATGAGACACACTGGGGTGGCGAATTTTGCTCCCTTTCATCTGCATGCTCTGTCCTCTGGGCCCACCTGTCTGTGACCCTGGTACCTCAGCCTGTGCCCTCTGAACACCTGGTGGCAGTAGCAACCAAGCGAGCCACTCCGTCTGTCCCTGTCCTCAAATCAATCTTTCTCTACGTCATCCGATTTGGTTATTTCAGTCCAGAGCAGCATTGTGTCTGCTACTGTCAGACTCTCAAAACCCTTCTTGGCCTTCTATGCAATTCATGAGATTCAGGTCTTCAGACAAGAGGATCCTCCACAGGCCTTTCCTGTATGACCACATAGCTATTCCTGGTTCTGCTGAGATGGTTGACTGTATGAATCACATGCATCAACCCTTTAGCAAAAGTTTTTCCAGGCACACCCTTGGCTCTATTTCAAAAGCAGGTTATCTGGATAGACTGAGATGTTTCCAAAACTTCGGGATTTCTTTCGGCTTTTCTTAACAATTTTCTCTTCAGTTTACTTTCTCTTCTCATAACTGCAAGCATCAAGAAGAAATCAGGCCATACCTCCTTCAATACTTTGCTTAGAAATCTCTACAGCTAAACATCCAAAATCATCACACTCCAGTTCTAATTTGTACACGCGACCTAATACTATTCAGAAAAGTTTTCTGCCACTTCATTACAAGATTCACCTTTCCACATGTTTTCAGTGGCATGTTCTCCATTTCCATCTGAGATATCACCAACATTCATTTGTTTATGCTTGTATATATATTTCTAAGATTACAGAAGCTTTCTCTCAGCTTTCCTCTTTCATTCCTGATCCCTCACCATAATCTCCATCAAGGTACATCTTCTACCAACAGGTCTTCCGGTCTATCTGAGCTTTTCCTACTAAGCACACCAACACCAGCCTCTTTTCATTACCCAAATCTAAAAATATTTCCACACGTGTAGGTAAGTGTTAAGGGCCTTCCTCTTCCTGATACCAAAATCTTTATTATTTTCTAGGGCTGCCATATGAAATACCACACACTGCGCAGCTATATGCAATAGAAATTTATTATCTCACAGATCTGGAGGCTTGAAGGAAATGTGACGTGTCGGCCAAGTCGATTTGACGTGTTAGCCAAGTCAAACATAATTGTCCCTCACAGCCCTGTCTGTCAAGCCTCTCTCCGTGGCTTGACAATGACCAGATGCAGTGCAGAAAGTAAAAAGACAGCCCACATAATGGAAGAAAATATGTCCACATTATATACCTGATGAGTCTTTATTTATCCAGTGTATATCAAGAACTCTCATAACTCATCAACGAAAACAAACAACCCAATTTTAAATATGGACAAAGGACTTAAATAGACCCTTCTTTGCACAAGACATGAAAGTGGTCAACAAGCCGATGACAAGACAGGAGGGAAATGCAAATTAAAACCGCAATGCACTAACTCCTTCGCACACTCTAAAATGGTTATAATCAAGAGAATTATAAATAACAAATGTTGCCAACAGTGCAGAGAAATTGGAACCTTTAAACATGACTTGTGGAAATGGAAAAGGGTGCAACCTATGCTTACAATATGAATGTACAATTACCATATAGTTCAACACCTCCACTTCTAGATAGAGACCCCAAAGAACTGAAAACAGGTGTACATATATATTGATAGCCGCACTGTTCACAAGAGCCAAAAGGAAGGAACAATGCAAACGTCCACCGGTGGGTAAATGGATAAACATAATGGGGTTGATCCATAAACCGCCATGTTATTCTGCCGTGAAAGGAATAAAGTGGAAGCCCCTGTGGAAGATAGTATGGCAGCTCCCCAAAAAGGTAAACACAGAGTTAACATATGATCCATCAATTCCACGTCAGGGTATATACCCAAAAGACTAAAAGCAGGGATTGGAAGAGATACGGGTACACCCATACTCACAGCAGCACTAATCACAATAGCAAAAGGTGGAAGCAATCCAAGTGTCCATTGATGGATGAGTGGATAAACTAAATGTGGTATACACACAAAAGAATGTCATTCGGCCTTAAAAATTAAGGAACTTCTGACACGTGCTACAACCTTGACGTCATTAAGATAAGTGAAATAACTCCGTCACAAAAGGACAAAAATGATATGATTCCACTTATATGAGGTACCCAGAAAAGTCAAATTCAGAGAGAGAAAGTAGAATGTGGTTGCCAGGGGCTGAGGGGAATTCGTGTTTAATGGCTACAGAGCTTCACCAGTGAAAACTGAAAAGATCTGAATGTGGATGGTGAGGATATTTGTACAGCAATGTGAGTGTGGTTAATGCCATAGAATGGTGTACTTAAAATAGTTTAAATGGTAAATGCCCGGTGCATTTAATCACACACACACAAAATAAATGAAGTACTGATACACGTTACAATGCAGAAAAGCCACCCAGATCATACTCATCTTGTGTGCTTTAAATCCCCCAAGGTTGTGAAAATGAGGGAAAGTACCAGTAATTGTTCCAGAAAAAGAAACCTGGATCAGAAGGGGAAAAGACATTGCCCTAGAGCTGGAGCAGCGGGTGAAAAGTTGAAGTGGGCCTACGGACTGGACTGCAATGCGGAAACCATCATAATTTCCTCATTTGGAGATTACGTGTTGGTTCCCTGGAAGAGTGCCCCCGTTTTGGGTAAAATGCACTGGAGTATTCTGTGTTCCGTGGCTAAAGCAGTAAAGCAAGGAAGGCTGGGTAACCTGAGTGTGCAGATACACAGTACCTTGTTCTGCTATTACAAGTTCCTGTAGGTTTGGAGTTACTGCAAAGTCAGTAACTTTCCAAAACACCACGTCAAGACCACACCAGGAAGGCAGAGAAGATATCACACTTTCTTATAGAGGCCAAGCCTTAACCCAGATCCACTTCCCACAAAGTCAGGAACCTAACTGCCCTTATAGGAGTCCACACGGGATTGACAGGCACTGTGGGGAGATTCTAGTAGGAGACACTGCGTCTTTGGTGTTGCGGATGACCTAAATATGACAGAAACGGTGGGACTTTCGAGTTCCAGTTTTCTACCTCATTCTACCAAAAAACTCTTAGAAATAATAAATGAACTCAGTAAAGTGACAAAATCAATACACAGAAAATCAACTGCATTTCTAAACACGAATCATGAACCATCAGAAAGAGGGAGAAAACAAACAAAAGCTATTTACAATTCCATCAGAAAGAACAAAATACCTAGAATAAATTTAACGAAGGACGTGAAAGACCCGCACACTGAAAACTTTAAGGCATTGGTGAAGAACCTGAAGACACAAATCAACAGGAAAATATCCCGTGCTCACGGAACGCAAGAATTCATATTGTTAAAACGTCCATGCTTCCCAAAGCAATGTACACAGTGAGCGTAACTCCTACCGAAATTCCAAGGGTATTTTTCACAGAAACAGAGCAAATCCTCCTAACATTTGTGTGGAACCACAGAGGACCCCGAAGGGCCAAAGCGACCCTGAGGAAGGAGACCGGGCTGGAGGCATCTCGCTCCCGGACTTCACACTCTGCTGAGAAGCTACAGTCCCCAAACACGGCAGAACTGGCACAAAAACAGGCACACGGTCCAGAGGGACGGGACAGAGAGCCCAGAATCCAACCCACACGGGGTGGGGGGGGGGGTGGGGGGTCCGTTAAGTTACGACAAGGGGGCCACGGACACACCGAGGGGAAGGACAGGCCCCACAATAAATGGTGCTGGGAAAACTGGACACGCCATACCACATGCTGGCTACACAGCACACCGAAGTGACTAAAAACCCAGCTTTCCACACCAAGCCCTTCCTGGGTCGCAGGAAGACGGACCCCCTCAGCCGTCCGCCGCCCACAGGACGCTTCTCCCCACCTCTTCTCACCCTTTCCTCCCGGCGTCGCCTGGGTCCTCAGGAAACCCAGCTTCCGTCAGCGTGGACACAGCCCTGCGTCGTCCTGAAACCGAAAGCCCAGCGAGTCCTGAGGAGACTGAGTTCCTGTCAGCAGAGACGCTGAGCCGGACGTCCCAGCCGAAGCCTCGGCGGTGCCTGAGGAGACACAACTGCTCTCAGCTGCAGGCAGGGAGGGGGAACACGCATGCGCTCTGGGTCAGAGAGGCCAGCTCGGCGCCACCGTGTGGTCAGTGCAGGAACTGCAGGCCGCGCGTCCCTCACAGTTCACGGGACACAGCGCTCCCTGCAGGCAGAACCGCGGAACCCATTCAACTTCGGCCGTTCACTGAAATGGAGACTGTGTCCCATAACTTCTCCAAAAATAGTTAAGGAACCGTTAACTGGAAACCGTATGACATGAAATGGAGGTAGACACGAACTTTACAACTTATGCCAACTCATTCAAAATTATTCTTAGACACATTTAAAAGGCACAACTTCGAAATTATAGAAGAAAACATAGGAGAAAATCTACATGAACTTGTGTTTGGTTAGGTAGATCATGAGCTTTGAGTTTTAACACACAACACGAAAAGGAAATCGACAAAAAAAGAGAAAGTAATAGCATGGACTTTATAAACTTAAAGATTTCTACTCTGTGAAAGACCTTATTCAGAAAATCAAAAGACAAGCCAGAAGCTGGGAGAAAAATATTTGAAAACACATATCTAATAAAGGATTTGTCTCAAATATACAAAGACCTCTAACACAAACAACCCCACTAAAAATAGGTAAAGATAGGAACAGACACCTGGACAAAGAAGATATACAGATAGTACTTTTAAAATGCTCAATATCATACACCATTAGGGAATTACGAATTAATACAATGAGGTATCACTGTACGTCTATTAGAACTGCTGAACCCCAAGAAAATGACAATACCAGTTACTGCAGGGTGAGGAACAACAGGAACTCTCCCTGCTTACTGGTGGAATGCATGTTCAGCTAATTTGTAAGACTGTTTGGCAGTTTTTTCCAAAACTAAACAAGTCTTACCGTGGGATCCAACAATCGTGCTTCCAGTATTTAGGCAACTGCTTTGAAAAACTATATCTAAACACAAACAAGGATGGAATTATGCATAACAGCTCTACTCATAATGGCTAAAAACTGGAAGAAATCAGGATGTCCTTCAATAGATAAATGCATAAGCAAACTGGGGGTACATCCATGTCATGGGGAACCGAATATGCCACCCCAAAATGCTCTTAGGCATAGGTATTATTTTGATCTGATTGGTTTTTTTATAATAAAATGACCCTGAAGAATTTCAGAAAACTGAGTAGAGTTTGCCCTTTTTGAGGGACATTTACATTTATAAGGGAAATCTCCATTTCAAGGGTGTGTCCCTCTCTGTAGAAAGATGACTATATAGAAGGATGATTAAATAGAATAGAACAGAAGGATGATTAAATCTCAAGAAACCCTCATCAACGGAGAAGTCCTGAGTTAAATCTGCATAGTAACCATACCCTTGCTTACTGTGCATTGCATGATAACCTGTCATAACCGGCTTCTCCCCTTCCCCCAAAGTCTTGTTTTGTTTGTTTTTAGCTGAAGATGGTATTTAAGGTGATGGCTTGGTCCATTTCAAGGAGTTACTCAGTTTTCCTGGGTATCTCCTATATATACAAGAGGTATGAGTGTTATTAAAATTCTGTTTGTTTTTCTCCTATTAATCTTTTATTACATGGAGGATCTCAACCAAGAACCTAGAAAGGTAGAGGGAAAATTGTTTTTCCTCCCATGCACATGCAATGGAACACGACGCAGCAATAGAAAGAAATGAACCATCAACCCACGGAAAGACATGGATGAATCTTAAGTGCATATCGCTAAGTGAAAGAATCCAGTCTGAAGAAGCTGCACGGAGTATGACCCCATTTAAGACACTCTAGGAAAGGCAAAGCTACATAGATGATAAGCAGACCATGTGTTGGGGGGTTTGAAGTATTCCATGTGACACTTTAGGACGGATACTTGTTGCTAAGCATTTGTCCAAATCCATAGATTTGTATAGCTCAAGGGGTCAATCATAATCTATTCAAATTTAGTTATTTGGGGTGTAGGAGTGTTGCAGGATGGAATACACGATGTGACAGAATCGAACTGTATTAGAAATGTATGGAAAAAAAACTGTCAAGGGTGGGGGCAAAGGTGCTGACCTAAGTTACCTGTGGAAATGAATGGAATCTGTAGACTAAAGGCAAAATGGACCGGACATAAGCAGTGGGCTTTATTTTACGAAGTTCTTTCCAGGGTGTAGTAGCTAACAATTCTGAAACCTCTGCACATGTAACCTAGAAAGGAACAATGCATAGATAAATGGCAGATGGTGGGAGCCAGGCTCCTCGCTGTGGGAGTGGGAAGTTACAGGTAAACAAGGGGAGAGCCTCTGCCCTCGTAATCCTGGATCTGGGCTTCCTGGGAGGATGGTGTCGGGAGTTTACTGGCTGGGGAAATGCACAGATCTTTACCCTGGGAAGGTCCTGCAGAGGTAGGAACATCACACCCCATCTTTCCACCCACATGGGCTAGAAACAATCAGACCTCCGAAATCAGCCAAATGCAGCTTTTAAGACATTCTCGCCCCCAGATAAAGGAGCGTGAGGGTCCTGAATTACCCTTAGGCTGTCCCAGAATCCAGGCCCTGGGGGGTGGAGCCAGGATGGGGGTGCCTGGGCCTCTGACCAGCAGCTGGTTGGAAGAAAGGAGGCCAGTCCTGAGGGCAGGGGTTCCCAGTCTGTGAGCCCTGGTGCCCTGATGGGATTCATTCCCAGTGGGGACATCGGCGGGGCCTGCAGTGGTTCTATTTTCCACCCGGGCCCTTCTGATGAAGCCACAGCAACACTGGGCCCAGAAGTCTCCTGGTGGCGTCTCAAACTCTGACACAACAACTTTACAAGGAAATAAGAGAATGTGCTTCGGAACCCTCCAAAATGAGGGAGAGAAGAGTGAAATTGAAAGAGAAGAATCTGAGGCGCTTTTCCTATAAGGGCCCCTGTTGGGAGAGGCAGGGATGGAAAAGCAGGGAACTGGTGGACGGCAGCCCCCACCAAGCACCTCCCTTGCACGTGGGCCATTTGGGACCACAGAGGACCTCGTTCCTGACTGAGTATGCCCTCCTGGAGGAGGGCGGTCCCAAGAACCACACGCATCTCCTGGTTTGGGGTTGGGGTCTGGGTTGGGGTGGGGGACCCCTCACCCAGCACGTGTGTCTCCAGGGGACACTCTGGTCATGTGATACATCAAAGGCCACCTCCAAGGGGACCCTCCCATGAAGACCTCTGAGAGGTGGGTCCAAGCGGGGTAAAGTGGGCTGGAAGGAGAGGGTGCAGGTCTTACCGGGAGGGATGCCATCTCTGGGCCCCTCCAAGTGTCAAGGACTCAGAAGTTTCCAGCTGCTGGACCCCAACCCTCCCCTGCTTGCCTGACCTTCTCCCCCAGCAAGTGTCTCCTCAGCCTCCACACCAGGATAAGGGAAGTTCCTTAATGCATCAGTAGATCAAGGAATTCTCGTTGACCACCCAGGGGCACAGGTTCTGCCCAGGCCCTGGTCCTCCAGGTGTGTGGAGCCGAGCAGGCATCGTGGGGGGCCCCACATGCAGGTGGGGACCATACCGGGCTGGGCTCATTCCATTACTAGATTCTTAACATCTCCTGAGTCAGCCACCATGGATCAAGCCCTGGGCCAGTCACTGGGGAGACAGAAAACCCCCAGTCTCTGTGATCGGACAGAGGAGTGCCTGGGAGGGGGATTGAAGGGGACCGCTGACCCCAGACCCAGCACTGACCAGAGCGCTGAGCACTGACCCAGACCTCTGACCACACCCAGAGCCAGCCCAGCCCCAGAGCACCCAGGACTGGGGTCCATAACCATGCGGACACCTTTTCTAAGGAACACAGGCCTGGGAGTGCCCTTCCCACACCACCCCCTCACAGCCCCAAAGTGCCCAGCGACCCCACACGTTCTAGTAGACAGGTTGGCACCCTGGATGGGTGACGGGCTGAGAAAATATCAGCCAGTGGTGGAAACGACCAGAAGACGCCCCAGACCTTTGGGGGCAGCTGTCCTCCTGTTACCGAACCAAACTTGTGTCTGCTCACCCGTGCAAGAATAAAGCCACACCAGGTTGTGGTGAAGGAACCTGCAGTGTTTATTGTAAGGCAGCAGATAAGGAGGCCAAGGCAGCCAATGCTCAAAACGCCGGAACTCCCCAGTGGGTTTCAGGGAGGCATTTTTACTTTTTAAATTTTTTTATTTTTATTTGTATGTTTTTATAAATTTATTATTTTTTTTATTTATTTATTTATTTATTGATTGATTGATTGATTGATTGATTGGCTGTGTTGGGTCTTCATTGCTGCGCACGGGCTTTCTCTAGTTACCGTGAGCGGGGGCTACTCTTCGTTTTGTTGCGTGAGCTTCTCATTGCGGTGGCTTCTCTCATTGCGGAGCACCGGCTCTAGGTGCACGGGCTTCAGTAGTTGTGGCTCGTGGGCTCTAGAGCGCAGGCTCAGCAGTTGTGGAGCACGGGCTTAGTTGCTCCGCGTCATGTGCGATCTTCCCGGCTCAGGACTCGAACCTGCGTCCCCTGCATTAGCAGGCGGATTCTTAACCACTGCGCCAGCAGAGAAGTCCCAGGGAGACATTTTCAAAGGCCAGGTGAGGGAGGGGAGTCACAGGGTGTGGGATCAGCTTGTGCACAGTTCTGATTGGCTGATGATGAGGTCACAGGGCGGGCTCACAGGGGTGAACATTATCGATTCTCAGACTCCAGTAGGTCTGGGGGCTACATGCTCATGGTCATCAGTAGTTAACGTCTTCCATTTGGTGGGGGTTTCAGCATCTGTAAAACAACTCAGGAATGTGCCTCAGATGCTATCATCTAGGTACTTCAGGGAGGAGCTACAGCAGAGGACATGGGGAGGGGTCCGTCCCAGGAAGGCCCCATAGGATCCTGCTCGGTTACACTCCCCGACCCCATGAGTCCTCCCGCCTGGACCTGGAGCCCTGGAGCACCAGCCAGGGCTGGTGAGAAGCACGAGCTGAGAGCTCCTCTTTGCCTTGTAGGTGATCTTTCCTTTCTCAGACATGACTTGGAGTCTCGGAAAGAAATGCTGATGCTGTGAGATTGGCTTTTTCAAGTGGTTTCCTTCCCTCTGGTCCTGAAGCAGAAGGTTGGGGCCAAAGATGACTTGATGTTGCCGGGGATGGGCCAGAGCGGGGAGAAGTCGGACCTGGGGCAGTTTGCTGCCCTCCACCTCCCGGGGTTAATACCCCCTTGCTCACCTAGAACTGGAATTTCTAGTCATCGGTTTATGACAGGAGGAGGTGGGGTAGCGGGAGGCCAAGGGGGTCATTTCAGCACCACGGATGTCTCTTTGTGTCAGAGCCACACACCCAGGTAGCTCTGCTCTGCGGGCTGGGATCCCCTTAGAAATTACATCTGGGCTCAGAGGTTGTTAGTTCTCCATTCCAGCTTCCACGCCAGCGACCCATCTGGTCGCGCTCAGGCCGCGTACGTGCCGTGGACGGAGGCCAGCCCTGGGGTTGATCGCCACCTGGCAGCAGGAAGTGTGACCCGAGCCGTGGAGGGGAGTTTATAGGAGGTTCTCGGCTACAGGCCAAGTCACTGGGCTGTGATTTGCTGCTCCGTAAGTCGTGGCTTTATTTTCTGGAAAACTTACTTGTGGGGGCAGCCTTCTCTGTCAACTCAGATTTTCAAAAATATCTACTTTGATCTGCTGCCAACTAACGTAATATGATAGAACCCAATTTGATCTTATTAACGTTGATGAGGCTGAATTAGCTAACGTCAGGCCCATTTCCAAAGTGCACAAAGGTTGCCGAGGAGGGGGCCCCGTGAAAGCGCTGCATTGGAGGCCTCGTCTCTGCCGAAGCCCCCGGAGACCTGGAGACCCGGGGTGCAGTTTGCAGAGACCACCGATGCCCTTGTTCCTCGGACAGTGAGAAGGACACCAGCTTGAGTCACGGCTGCCAAGCACCTGGCACGGAGCCTGGGAAATCCCTTGCCCACCGGGGCCATGGCACGCATGTCTGCAAGATCAGGCCACAGCTCGCTGAACTGGACAACAGTGCCAGAACGGCTCTCGGACCCAAGGAAGCAGCCCTGACACCACCTGCCCTGTCTGCTGGGCTTTTTGATTTCTCAGATCCTCTGCTCACAGTTTCCCGGTCTCTTCCTCTGGTCACCGCTGCCAGCATGCCTCTCCTACAACAGCAGATGCCTCCTGCCTTCCATTCTCTGTGCTCCAAGCCGTGCTGCAGCTGAACTTTTTATAACAGAGCACAGCGAACAAGTGCCTGGTGAGCGCATTGTGAGCAAAGCGGCGGCCTTACTGTGACCCTCGGGATGTGGTGTGGCTCCTTAGGGCTTCCTGGATGTCTGGGCCGGCTGCACACGGGCATCACCTGGTCACGTGCACGCACGCGAGGGCCTGCTGTTCCTTGCCCTCGTTTGTCTCATCAGACAAAGCGTCTCATCTCAGAGAGGCTGCACACCTGTACGCCAGGTGACCATCTCCTGAGGTTCACAACCGAGAGGGACAGATGCCACTGGGGCCTTGTGTCTGAGTCAGAGAGGGAGCCAATGCCTCCAATACTGCAGGCTCCCTGAGGGCAGGGCATCCCGCCTCCCTGCCTGGACCGGGCGTGTGCTCTTCCACAAGGAGAGGAGCCCACACGACGGACCCTTTATTTGGAAAAGATAAGCAAAATCAGGTGAAGCAATTTGATACCTATTAAGATGATATCTTCATCCCGAATACTACCCGAATGTATTTTTTAGAAGGTTAATGTTATTGATCATAGCTTGAAAAATGGAATAGCCAGCAGCATGGCACGAATAAAGGAACGCTCTGGAACCTTTGCACACAAAGAGAAGATGCTCACGTAACAGTGCTACTGAGATGAGATGAGAAGAACACAAAGACTGCAGAATAGATGCGAAGAGGTGCCTGGTTCTGCACGTGCAAGACAAGTTACGTGACAATTGCGGACCAAGTCTGGGGACGGGCCAGGGGTTCTGATGTCAGGCAACGGTGACCTCAAGTAGGGGCCAGGTTTCCATGGGGAACGCCCATCTCCCCCCAAACCTAGATGTGCTTCCTGAGAGCAGTGAACACAGGAAGGTAGTGTAGGAGACAAAAGAACTCATTCACGGGCTCAACATCCCCAAGACCACTTGGCCTTTGTCCTCCAGCCACAGATCTAAGCATCTATTAAACAGCAGCTAACCAGGGCCAGAGCCAAACACAGAAGCTGCCACACAGTAGGTGCTCAATAAAGAACCGTTGAATTAATGGAGCTGCTCCTAAGTGGGGTCCGAGTAAGGGATCTGACACATCTCACTGCCCTTTATTGACTGAAAATGTCAGCCCGCTAACGAGGTCTAGGTAGATTAATTATAGAATTTAACACATTTATTTTAAAAGGCGTTGCAAAGAGTGTCTTGATAAAGAGCACACAACACCTGTCACGTTCCTTATCCTAAAGATCGACTCCTGTGCATTGTAGCCACTTAATAAAAAGCTAGCATTTACTAGAAGTTAATTATTAGCAGGTGACAGCCGGAAGCAATGTTCTACACATGCATATCTACTCACGTGCTAGAGCATGGATACAACCATCTCTCTGGATGCAGCAAAAGACACACAACATGAGCTGCCAACTTATTTCTAGAAGTTCATGATCACATGGTGGGGGCACGGGAAGAAGAGGAAAACACCTTAAACTGTGGTCCTTTATTCTTAGAGACCTCCGTCCCCCAGCCACAGGGACATGCTTCGTTGAAATAATGGCTAATGTAGGTAAAAATGAAAGAGGAACTTTGACTTACCCAGGAAAGTCCAAATCAGATGTTTTCCAGTTTGAAAGCATGTGAAGCAGGTGTTTTCAGAGTAGGTGTGCATCTGGGACCAGGGTGGGTGTCCACCAGCATGGAGGAGATAGGCCCAGGGCAGGGGGGACATAGGGCTGCTCTCCCAGTGGCCTGCAATGGACGCCAGTGTCCCCAAGACTTCACTGAGACCCCAGCCACCCGCATGGAGTAAACCCCGCAAGGCAGACTCTTCAGATGCGGCTCTCGAGACAGCACCAGGCCGCGTCTGCACCCTCCAGGGCCCTTCGAGGAGCTGCAGCTGAAGGAGCTGATGCTGCCTCCCTGCCCCTCCCCACACGGGTCCTGCACCCCATCCCCACAGCCTTTGCTTCTCCCTGCGGAACAAGCTCCCTCTCGCCCACGGGTCTCTTCCAAGGCAGCAATGCTGGGAAGTCTGGTACTCAGACCCAGAAGGAACCAGCAGGGAGGTTCTGTGGAGGCATCACTGATGATCTCCCCAGATTGAAAACGCTCACCTGGGAGAAAAGGGAACTCCTGTGCACTGTTGGTGGAAGCGTAAATTGGTGAAGCCACTGTGGAAAACAGTAGGAAGGTGCCTTGAAAAATTAGAACTAGACCTACCACATGACCCAGCAATCCCACTTCTGGGTATGTATCCAAAGGAAATGAAATCAGTGTCTCAAAGAGATATCTGTGCCCCACGTTCATGGCCGCGTTACTCGCAAAAGCCAAGATATGGAAACAACCTGTGTCCATCGATGGATGAGTGGATAAAGAAAACGTGAGATATGTATATATACATATATACAGAAATATAATGAAATACTCAGCCGTCCGAGAGGAAGATTTTCCTTTACGCTTCTAGATTCTTCTGGTTGGTATAAGAATTAAATTGACATGAGGCAGACTAACAAGAGAAAATCAAACAAACTTTAATAACATGTATACATGGGAGAGACCCAGGGAAACTGAGTAACTCGCCAATGGCCAAACCTTCACCTTAAATACCATCTTCAGCTAAAGACCATAGAGGATGTTGGGTAGGGATCTGGGGCTTCAAAGGGAACGCAGACAGTTCACCCGGTGACAGACATGCAGATGTTTGGTAAATCGCCGTTTCCTGGGCCCTGCAGAGACAGTGGCACGCAGACTGGACTCTGGTCTCCAGGCTCTGCTGAGTTTCCCCACCACACATAACCCACGTTCTTTGCAGATTTCTCTGGTGACAGCTCTGTTCCAGGAACAGACCCTTTATCTAAATTCTACAGGCAGCTAAGAGGGAGGTAAAAAAAAAAAAAAAAAAAAAAAACACTTCCTGAGTCTTCTGTTTCTTAAAATAATCAGCCTAAATGAATCCTCATGCCAGAGAGACACATTCTGGGATGACAGATTTTGCTCCCCTCCACAGTCAAGGAGCTCAGGCCCCCTGGCTGGCAGTGCTCCTCACAAATGTACATTTCTTGCCCCAGCACCTCCATTCCCAGGTCCCTTTATCTGAAGCCTCGGACAGGGGTCTTCTCCAGGCGCCTCTATGAGGCCTCCTTCGGGGAGGAGGGGAAACCTTGAAGGCACTTTCCCCACTCTGACTTGGTACCCAGGACGTTTCCACTCCGAGCCCACCCCCTCACACCCACCCTCAGCCTTGGGTCCGTAGAACCGACAGAGCCTTTTGCTGAGCTCCCCCTGCAGTAAGACGACCCCCACGCGGCTCTGCTCTACCTAGCCCTCAACAGGCACACCATTTCCTGGGGGAAAATGGAACAGCTGTAGATGCTTGCGTCGTTCATCACAGTAAGTGATTAAAGCTTTAGCGCTTCCATTTGTGGCTTGTGGCTTTAATCACTTACACCTAACAGCTCAGCTCCCTCTCAGCTGAGCTCCGGACGCTCCGGACTTGCCCTTGTGCCTGTAGCCAGAGACAGCAGTCAGTTCGCAAGGGCTCGTGTGATGAGATTAGGCCCACTGGGGTCTTATCCCTCCAAAGGTCATTGATCAGGAACTTTAGTGACATCCGCAAAATCCCTTCGCTCTGTAAAATGACATAATCACAGAAGCGGCAGCGGGGCAACCAGGCTGGGAGGCAAACCTCTCCGTGTTGCCAGCTATCCACGGAGGCCGCTGTGCACGGCCTGCTGGGCCTTCAGCAGCCTCCTTGTCCTGTGCCCCAGCCCTCAGACTACCCGGGGACATACTTGCTCACGGCATGATTAGGACGACCAGAACAACCAAGTAAAGATTCTGAGCAGTGTTGAATTTACGGGCTTGGCCAGCGGCCGTGCTGCAGGGGCCACACAGCTGGGTGGTCCCCTGGTCCAGCAGCACCCCCACGAGAGCCCCGGTCCCCTACAAACATCAGATGACCTAGGGCACCACTCCTCTACTGAACTGAGAGTTTAGTGCCGGGAACTCTCAGCAGGACAAGATCATTTGTGGGCCATAATTTTATACAACTATACCAGATGCTTCTCTGTACAGATCAACACTTTCATACCCTATCTGCCCTGTTCGGGCCGTATAGATCGACCTCATGTTGCACATCGGAGGTGCCAGTATGACAACTGTCCTGTTATGACGATTCACATCCAAACCACGTGTAGGTGATCATGCCAGTAAGAGTCTTCCTACTCAGGTGCGCGTCTTTCTCTAGAGGCAGGGGTGGCATGAAGGAAAATTTACGGGTCAAATCCATACACATTGTAATATTACTATGTACCGCCAAATGGCTCCTCAAAAAATAGCACTCATATGTACTCAAGATAGCGTAGAAGTATATATATTTACCTATGGTTTGACCACCCCTGGATATTGCTGACCTTCTCAGTTGTTACCCATCAGACAGGTAACGAGAAGTGCAAGTAGCTTTAGTTTACATTTTCCAGGTTAGTAATCGTTTCGTCATTGTCCAGTTGGGAAAACAGAAACCGTACCAGTTAGTCTAACAGAGACCAGGGCACGTAGGGAGCTGGAGAAGCACGCAGCGGGGACCCGAGACAAGAAAGACCACACTCGGGGAGCTGGCGCCGCCCGCGAGCCCGCAGGAACACAGGACAGGGCTCGGGCTCGCAGAGCCCATGCCCTCGGGGAAGGGCCGTCGCCTGGCAGAGCCGGGACGCAGACCTTGGAGAAGGTCCTGCCCATGCGAAAGGTGGGATTACAGAGGTTCTCGAAGAAAACATAAGAGTGCGTCTTCTTTCTGTTACAGCATCTGTGAATTTGGTGTCAGAAGAGCGTTCTCCAATGGGACCCAAAAAATGCAATAACCATAAAGTAAAAGATTGCTAAATTGGACTTTGTTAAGATTAAGAACTTTAGGTAAAAACAATAGACACAAACGGGAACGATGTATTTGCAATGCATTTATCCCGTGGAGGATTCATACCCAGAAGGTCTAAAGAACTGCTACAAATCAATTTTCTTTTTAAAGAGAGCCCAATTAAAAATAATCAAAAGTTTGAACAAGCCCTTCAGAAAAGATGATATCCAAATGGCTTAGAAGCCTCGGACAGCCAATCCTACAACATTACTGTTCAGGAAATTCAAATGAATATGTCATACACAGCACACACATCAGAATGACTAAAATTAAACAGACTAAATAAAATATTTTAAAACTGGCAAGATAAGCATCGCTGATGGGAGTGTAAATCAGTACAGCAACTCTGGAAAACTGCTTGGCAGTATTTATACAGCTGAGCATACATATGTACCCCCTCTGACACAGCCCGACAGAGATTATGGCTTCTGTCCAAGAAAAGACGTGCAAGTACGCAAAAGCTAGAAAAATTAGGCAATTAAAAATTTTATGCCAGTAATCGAACAGACACATATATTTTGATATATTCAAACAATAGTGCATAGCAATGATGAAATGAATGATTGCTGCACGAAATAATATAGATGAGTTTCACAGACATAACCTTGAGTGGAAAAGCTAGATATAAAAAAGTACCTAATGTGTGTTTGCATTGCTTGGAGGTCCAGAAACTGGCAAAGCCCAATAGAGAATGCAAGTGTGGCTGGCTTTGGGACGGGGTGAGGTTCATTGAGAGGGCACGGAGTGCCTTCCTTTACCTGAAGCACCGTATTGTCTGCTCGTTGTTCTAACTTGAGTCCTCCTGTTTGTTTCTTAACTCTTCACATTCATCAGTATTCCAGCAGACTTTATTGACTCTAAGCTAATTTTAACGGGAATACTTCTGTTTCGTAATTTCCGTGTTCAAAGAGAAACATGCTTGATCTTATTCGTATGGTAAGATCAGCCTATCCCTACTTATTCCAAAGTCGTAAAAACTTAAGGATGCATTTATAATTGCAAATTACATTAGAGATGACGGCGGGGGGGGGGGGGTGGGGGGGGGGTTGGCGGTGGAGGGGTGAGGGGTCACCTGTAAATACTGATGAGTACCTAATTGTTGCCAGCAATTGGATGAAGAGACCACATTGCTGGGGGGCCGTCAATTGTAACGAGCTCAGATACACTTTGATTCCTTATCTTCCAAAAGTCGTTCTTCCTGAACAGCCAACTTATTTCTGTGAATGCAGAATTTAGTAAATAATATAAATATATTAAATATATTAATATAAAGGAAAAAGAATAAGCTTAAAGTTGGTAATCTCAGTAGGATATTCATTCTGGGTTTTTATTTATTCTATCCAATATAACCCCATTGGACCATCCATAAAGTTAATACTGAGTGGATATTTGTTGATTTTCCACCCTGCTTTGAAGAACAGCTGTGTCCTCTGATATCTCATTGCTGAGAAAGAGCACAAACGCTGAGCGCTATAAATACTGACGACTCGGCACGTCCATTAAGGGTAGACGGGTGTGCGCAGCTCCTGGAGTTAATTAACCAAGTGCTCAAGAAAACCTTGGCTTTACTGTCCACAGACCAAGCAACACCATCTAGTGACTAATGATTTCCTGCCCTCTGCTGGTTCCAGTAGATATATTCCAGGAAAAAGGCTTCAGGGTAGAATTTTTCTGGATGTTTCCTCTTAAACACAAAACAAGCACAAATAAAATAAAAATATGACAATTCTTGATGTATATCCTTAGTCAAATATTCAAAGAGCAGAAAGCATTCTGATGCCATACGAGATGTCAGATCTACCCTGTTTTGCCCTTCACATCATTCGAAGTCATCAAAACGTTTCACCCAGAATCCAAGGCTCCCAGTTAACAGTCAGCTTATAATGGCGCCTCTTGTGGGAGTGGCTTTCTCGGGCCCCGTGCCCCACACAGGGCCTCGTCCCCAGAGGCCCCAGTAGAGGAACTCTATTCAAAGGCAGAAAAAAAAAAAAGAGGAAAAAAATGCTGTCTGCCCCTCTGTTCCACTGGCTGTGCGTCTCTGTCTCTACGCGTGTGTGTGTATGACTCTATGTACAGATGTGTGTGTACATGTCTACCTGTCCGTCTGTTTTACTGTCTGTCTGTCTGCCTCACTTGTCTGTTAGTCCACCTGTATCTCTCGATCCATATTCCTGCCCGTCTGTCTCTATGTGTTGCCCATCTTTCTGTCTGTCCTTTTGTTAATATATCTGTTTATGTGTCCATCCTTCTGATGCTATCTCTTGGTCCATCTATCAGGCTGTATGTTTTTTGTTCTGTCACTTTACCTATCTGCCTCTGTGTCTGCTCTTTCTGTCTGTCTGTCTGTCTGTCTATCTATGTACATATCTAGCTATCTTTTTTCCTCACTGAGCTGTCCCGTGTGTGTGTGTGCAATGCACACATTGATAAAAACCTGTTCTTTGCTGGGCAGGACACGTGGACCCAAAACCTCTCCTCGTCGGGCCGTCCCTCCAGATCCAGGTGCTGCCTGTTCTCTGAGCCCAAATCCGCCACGTTCTACCCCCAACACTCAGTTACTGGCCCACCTGCTCCCACAGGCAACCCCTAGCCTGACTTCTATCCCCACAGAGTCATGTCTATCCTAGAACTCGAGCACGTCTCCATTTGTGACTGTGAGGCCCCTTCACGTTGGTGCACGCATCAGGGGCTGCTCTTTTGCACTACTGCGTAATACGACGTACACTGTTGTGTGTGTGTTAGTGCGTGTATGTGTTTGTGTACATTTTAGGTGTGTGTGCGTATGTATGTGTGGGTCTGTATGTGGTTATGTGTGTGTGATGGAAGGAGGCCGCACCACCCTTTCAAACACTTTCCAGCTGGCCAGTAGGTTCACAAGAAAACGTTGCTGGTGTCTGCAGGAGCAGCTCCCATCTGGGCCCCGGGCATCCCAAACCATACTTTCCATACATGCTGTGGATCCCTCCCCACGGAGCCCGCAGGCAGCAAGGAGAGGCAAGAGGCCTCAGCAGTTGCCACTGCTGTGCACGGCTGAGTAGGTTGGGAATGGCACCCTGGGGTTGTACAGTACACAGCCTCGGGCCCTGCCCCGGCCCAGAGCTGTGGTCGCCAAGCTCCAGCTCACTTTCTGCACTGGGCCTCACTAGGGAATAAGAACAGTCCCAGGCCTCAGCACTGAAGCAGCATTGATCCGGGAAGGGAAAGGAAGAGCCCTGCAGCGTGCGGGCCTGACCCAGGGCCTCAGAGAGCCTCATTCCTCATGTGTCAGAAACTGAGGTTTCAGGGAGGGTCTGGGGCTGGCAGGTCACTCAGAGAGGATGGTGCCAGGATCCAGGCAACTGGTGTGCTCCTTTTGGTGCAGCCAAACTCTCTGCCTGCTGGAGGAGCCTTCATGCAGCACCCCAGTGGACCCGTCAGGGTCAGGGAGCCCAGGTCACCCAGACCCAAAGCCCAGGGGACTCTAAAGTTTTGTGCAGGTAGAGAAGGGCGAGGGGGCCCAGGGGACCAGAGAGGAGATAACTGCAATCATCCAAGTCAGTGAGGACAGTGGCCTGGACCGGGTGGTGGCAGCGGGATGGAGAAACGTATTGGGGCTGAAAACAAATTTTAAAAGTTTAAAGGTCAGGGTATTGCACTAGAGTGGGAGGTGAGGGAGAGAAAGGGTGCATCAGAAACGAGGTGCAGAGGTCTGGCTTGAGCACTGAGGGGCCGGCCCGCTCCTTCCTCTCCGTGAGCCTCAGTTTCCTCATCTGTAAAGCGTTGTTGACATTCTAAGTTCTAACCATCCTTGTCAGCCACTCATCACTGAGTTCTCCCATGTGTATGTGCTATGGATATGTTGATAAACTTCTGCTTGTTTTTCCCTTGTTCATCTGTCTTTCGTCAGTCCACTTTGCAGGGTACCAGCTGAAGGACCTTGGAGGATAGACGGGAAAACAATCTTTTTCCTCTCCTACATCAGAGAGGGGCTACCTCGGCTCGACACCTCTGTAGGGAACGCCGGCCACCTAAACTCACGCCCGGAATGGGTTATAACCGTGTGAGAGAGCCAGAGCAGGGGGTCAACACACAAACCTCTGGGGCTCCTTCCCCCAGGCAGAAAAACAGCAGTTCTCAAGGTGAGGCCCCCGTAACTGCTTAACATCACCCGGGAACTTGTTAGAAATGCACATTTGGGGACTGCCACCGGCCAGATGAATCAGAACTCATGGTGCTGTGAGTTTAAAGAAGCCCTCTGGGAGGTTCTGATGTAGCCCACGGCCTGTTTCTGGATGGCCCTTTAGCTAAGAATGGTTTTTGCATTTTTTTAATGATTGTGGGGTGGGGGCAGAATCAAAGGAAGAGTCATAGTTTGCGCCATGTGAAAAATATATGAAATTCGGATGTCAGTGTCCATAAATGAGGTTTTATTTGAACACAGTAACTAATAACTAACGGGTTTGCTTTCATGCTACAACAGAGCCACGCCGCTTCCAGAGACCTCACGGCCACAAAGCCTACGGTATTTATTCTCGGGCCTCTGCCGGCAAAGTTCCCCTGTCCTGCCTGACAGCAGCAAGCCTGTCTCCAAACCACTGGGCCTGCAGGGCCTGAACCCGGGCCCGCACGCCCACCAGGGCTCAGGGGAAAACCCGGGGGCATGTGTACTGGGACGAGAAACACGTCCATCTCCGTGTTGCTCACCTCAAATGGAAATTTGCCGTCCTCTTCGTTTATGGATGGATGCGATTCTGCTGCCTGCAGAATGGGGGGGTTTCTTCGTCAGTGACTTTCTGGGACCCCCGACAGTGAGGCTGTGCTCACCACCAGGAAGCTGGCATCAGCGGTTAGTGAGGAAATGTGGTTATTAATATCCCACAGATTTTTTCGTCTGTATTTTGGTAACTGCTTTGCACGAGGGTGGGTTTCCTCTGCAACCATAGGTATTTCATTTTGTGCATTTCAAAATGTTATTCTGAGAAGAAGACCACAACATAGAAAACTTTTAAAGTCTGCAGGCAGTGGCTCCCTGGCACCTCACAGCCTGCACTGACACGGAGGAGGCCTCCTGGACCCTCCCACCCCGGCCAGCCCTGCGGCAAGGCCCCAGGCCCCTCGCAGGACAGGCCAAGAACAAATACGGACATCTTACTTCCCGCGGTTCTTTCACATCTTGCGGGAGCAGCCAAAGCTGAGCCCCTACAGGGTGCCAGGCACCGGCTGTTCTGGGTGCTGGGGCTCCATCGTGAATAAGATAGAACCAAAGCTCCCGCTCCGGAGAGGCTGACTTTCCGGGAGGAGGAGGGCAATGCAGCAAGGCTGCCAGGGAGGCCTGAGGGGTGCTGGGTGCTGGGGAAGGAGGCCGGGCCCTGCGTGGGGTCCACGGGCCCTGGGTGGTCTTCGCTGCCCCAGCCAAGCGGCTTCCTTTTGCTTCTTCCTGAGCTCTCCTACTCCAGGGCCTTTGCTAGTGCTGGTCTCTCTCTCTCTCTCTGGGAAGCTCCTCCCCACATACCTGGCAAACCTCTACCCACCCTTCAGATCTCAGAGGAAATGTCACTTCCTTGGAGGACCCCCCGCCTTGGTCCCTGCAACAAGGCCTCCCCTTGCTTTACCCATGGCACCCTTTCGTGTCCCTCACTCAGGGACCGCGTTGCATCGCTACTGCTGCAGCAGGCGTGGCTTGTGCGCCACCTGAACCCCTTTACCGGGATGAGCCGGGCGCCCAGGTGCTGTGTCATTTGCTAATGGCTCTCAGCTGCCCCCTCCCTGGAGAACCATTCTGGGCCAACAGGAGCCACCTTGGCCCGAAATGGCTGAGAGGCTGGACCTCCCCGCTCGGCAGGGTGGCAGTAGCCAGAGGCTGGCTGCTGAGGGTACAAAAGCCCAGCCCCCGCCGGCAAGTGGGACAGCTCACATTCCCGAGCCCAGGGTCAGGCCAGCTGGCCGTCAGCTGGACCCACCTGGGCCCTTCAGCTCCTCTCCTGCTTCTGCTGCTTCCCTGCCCCCAACCCCCCAGTGAATCACGCGCACACGAACCCCTGTTGCAGGCTCTACTTCTGGGGACTCACATGTTGAACGCCTGTCCCCTGAGCCCCTAGACTGACGTCAGGGGCTGGGCCTGCCCTGCTTCCTCCCAGAGTGCCAATGCCTGCCTGGCACACAGTGGCAAATCGTAAACACTTGTTGAAGGAATGGGTGGAGCTCCCATTTCTCACGTAAGGAAACTGAGGCCCAGAGATGGCCGGTCATGAGCATTTAGGAGGCAGAAGGCCTTCGAGACCCCCAGTCCAGGCTTGGGTAAGGACGGCCCGCTTCTGTGCTTTCTCGGCAGCACTGAGAGGGAAGAAAGTAGGGCCCAGAGCCCCCGGTGGGCTCAAATCCCCCGTAGCACCAAGCTCTCCACCCTTCCTGCCCCAGGCCGAGCTGCTCTCTCCTCAGCGTGGCTGGTGGCCGGGCTCTGGCCCAGCTGGGTCAGTGGGAAGGTGAAGGGGGGCTGCAGGTTGGTGAGGCCTGAAGACACTTCTCCGGGTGGTGAAGCCCACAGGGCCTGCCCTCCATCCACCCACCATCCGTTAGACGAATACACAGGGAGCACATCCTAGCCCGGCTCTTGGCACTGGGCACCCAGGAGTGGACGAGAGACACGGCCATCCCTGCCCTTGGGGAGCCTCAGCACGGGGGCCGGGAAGGGTGGGAGGCAGGTCTGGGGGAAGAGGGATCCAGGCAGAGGGACCAGCCCTTGCAAAGGTCCTCGGGTTTGGGCAAAATGTGCTCTCAAGGAGCTAAAGCGAGGCAGGGTGCCTGGAGCAGGGGAAGGGGCAGGATGGGCAGATTCCAGGGCTGGAGAAACAGCGGGGACTCTAGCTCCAGTGTGGAAGGAAGACAGGGAGGGTTTCAGGCAGCGGGGTCAAAAGGCCTAATTCTGGTTTTGAGACCCCTCTGGTCCTGGGTGGAGGGTGGGCTGTGGGGGGATGGGGGTGTCCTTCGAGGCCCCACCGCTCTGACCTTGGCCCCTTGACACTGAAGAGAAGCCCACTTCCGACGTCCTCCCAAGTCGCAGGAGGTGGACCTGGGGATAAACCGGGGCAGACCCTCTAGCCAGGCTATCCCTCCGGCCCAGGAGGGCGGAGGCATCTGGGTCAAAGGAGCAGACGTGAAGTCCGTGAAGTCCGCAGCGGGGGCTGGGGGCTTGAGGCCTAGCTCTGACCCCAGCTCAGATAACTACCCTCCCATTGCTCTTGGGCAAGTCCCTCACTGACCCTGAACCGACTTCCTCTGGAACAGGAAGCCCGGGCCCTGGTCCTGATTCCCCGCCCACCCCACGTGTACCGGTTTTCAGGCGGATTCTCTCATCCTCGGGGAGGCAGGAAAGAGCAGAGGCAGCCAGTGGTGACGGCCACACACAGAGGGGGTCCTGGCTGCGTCGCCCCTACCCGAAGACCTGTGTTCAAACAGGAGGGCACGGGTCCAAAGCACTCGCTGCACGAAGGGCTTCTCTCCTCCATTCTTTTCAACAAGTCTGGGAGCTGGCCGTTGTGAGGAACACCCTTTTCCACTGATGGAGAGACTGAGGCCGGAGGGGAAAGGAAGCCACTACTCCAGATCACTGAGCAAGCGCGTGGCCTGGCGTCTGACCCGGGGTCCCAGCCAGGACGGGCCCCGAGGGACTCCTGAGCTCCGGCTGGGGCCAGGTCCTCCTGCCCAGAGGCCGGACCTGTCAGTGCTGTGGAAATAGCTCTCAGGGGAGCGGGGGAGGCCACAGCTGGCTTAGACTCCGGTATTGGGGTCGCAGGGAAAGCTTCAGGGCCAGGGGAGGAAAGCCCCCACCCCACATAAAGCCAACCATCTCCAGGTCCGACTCACGGGACATCTGCCAGGAAGTCCTCGCAACCACCCCAGCCCCTCCCATCACCCGGCTTCTTATTCTGTGGTCTGGAATGTCATCTGGACCCCACGGCATGAGGGCCCCGGTCCTTCACTGACACAGAGGAGGTCTCCACTCAGGGAATGTTTGGGCAAAGGGAAGGACTCTCTCCCTGGGGGCTACTTCCAGAAGCCACCGGAGCCCTCGGGGCAACGACGCTCTCCTTTGCCCGGAACGGGCTGTGCACGTGCACGCTGCTCTCCGCGACGGCGGCACCTGCCTGCCCTCCGGCCCCATCGCCCCAGCCTCAACCACCCCAGCGCCCGCACGCCACCCGGCTTCCTGTCCGCCGGTGAGAAGCAGGGCTGCCTCGAGCTGGGGGCCCAGACCGCGCCTGCCCTGCCCTCATCAAACCCTTGCAGAAGAAGGGAAAGGGGAGCACGGGCCCGGGGAGGGCAAGGCAGGGGCGCAAGTCCAGGCAAGGCGGGCGGTCTGGCACACTCGGGCCGCGTGGAGAGGACGGTGGTGGCGGGGGGCGGGAGGGTGAGGGCGTGTGCGACGGCCTGAAAAGCACGCGGGGGTCCTCGAGGAGGCCAGTTCTGTCCTCTCTCCCCTCCCCCGCCGGCCTCTGGGGAGCCCCCCCCAGCCCAGGACACGGCGCGGGGGGTGAAGGCAGCACGAGCACCAGCACCCGCTGCGCCAGGCGGGGCCTTTCAAACACACGTCTGCACGCGGTGGCACTCCGAGAGATCAAAATGGTTTAATGCGGTCTAGTCTTGTGGCCTACGTCTTTAGATACTGCTGTGTATTGAAAATAACATGAAAATTCTCCAGTTTCACCATTTAAAATAGATTTGACATCGATTTGACCTGTGCAGGGGCCTCCTTCCCGCCAGGCCCCCTGCCCCCGCCAGGACCCTAGGGTGGCACAGCACCAGCAGGTACGGGGGGGCAGGGGGCGCCTTGCTCTGAGACACTCGCCCGTCTCGACACACGACCTCCGGGACCCGGGTGGGTCCGCGAACGCACACATGCCCCCCCCAGCAGGCAGGCACAGCCCTGCTGACGGAGCCCGGCACACACACGGACGTGCGTTCGTGGACAAATGCACACAGGCCTCCTACATGCAACTGCGTGCAAACGCTCACCTTTGGAGGCCAAGTCCTCACATACACGTGTAGCTGTCACCTTGTGCCCAGGTACACAGAAGCCTCACCCTGTCACACGTGCTCCACGCCTGCCCACGTGGACAGAATCGGGGCAGAGGGCTGGTGGGACCACGGCCGGTGTCCGTCCTGAGCACTGTGTGCCCAGCCCCACAGCCTGGTGAACATTTAAACCAACGCCTGCGTATACAACGAGCACACAAACAGACCTATGGGTAGATACACACATAACCGTGTGAGCCTGTGTGCGTTTACACACATGTATACATCATGTATAGACACCATCAGCCCAGGCTCACACACGTACGGAGCTCGTCGCGGGCACACATCTGCACAGCACTCGCATGTACACTCGGGCACTTACAGGAAAAGCCATAATTGGACACGTTTTACCGGCACACGGATGAGATGATTCCACACGGGAATTCACGCCCCGGTGCTCACACACGTATTTTGTCCCCAGGCCCCGCCCCACGTAAGCAGCTCAGCGTCTCAGGGCAGAGGGCGCCTCAGCCAGCTCCAGCCTCTGCACCACTGGGTCCAGGCTGTCGAGAAACTTCCCGGAAATACCACTGCCGGGGGCGGCGGGCTCAGGAGCAGGTTTGTACACCCACCCGCTCAGCACACAGGCCACACATAACATACACGCGTGCTCGGCGCACACACAACACACGGCACAGCGCACACTCACTGGGTTCGCACGTTCCACGCCCCACACACGGGCACACGCACCCCAGGGACCACGTGATCCTGCCTCTGCACACACGGCTCCCCCCATCCGCCCTCCCGCTTCAAGGGCACTAAAGAGGGAGGCTATTTTGGTCTTCAGCACAAGCAATAAATAAATAAATAAATAAATAAATAAATAAATAAACCCAGAGGAGGCAAAAAGAGGGCAGCGGAGTTTGAAAACGCAGCATCTGCCTTTGGTGAGAGATGAAAGGCAGCTCGGGGAGGCCCTCCTGCAGGGTCTGCGGCCTGAGCCGTCCAGCGTGGGCCTGGGAGGGGGATAGGCCCGAGAGGAGGCGCCCCAGGCCACCCGAGACAGCTAGGGCCTCGGGGGACCCAGGGCCCCCGGGGCTCTGCCCTGGTGGGGTGAGTGGAGGGCTGGCCCAACAGGACCATGTGCCAGCCCCGAGCGACCAGGGCCACCTGCCACCCACCTGGCAACCACAGGGACTCCACATCACCGCCCAGGACTAAGGCTGAGGAAGCAGGGGCTCAGGCCAGGAAGGGGCAGAGGCCTGTCCGGCAGATCCTGAGAGGAACGAGGCCTCTGCCTGCCTCGGGCTGACCCTTCTGACTCTTCCTGACCGGAAGTTAGGGTGGCGTCTGAGGCCCGGGCAGGGCTTTCTGGGTGGGAATACACAGCCGGTGCCCGGACCCTGCACGGCCCCTGACTTCAGGGCCAGGCCTCCCGCTGTTGCAGGGGCTGGAGGAGGGGAGAGGCAGAAGCCCCCACTGCAGCCCCTGGCCCCTCCTTGCCCCTCGCCCGTCTGCACTCGGCCTCTGTCTCCTAACTTGGGCCGGAGCCCTGGCATCTCCGGGTGGTGAGCTGGCCCGCGGCAGCCTGGATAGGCAGGCTGGGGCTCTCTAATGACTGACCGGCTTGGTCATTTGTGAGGACAGCGCTCTCAGCCGTCCTGGGAGGGGCCCAGGCTCCGCCCTGACAGCTGTTCCCTTCGCCAGGAACGAGCCTGCGTTGGGCAGCTCTTGGGCTGGCAGAGGCAAGAGCCAGCGACAAATCAGGGGGCCCGAGCCGCTCCCTGACCGAGGTGCCCAGATGTGGGTGCTGACCAGCCCACGGCTCTCCTAGGACGTTCCTGTGCGTTCGGCACCAGGGCACAGCCTGGCTGGGCCCCACCCAGGCTCACCTCTGCTGCCCACCTTGGGGGGATGGGTGCCGGCTCGGCCTGGCCTCCGCAGACAGAGGGCCATGGTGGAGCCGGGGGCAGCAGGGAGGACGGGTGAGTCCAATAAAAACAGTGACAACTGGAGCCAGACCCCCCAGGGTCTCTAAGGCACGACTCATGCTGGGGCCCCGCGGGGACGGGCTGAAACACTTCCTTGGAGTCGGGGAAGCTGGCCCCCCTTCCCATGGAGCCATCCACCCCTACGTTCCCCAGCTGGCCCTCTCTGGGGAAGGGGGTGGAGGCCACGGGGCAGAAAAGGAGGGAGAATCCGGCGGGCTGGGGTCGTGGAGGGTGGGTGGGGCTGGGTGGGGGGGGAGCAGACCTTCCACCGCAGGCAGGTCCCATCCTGGCCCTGAGATGCACCTCAAAGGAGGTACAGAGTCAAACTTAAAAAGCTCAGACCGGATTCTTCCCGGCCCTGACTCCCACCCCAGTGACACTGAAAAGCTTTTGTTATGATCATTAACAAGGTCTTGGTTTTGCCATCACAAAGGAAATCCAGTTCACCCCGTGAGCACAGAGCACAACGGGGTGGGGAGGCGGGGTTGACCTCCCTGCTTGCCCTCAGGCCACGTGCCCGGCCTTCATGGAAGAGAGGCCAGCCCAGCCACGGGAACCTTCTGGAAACCCCACCCAGCTACTTGCATCCTGGCAGACTAATGGAATTCTAATTGTCCTTTCCCACCCCCCTCAAATTATAAAACTTTTTTTCAATCACATGTTAATTTTTTTTTGTAAACAGTCTTAAACTAAGGTTGAGAAAGCCAAAACCCGGTGTTTCTCCCCAAGTTAAGAACCAGCGAGGTGCACTGCAGCCTGCCGGCCTTCGCCCACAGAGGCCGGGCAGCTGGTGAGCCGTTTCTGGAGAGGCTGTGGCTCCCCCCTGAGGCAGAAGCCCCCAGCTCCTGTGGCCCGGCCACCTCCCCCCCCCTCCCCTGGAGGCCACCTCCCCGCCCCCAGGCCTGCTCTGGCCTCAGAGGCCACTCAGGCCACCCGCTCTCCCACCAACATTCCCAGGCCGCTGTGAAGAAATGTAAAACATCTAAAACGCTACTGAGTCTGCCATCAGGGCCCAAGCCCATTCCGCTCTGGCCCGGGGCGCTCGCGGGACTCGGGGCCTTTCCCCGGCGGGGCGAATGCTGCACCTTGGCCGCTGGCGGCTCAGATCTCGGACTCCCGTCTGTAGGGCCGCTGATCGAGGGCGGTGCCGGCCTGGGGTCTGTCAAAGTCGCGCCTGGCCTGGGGGCCGTGGCCGTCCTGCTCTCCGTCCGCCTCGTCCTCCTCGTCGCGGCTCAGGAAGGCCAGCTCGTTCTCGTAGCAGAAGGAGTTGGCGCTGGGCAGCAGGAACTTGTTCTCCACCAGGTCCTTGGCGCTGCAGCGGGGCGTGGACGGCACCTCATATGTCTTGTGGAAGTGCGAGTAGTCGATCTTGTACTGGTTCTTCTCCTCGAAGAGGACAGGCTCGAAGCGGTGGCCCCACAGGATCTCGTTGGCCAGGTAGGAGCTGCGGGCCTGTGTGGTCATGGCCGTAGCCTCCACCATGCCCTCCAGGATGACCACAATCTCAAAGTCGTCCGTCTCCAGGTCCTGCCGGCTGATGCCAAACAGCGGGCTGGCCTCGTCGATCTCGTGCAGGATGGTGATGGGCGACACCAGGAAGATGCGGTCCAGGCCCTTGTCGAAGCCGACGTCGATGTCGATCTGGTCCAGCGGGATGTACTCGCCCTCCTCCGTGACCCGGGGCTTGATGAGCTGGGCCCGCACGTGGGCCTCCACGATGTGGCTCTTGCGCAGGTTGCCCACGCGCCACATGAGGCAGAGCTTGCCGTCGCGCAGCGCCACTACCGCGTTGTGGCTGAACAGCAACGTCTGCGCGCGCTTCTTGGGCCGTGCCATCTTGGCCATGATGGCGCCAATCATGAAGGAGTCGATGATGCAGCCCACGATGGACTGTGCCACCACCATGAACACGGCCACCGGGCACTCCTCGGTCACGCAGCGCAGCCCGTAGCCAATGGTGGTCTGCGTCTCAATGGAGAAGAGGAAGGCCGCCATGAAGCCGTGCACCTGCAGCACGCAGGGCGTGCGGCCGCGGCCCTCGGCCGGCTCCAGGTCCCCGTGGGCCACGGCGATGACCCAGAAGATGACGCCGAACAGCAGCCAGGAGGCAAGGAAGGCCAGCGAGAAGATGAGCAGCATGTAGCGCCAGCGGATGTCCACGCAGGTGGTGAACATGTCGGCCAGGTAGCGCTGCGACTTCTCGTCCATGTTGGCGAACTCGATGTTGCACTGGCCGTTCTTCTTGACGAAGCGGTTCCGGCACCTGCGCCGAGTGTGCACCTTGCCATTGCCGAAGCCGTTGGCTCCCGACATGGTGACCAGGTGCAGCCCGTCCTCCTCGGACGACACGATGCTGTAGGGGTTGGCACGGCCAGATGCGGTCATCCCGGGGGCGGGGGCGGTGGGACCCCAGCTCGCCCCCGGGCCGGCTCCAGGCGGGGCAGCTCCTGCAACAGAGGGGACAGCGGGCTGGCAGTGAGGCCGGCAGCGGCCACCCTGCCTGCGCCTCCGCCCCGACCCGGCCTCACCCACAAGCAGCTCCTGGCCCTCCCTTCCACCCCAGCCAGCTCCTCGGCCACCTCCACTCTCCCGGCTGCTCCAGACGAGAAGCCTGGGTTCTTCCTCAGTTTCCCTTTCTCCCACCAAGGGCTCTGCTTGCAAAGATATTCAGGATCCAGGCCCTTCTTCTACCTCCCGGCCTGGGCCCCTGGCATCACCCGCCGAGAGCAGCATGATGGCCACCTCGCCAGCCTCCCCATCCCACCCCGGTGCCAGTGCCCACGGCGGCCACCAGGAGTCAGTCCATCCTCCGCTGGGGCCCCTCAGATCTCACCTCCAGTCTCACCCTTGCTCGCCCCCAGGCCCACCTGGACACCCTCCCCCCAGGCCCTGGCTTCTATGCCACAAGGGTGTCTCAGGGCCTCCCTGCACCTGGGAAAACTGTGCACCCCACCCAGGACCCCACGGTAATGCCCCTGCACCGACCTCTGACCTCGTAACGGTAGTAATAACAACAGCAATGGCTCGCTGGGGCTGCACCCACCGTCCCACCACGAGACCGTGAGTCCCTGAGCGCACGGGGCTTGCTGTTTGTTCGCTGCTGTCTCACCCCCAGGGCCTAGACCTGGGCATGACAGACACCTCAAGCCGGGCCCCACCCATCCTCCTGAGGCTCACGCTCTCCCCGCAGGTGCCCACTCTCGCTGCCCATGTGCTATGCTCGTGGCCACCCCATCACCAGACGTGGCTAGGAGGCGGCCCACGAGTCAGCACCCAGGGGGCTCACTGACTACGGACCTCAGCCCGGGGGCCTCCGCCACCCCGCCTTCCTCAGCGCTAAACAAGAGCAGGCGGGGAGCACTCAGAAGACCCCTGTCCTCAGCCCACTCGGCAGAGCACCGGGCTGGCACACACACTCACACACGGGGCGGTCCCAGGCCACGCTCCACAACACCGCTTCCCGGTCTCACGGCTGGGGGCAGGCACCCAGGCCCCAGACGCGCAGGCCGGTGGCCACCCCTCCCCCGGTGCCCCGCTGGCTCTGGGCTGGCCTGTCAGTGCCCGGCTGAGGCGTCTGCAGACCGGAGACCCCGACACCACTTGGCCCCGCGGGCACTGAGGCCGTCTGGCCGTCCACGTCGGGTGCCCCGCGGGAATGGCGTGGCAGGGCGCTGAAGAGGTGGGCCTGTGCCCCCTACGGATGGACCCCACGCCCCCCGACCCCCACCAGTCGCACGACGAGGTCAGAGTGCTCACGTGTGATGGGACGCCGAGGCCCCAGAGAAGGTCCAGGGCGGCCCGGCCAGGAGAGAGGAGGCGGCGGCACTGGGACCCGCCCTGGTCTGTGGGACGGGGTGACCTCTGACCTCCGTTCCAAACACTCACAGCCAGCCAGGCTGCAGACCCCTCCCAGGGTGTGTCACTGGGTCCCCGGGTCTGGCAGGCACAGGGCGCTCCCTGCTGCCTGGACCAGCTTACCCACCCACAGGGACGGCAGGCCAGACGTGGCAGCAAACGCTCCTGTGTCACCCTCTCAGAAGCCCAGGAGGCAGCTACCGTGGCTACTTTGACCCTCTGGATGGCGGCTCGGAGAGGTCAAGCGGCTTCCGCAAAGCCACACAACCACGAGGCAGGAGAGCTGGGCTCAGGGCCACTGCTGTCTAACACAAGGTCTCCCACCGCGGGGACCCCAGGCTCTGCGGCGGCCTCCGCTCAGGCTGCCGTCCTTCCCCCACGGCTGCTCCAGCCGACAGCCTCCCGCTGGGTCTGAGGACTGAGGCCTCAGGCCGTAGTGGTGGACACGGCCCCTGCCTGGTCCAGGAGCCGGTGGGGGTGGGAACCCCGTAGACTGTGCCAGGAGGACAGCTCAGCCCTAGACTCCTGGGCCTTCCAGGGGGAGGTGGCCAGGCCTGGGGCACGCAGATGCCAGCAGCAGGCCACCGGATCGCCGGGGCAGGTCTGTGTGGCCGGGAGGCCTTGAGGGACGTCCAGCGGGTCATGGCTGCTCCAGGTGGGGCTCTGAGCAGCTCGAGGCCTGCGGGGGACAGAATCGCAAGACTCAAAGGCCAGAGGAGCCCAGCCTGGCACACTGCTCCCAGCAGCTGGGCAGCTCGCAGACAGGTGGGCATGTCACAGTGACCACTGGCACCTCTGCCTGGCCTGGGCGCCGGGGCCGCACCCAGACTGTGCTGCACAGTCCTGGGAACCCCTCTTCTACTGGTCTTCCTCCTAAAGCCACAGCGGAAATCAACAGGTCACATTCGCAGCCACTCCCCCACTTCTCAGAGCTGGAAACTGGTACTCGGAGCAAAGTCACCTGGGCGAAGTCCCCTGAAGCCAAGGAGCAGAGACACAGCGGGCGGCTCTGTGTGCACGCGTGTGTGCATACGTATGCGTGCATGAGATGCCAAGGGTGGGGGGAGTACCTCGCGGGCGCTTGGTGAACACACCACCACAGAGGAAGGCCGAGAAGAGGGGCCACGGTAGCAGCCCCGGCACCACAAACCCGCCAAACGTCCAGGGACCCTCCACACACCCAAGGCAAGAAGGTTACAGGGCTCTGTGGTCTTTAAGGGCTCGGTTTAAGAAATGTGGGGGACTTCCCTGGCGGTCCAGTGGTTAGGGCTCTGCGCTTCCACTGCAGGGGGCCCGGGTGTGCTCCCTGGTCGGGGAACTAAGATCCCGCAAGCCGTGTAGCATGACCAAAAAAAAGGAAGAAAGAAAAAGAAATGACGGACAAGATTCTCAACCAGCGACGTGCGGGCCCATGTGGCTCCTGCTCAACGGGTGCATACAGTTAGATCAGATAGAAAGGAAACTAGATCTGCTTTGCTGGAAGAGGCTTTAGCAAGCAAGGAGGCCGGCTCCCCATTTTATAGATGGGAAAACTGAGGCTGAGACTTGTCCCAGGTCACAAAACACCTTGTGGGCCAGGATGAGATAGATGGTAAAGACAATAATTAAGACTACGTTGGTCGGACGCCCAGGTTGGCCAGTGGGGGTCCCAGGCGTTGCTGGGAGGGAAAGGGGAGAGAGGCACTAAGGTCCCCTACCTGAGCCAGCCTAGGCGACTTCAGCGCTGGAGACTGGGAGTGAGGCAGGCCCAGCAGGCTGGACCCAGAGACTCCGAGGGGAGGGGGAGCTGTCCCGAGCCCGGCGTCTCCAGGGCCCGCGTCCCTGCCCCGCCGACCACAGCGCTTGTGCACACAGCCTCCCGGCACCCGGCAGGCTTGGCGCACCACCAGGGTCTGGGCTGGGAGCTTTTAGGGAGGCAGCTAACACATGACCTGCGGGCCAAGAGTCATCGCGAAGTGCCCCCGGATGGAGCGGGACACCCCATGCCAGGTCCCCCGAGGCTCTGGGCCTCAGGTTTCAGCAACGTCCGGAGGAGACCAGGGCAAGGCCAAGGAAGCACTGGCTAGTCGGATCGATGGAGGGGGCACCGAGGAGGAGCTCAATGTCCCCCTCCCTCGGAGGGCCTCCCAGGTGGCAGGACCCCTTCATAGGGATGAATGAGCAGAGTAACCAGTGTTTATCAAGTGCTTACCACCTGCCAGGCACTGAGAGCTCAAGTAGCTCACGCAATCCCTTATTATGACTTTCTGGATGAGGAAACTGAAGCTCAGAAAGCTTGAGTCACTTAGCCAGGGTCACACAGCCTTTCAGGAGTGAGCTCCTAGTCTCGGGGGGTAGGAGAGAACTCAACCCCCCATTCCCCTAGGCCCCAAGGCCAGACTGTGGACGTGACACTGTATTCCAAGCCTCAGTCCTCAGGGTCCCTGCAATGCCACGTGGTGATAAGACACAAATAACCCCAATCTGAGCACATGAAAGCAGAGGTAAGACCCTCACCAGCACCCCTGATCTGTGGCCATTCAGGCCCTGCTTGGAACATCCAGGGACAGGGCACTCACTACTCATGGTCAAGTCCTTCCAAGTCCATGGTCTCTCGGAAGAATCCTTAAAAAATCACTTGTTTCAGGGAAAGCCAGCGTGCAGCCACCTACACCTCCTGCCCAGCCCGTGCCCAAGGCACACGTACTGATCCCTCACAGGGCGTTTCCTCGCTGCACCCTGTGGTGGCCTCGGCATCCTATCCAGCCACTACCCAGCAGACTTAGCACGAGAGCTTGCAAAATCCAATCCTTCATCTGCAGGCGGGAAGACGGAGGCTCCGAGAAGGGCGCCCTTGCTCAGTCGCACAGGAAGTGAGGGGCACGGGCCAGGCCTGGAGGTGCTCTGCAGCGAGGCCGGGCAGCTCCGGGGCGGCAGGCTCCAAGGACTGCGGCGCAGAGGCGGGGGGGCACTCCCGGTGGGGACGGGAGAACAGGCTGGCCCCTCAGGGTCCAGTGAGGAGGCTGAGGCCGGCTGGGGAGAGCCAAGAGCTGGCCTAGACACGAGGTGGAGGGTTAGGGGGCCGACACGTCTGTTCTCACACTCTGGGGAGACAACGGCCATCTCCTGTGCCCGCCCACCTTTCCCAGACACATTCCCTCCCCCTCCCCCAAACATTCAGCCGGCCTCGGTCACCCACGGCCTGCAAACGTTTGGGGTCAACACTGTGCAGGCCTTCTGGGCCAGGCCCCTGCGAGGCCCCTGGGAGGCCTGAGGAGAGACGTGTCGCGTTGTGCTGGGGATGGGAACGGCCGGTGCTTGGCCGGCCCCGGGCCCTCACCACTTCGAGGCCCACCTGCCAGGTTTCCAACCACCAACACCAGTCTTTCCACCCGAAAGCTTGCTCTGCCCATGCACCGGCACGCCAGGGAGTTAATGCCCCAGGAGCAGCTCCCTACCACGACGGGCATATTCGGGGCACCTGCTCTACTCGGCCTCCCAAGGCCCCTCAGCTCCTGGGCCCTCCTCACAGGCCTCGGGGGCGCCTCCACAGCGCAGACTCCTGAACCCGAGCTCCCCGGCCGTGTCCCACAGCACCACGTGGCCGGCATGCTTCTCCTCTTCCCCAAAGCTTCCTCCCCCTTCCCTCCACTCCTCCCCCCCGAGTCTCCTTCTTTCTTCCTCCACCTTCTCCCCCTCCCCCTCCTCCTCCACCCCTAGGGGGTCACTGGGCAGTCCAACCACCTCCCCAGTTACCCCAGCCACAAGCAAGTCCACTCCCTTCCCCGGTCCTGTGTATTTTATCTCCGGAATGATCAAAGCTGCCCGCCCACTCCTCGCCCACAGACACGTCCTATCCAGGCCACTCCTATCTACACAGCAAGAGGCTCCTGAGGGTTTTCCCGTGGTGAGCCTTGCCCCATGCGGGCCAACCTCCAAGTCACAGCTAATGGGAATGCTGGAAATCCTCCTATCAGTCAGGAATCAGCAGAAGCCCACCGCTTTCATGAAGCCCTTTTACATTCTCCGGCCCTGGGCTTCTCCTGTTAGGACCAGAAGCTACTTTCCACCTTGTGTGAGAGTTGGCCTTGCCTGGGCCCCATCTCTGGCCAACCTCAGAGGTCCAGAGAGGCCGGTGCAGGCCTGGCACAGTGGGGGCACCCAGGAAATGCTCACTGTTCAGACAAAGACGAGGGATTAAGCTGCTGAACAGAGGGATGGATGAGGAGATGGATGAATCAATGAATGGGGAGACAGTTACATGTACAGGTGGGTAGTCAAGCGTGTGGATGGATAAGCAGGGCTGACGGACGGGGATGGATGGATAGAGGGTGAGTAGAGGGATGGTTCGTTTAGGTGGGTGAAAAATGGTTAGATGAGCTGGGCGAGTGGATTAGTGAATGGATGAATAGATGGATGGATGAGTGGATGGATGGATGGATGGATGAGTGGACGGATGGACGGATGGATGGATGGATGAGTGGATGGATGGATGGACGGATTGAGCGGATGGATAGATGGATGGATGGATGGACGGACGGACGGGTGAGTGAATCGACAGATGAGTGGATGGATGGATGGATGGATGGATAGATTGAGTGGACGGATGGATGGGTGGGTGGATGGACAGATGAATAGATGGATGGATTGAGTGGATGGATGGATGGATGGATGGATGGATGGATGGATGGACGGATGGACGGATGGACGGATGGACGGACGGACGGACGGACGAGTGAATGGACGGATGAGTGGATGGATGGATGGATGGATAGACTGAGTGGACGGATGGATGGGTGGGTGGACGGACAGATGAATAGATGGATGGGTAGGTGGGTGGCTGCATGGCTGGGGGGATGAATGGATGGAAAGATGGCTGGCTGGGTTGGGTGGGTGGGTGGGTGGGTGGGTGGATAGTTAGATGGATGGGGGGATGTGTGGAACTAATGGATGGATAATGGGTGAGTGAGAGGTCAAACGGGCGGGTGGATGGGTGGGTGGGTAGGTGGACACAGAGATGAGTGGGTGGGAGGGGGCACAGATGAGCGTCCGGCTGGACGGAAGACTGCGTGGACAGGTGCATATCCGCGACCTTAATCTTACCTCTGGAATCCTGTCTCCTAAGTGACGGTGCTCACCAGGCAAGTGACTGTCTTCAAGGCTGCACGAGCAGCGGCTGCCATTTCCCAGGCACCAGCTGGAGAGGACTCAGCGGCTGGAAGACCCTGAAGTTAACAGAGCACAATTACCATTCTCCTTGGGGGAGCTCATCGGTCACAAACCTCCACACAAACCCCCATTTCTGCTTGCTTTGCCCAGGACCCCAGGGGAGGTAGAGGGGGCCTCCAGCCCATCCCAATGCCCCAAAGCTTCACAGCCCGTGAGCCTGTCCATAACAACCATTCAGAACCAGAGAAGGGCGGAACAAGGCGGGCCCCCAGAGAAAACGACCGCTGGTAGCTACTGAGTGCCCACTGCATGCCAGACACTTGGTAGTTGCTTCACGGACATCAAGTCAGATAAGCCTCATGACAGCCCCAAGAAGTTGGACCCCCTGCTGTTCCCGTTGCAGAGGCGTGGGCAATGCGGGGACTCTCCTCAGGTCACGGAGGACCTCGGGGCCCAGCCTCGCGCCTGGCCACCTGCAGAGCCTTCCCCACGCCCCCCACGGGCCCCGCTGTGGGCGGACGGCCCCCGCCTTCCACGGCAGTGCGCCGCGAGGTCGGGGCAGAGAGCAGCGGGAAGGGGCTCGGGAGCCTTGGAGGTGAGCCAGCCCGAGATGCCCCGCCACCCCTGCCCCCCCCCGGCCACGGCCCCCATGCAGGCCGCCCTCTCGCAGCCGACGCCGGCGGGGGTCCACAGTGGCACTGGATTTCCCGGCTGGGACTGAGGGAACTGCTGTGAGTCAGCCCACAGCACAAGCCTCCTGGGGCAGCGCCAGCCGTGGGTTTAGAAGCGCACAGACCTGGGTTCCAGTCGCAGCTCCGCCCGGCACGGGCTGTGTGACCGTGGGTGCGTCCCTTCCCGGCTCAGGGCTTCCGCTCGCTCTGGTAGCGGTGGCCTGGCTGGTCCCACTTCACTCCAGGCTCCCACCTCAAGACGCCCAGTCCTCAGCCCCTGCTTCCCCACCCTCACTGTTCCTAGAGCAGCAGCCAGCGGCCCTGCCGTAGCCCCTCTCAGCCGTTTCCTTCTAAAGCCAATGGAGGCTCCATCCCAGACCCCCACCACGCAGCTGGACTCCCGACGGCGAGGACCTGTTCCCGGGTCACTGACTCTCGTCCTTCCCCTGGAGTGGACGCCCACTGTGCCCAGCCCTGTGCGCTGGGCTCTCGGCTTCAGTCATTCCAACCTTCGCAGCCCACCCTGAGGGACAGACGGGGAAACTGAGGCTGAGGGAGGTGAGGTGACTCGCGCCGGGTCACCAAGAGCTGGAACTCTGAGCAGAGGTGGTGTCACAGGGCCGTGGGGAGAGAAGGGGGCGGTAAGCAGGTAGAGCACCTGCCCTCCCCACTTCCCGTGGTCACTCAGCCCGCCTGCCCCAAGCCCGCTCAGCCTCTGACTCCCTGCTTCCGGGAAGGGGCTTTCTCCTGTGAGGGAAGCAAAACCAGCTCCATCCTACACAGGAGGAAATGGAGGCTCAGATCAGAGAAGGGCCTTGCCCAAGGTCACAAAGCCACGGAGTGAGTGGCAGCTTGGGGACAAGAGCCCAGGATCCGACACCCCGTCCGGCGCTCCCCCTGCCCCTGCAGTGGCCGTGGCCCACGAGACGTGACCCCAACCCTCTGAAGTTCACCAAACGCTTTCCTGGGTGGCGGTCACAGTCCTGGACAGGGGAGGCCGGAGCAGGGGCAAGGTCTGCAGGTGACAGGGGTGACCGGGTGTGACAGTGAGACCGTCCCTCAGCCTCCCAGCAAGGGAGGGGGGCCCCCTGCTCCTCCCCCAGGGCCGTCCTGTCAGCCAGGGGCGAGGCACTTCCCTTTCCTGCCCGGCCTCCCCACGGATGTGCCTGTGAAATTCAACTTGGGGGGGAGGTGTGTGCTGAGCACAGGCCCGGCACCACGTGGCTCCGTCACCACCATCACAGCCTCCCCTGGAGCGGCGGGGCCCAGGGTCCAGTGAGCTCCCAGCCCTGCATTCGAGGCCTGATCGCTCCCCAGCTCCCAGTGGGAACTTCCCTGGGCCTCAGGCTTCTCATCTGCAAAATGGGTAGATCCCACCTGCTTGGGGAGGCCGTGAAGAAGGTAGACCGAGGCCCTGCCCCAGCGTCCGGTGCGCAGCAGACACACGGTAAGCACCAGCCCTCCCAGTGTTCTCTGAGGGGTCTTCCTGCTCTGACAACCGTCCGGATGCCCGGCACGACGGGAAGCTGGGGCATCCCGGACCCCCCCCCCCCCACCCCTCGCCGTGTGGCCTGGCGTGATGCTCTCAGGACGCGTCCAACGGGCAACGAAGCAGGAGAGCCTGAGCTCTGCGGGTGCAGGGGCCTGGCTGCCCCGCGCCTCTGTGCCACGGGTGTCATCGCCGGCAGGGGTGCCCAGTAAACGCTGGCCACAGCAACCACAGTGACCACGGCCCCTCAGGCCCCTCAGATTCCATGGCCTGGAGACAGGCTGCACGCACTGACCACAAGGATAGGCTGCACCAAGCGGCCGGGAGGGACAGGTGTCCACTCTCTGAGCCCCGAGGTGAAGCCAGGGCGGGAAGTTCTGGCCCCCACGGCGGATGACAGGTCACGCCAGGCACCAGGGAATGTTTCCGAGGGTATTTTTATCTTGAGAACATCCTTCCCTGGGGGGTAGGGGCAGGAGAGAGACAGGGTGTCCTTGGCCCCAGGCCCCTGGAAGCAGCAGAGGACATAGACCCCTGGTGCCCTTTGCTAGAGTGGCCATTACAGACACTGCCCCATCCCTGGGCTTCCTTGGGTCCCAGGAGCAAGTGGGACCTGGAGGGTCTTGGGGTTTTCTTGGGGGTCCCAGCTCTGCTCAAACTCACTGTGTGACCTAGGGTAGGCCCCTGTCCCTCTCTGGGCCTCCCTCTGGCAGGCGAACTTTCCTGAGGGCACCAGGGACCTGGCGATGGACCAGTAGTGCCCGCCTGCAAGGGGCGTCCCCACCGAGCAGGAAGACCAGCGAGTTACGCAGCAGACACAACAGGCAGGATCAGGGCCGCGGTCAGAGCCCTTGGAGCCCAGGGGAGGTGTGTGACCCAGTCGGGGGCAGGGCCTCCCTGGAGAGAGCCCGGCTGAGACCGACCACAGCACGGCGCAGGGCACTCCGGGTCCCACGGGTCAGGGTGCACATCGGCTCTGCTCTTCCCACACTGGGCCCCGGGCAGCCCCGCCCAACTCCGAGCCTCCCTGTTGCTACCTGCAAACGAGGGGGCTGGCCCTTCCGGTCCCAGCACTCAGGATCCTAAGGATTTGGGGCTGAGGCGGGTACAGAGAGACAGGAAGGGGCACCCCTTGTCACCCTAATACCAGTGAGGGCGGAGGTGTGCCGAGTGCCTGTGGGCACAGGCATTGCACTGCCGCCTGCAGAAACGGAGGCTTGGAGAGGCCCTGTGAGTCATTTTAATGAGCTTGGACTTGACCCCAAGGGCACTGGGGGGCCAGAGAAAGTATAAATTCTGGGGCAACATGGCTTGCGTTCAAATCTTGTCTCTGTCCCTTCCTGGGTGACCCTGGGCAAGTCATATAACCCCCCCGAGTCCAGTTTTCTCACCTGTGAGATGGGATTAATAATGTTATCTGTCTATGGGTTCATGATGGGGTTTCATCAAGTTAGTACAAGGAGCTGGAAATGTCCTGGTCCCCCACGCCCTCCCCTCGTCACATCTCTGAGCCCCTGACTCACTCTGAGGAGGGGCCACAGGTCCCTGGAGGGCCTGGACTGGACCTTACCTCCAAGCAGGAAGGAGAGACCAGACGGAGAGGATGGGAGGGACCCAGTGAGCAAAGGCACCATGGTGTCTATTTTTCTTACAGCTGTAATTTTTCAAGCTTCAACTTAATTCAAGCCTCAGACATTTTCTAAGTGTGCCGAGGAGAGCATGGACCTGAGATAGTGGCAAGAAACAGCCTGGGACAAGAAAGACCGTGAAGAAAAGGCTGGAAAATTTGCCAACATAAAAATATTTATGACATTGCTTATCAAAACCCATTGTAAGCAAAATAAAAGGTAAATGATAGATGTTTGTTATAAAAAGGATTGATGTACTTAATATATAAAGGGTTCTTATAAATCAACAAGAAAAAAGGACACAGTAGGAATGATCGTGTGATCCTGCGATCCTCAGTGGGTGACGTCTCAGGAGTGTCCACACCTAGAGCCTCAGCATGAGCTGGCCCCTCACCATGGAAGGCCCCGCTCTGCCTTCCATCTTTCAAGCTCAAAGCATGCCTCCTCTACGAAGCCTTCCAAGATTTCCCTGGAGCTCCTCCCGCTCCTTGCCAGGTCCCCACAACATCTTTCTTGGACCCCTGGCGCCGAATGCCTAGCTTCTGCCGAGTGCCTGGCATTGCATCTGAGAATGTTCCAGGTGAGAAGGCCCAAGCGGCTCGGACCAAGGAGGAAGTAAGTCACGGAAAAGAGCACCGTGTCCACAGTCACCAGGCTATGAGCCACGGTTCCAAGCCCAGCATCCAGGGGTCCTGCCTCTGTCCCTCTGCGTCCGGCCACCTCCTTCCTAAGGGGCCCTCCCCGCCAGGGGCTGCCTAGCTTCACAGCAGGCTGGGCCCAGCATGAGGCCTTCCAGGCAAAGGCAGGCAGAACACGGCCTGACCCCCGGCCGCTTGCTGGGGGAGCACAGGGACAGCTGTTTTCTCAGCTTCCCTCCTCTTCCCCTCCTCACTGTGTAAGCCTGGCTTTAGTTTGGGAACAGAAGGTTCGCTGGGAGGGCCTGACAGACCTCTGAGCGCTGGGGTTCACCCTGGCATGGGCTGGAGGCTGTGCTCGGAGATCAGGAGTCCGGGAAAACAGGGTGGGCTTCCGGACGACCCACCACTCCACCCAGGGTCCCCTTGACAGCTCGGCCCCGGGGGCGCTGCCAAGGCCTGGGCCTCCACCTGCTTACCAGACCCGCACTCGGCACTCACTCGCTCAGCAGACACCTGCTGGGCCTCCGCTATGTGCACACACGGTGCTCAGGGCCGAGATCCAAGCGGGACAAGGCAGACAAAAAACACGCTGGGGAGAAAAGAACCCGCGTCACTCCAGAGGCAGGGTGGGCATAGGAAGACCTTTCCGAGGAGGTGACCTTTGACTCGAGGCCTCAGGAGAAGAGAATGTGGGAACAGTGTTCCCAGAAGTGGGAACAGCGAGGACAAAGGCCCTGAGGCTGGAACACCGCTCCATGTGTCCAAGGGACTCCAGGGAGGGCAGTGGGGCTGGAGCCGAGGGTGCCAGAAGGGAGAGAAGGTGACGGGGGAGGGAGCGCTCAGAGGGAGCGCCGTCCTGCCTGGGACACACGGCCCTCAGGCCGATGGGGGCACCCGAGCCGCCTCTTTCTCATCTGCCAGCGGCAATTACAGTCCACATCCCAGAAACGGCTTTCAGAGGAAACGCTTCCGCCTCCTGCCTTGCACGAGACCGAGGCTCAGCGTGGGAAAGCACCAAGCTGGAGGGCGCCCGACCTTCTGACCCACCGCGGCCTCCCACGCTTGTGGCCTCAATGCCACACACGCTTTTCCAACCCCACAACTTGAACTGTACACGTGAACACTGCGACACGTGCTACCTCAGCTCACACTGCGGTTCCTTCGGACAGTGGCAACAGACCGGGGCTCAGACAGGGTGAGCGCCATGCCCAGGGCCACACAGCTGGTCCACCCAGAGCTGGGTGGGAATCATCTGAACCCAGATTCAGGGCCATGGGAACAGAGACCCGGGAGCTGACCACACATGTCTGGCCCTGATGTCTCCAGGAGAAACCACAGTCTCTCCAAGGGGCTCAGGACCACCTCCTACAGGAAGCCTTCTGCCTGGCTGCCTCTCCCTCATGGCTAACTGGTGCTGTGGGAAGGCAGGGGCTGCTGAGAGCCCAAGACTGGTGGGGCAGGGGCCTGCTGTCTGGATCCTATTAGGCCCTGCTGTGCTGTGTGACCTTGGCTTGAGCCACCAGCCCTCTCTGAGCCTGCGCCCAGGAAGAGGAGGTAGATTTGCGGCGGGGCGGGGGCGGGGGGGCCGCGGTTCCTGGTGCAGGGGGTGTGAGCAGCAGGTCTCTGCCCCAAGAGCAGGAAGAGTGGCCACTGAGAGCCCCAGGAAAAGCTTCCTCACACCTGGAGCTTTTATTTAGCACCAACTGTGTGCGCCTCTCAACAATCCTATGAGACACTGCCCGACGAGGAAGCAACAGGGTCAGAGAGAGAATGTAGTGCCCCAAGGCCACAGGCCAGTCAGTGCCTGGGGCTGTGCCGTCCTCAGGCAGGGAGTCCTGGAGAGGTTGTGTGCACCCAGTGGCCGGGGCGCGTGGCCAGAAGCCGGGGGAATGGTGAGGCTGCTACCGCCTTCACCTTCACGCCAGCACCACCAGCGGCTGTGGGCCTGTGGGACCCCCCCCCCCCACACCTGGTCCCGACCTCCGCCAGCTCCAGCTTGCCCTCCTCTACCTCTAAGGCACGTGTTTACATGACTAATGCCTGCCTCAGTTTCCACATCTGTAAAAGGGGCCCAATTCTACTGCCTGCCTAGTACAGCTGTTAGTCTACGCACAGGGCGCAGGGTCGGGTCCAGCACACAAACATGCGCGCGGGTGCACACATCCTGCATGGACACACGGCCTGGGGTGTGGGTACGTGTTATTCCAGGAGCGTCGTGGGACGTACACACCTGGCCTCACTTTGTTTCCCCAGAAACAGGTTCTGAGTCAAGGATTTGGGGGCAGGTAGTTTACTTGGGAGGTGGACCCAGAGAGGTGACCAGGGAAGGGCAGCAGCGGGAAGGGAGTGCCATGGGAGGCGGGGCTGCAGCGGCCTGGAGCCTGGATGCTGCGTTTCATCCCACAGCTGTGCAGCCGCAGGCGGCACTCACACAGGGACCAGGGGACGAGGTACGAAGCCGGCGGCCCGTTGCTCCCACCGGGCAGCGCACGTCTGTGCGTCCCTGCTCCCCCGCGGGAACACACGCAAAGGCACGTGGGCTGTGTCCTCACGGGAATGCATCTGTGCCTACGTCACGCCGAGGCTGGACCCATGGGGTGAGTCTCCGTGCGCCTGCTCTTGCACATGTGTATGCGTATGTGGGAGCTGTGTGTGCGCAGACGTGTGCACAAGGTGTGGCCCAGGCATGCACACATGTTCAGGCTACGTGCGTGTGCATGCACCGAAGTCCCTCACCCAACCCTGGCCGTGGCCGTGGGGTGGTGGAGATGGTCTGGTCACCTTGGTAACTGGCTAAGCTGGGGCAGCCTTGCTTCAAAAGAAAAAAAAAAAAAAAATCAAACCACTGAACACAGAGAGGAGAAGGAGCTGGAGGGTTATGAGGGTGAGGCTCAGCCCCAGGCTCCGCTCACGGCTCCCACGGCAACCCACCCACCTGTCCCGACCCAGCGAGGGCCGCCACAGCCAGGACACAGGTCCCAGGAAGCAGCGGGCGGACAGTCCCTGGTGTGGGGGGTCCCTTCAGAGTCCCGGGGAGCCCACCGGGATGGCGGCAGTCAGGGACTGGGCGGGCCCCACTCTGCAGACTCACCGAGCCCCGGAAGAGGGCACCCCAGACACCAGGCGCTTTGCAAACCAGGGGACGCTGGGCCGAGCCGCCCACAGTCACCCTCTCTGGACAATGAACGCACTAACTGCATGCGCTGCCTCGTGGCCAGTGCATTAGCCCAGATCATGTGATGATTGATTCACGAGCTCTTATCCCCTTCCCATCCCCGAGGCCAGCTCGCCAGCCTCGCTGCCTCTGCTGGGTGGGGAGGGAGGGCCCGGCCAGACGCTTCCCTATCTCGCTCGCAAACATTGCACGCTATTTATATCTCATCAGACAGCGTGCACGGGGATGAAACCGCCGGTGCTCCGCACCCCGCGAGCAGCCAGGAGCTGAAACCCCGACACGGGCTGCATCAGGCAGAAATGCAAGGTGCTCACACCCTTGGCTCAAGAGCCTGGGCCGGACCTGCGCTCACACCTACAGGGGCTTTGCCCTACCTGCCTCCCTGTGTCCTGAGAAAGCCCTGTAAGGAAGAGTCTGCTGTTGTCCCCATCTGACGGATGAGGAAACTGAGGTTTGGAGAGCTGAAGTGACTTAGCCAAGGCCACACAGCCTGTAGGATGCAGAGCTGGGGACTAAACCCAGCCAAGCCGCCCCAAAGTCTGGGCCTGTACTGCACAGCATTTGACCTCCCTAACTGAGTCCCAGAGCAGCCCTATGAGGTGGGCATCATTATGATTCCTGTTTTACAGAAGAGGAAACTGAGGCTCAGAGAGGTGAAGTGACTTGCCCAGGGTCACACAGCCGGGAACGGAAGCCAGATGTGTGACCCTGACTGATAACGTGCCCCAATCCACGCCCTGCGTGACCCCCCGGACGCGTGCAGGGAACAGCCCCAGGGGGATGAGAATGGCTCAGGGCAGTCTGTCCCCGCGGCTACCTGAAGCAGAAGCCACGTGGGGCCCCTTCACGTTGTGAGGCGGCCCTGCCTCAACGCCCAGCCCTCCTTCCAGACACCAGTGGAGGGCAGCTTGCCTGGTCCTGGTACCTCCAAGGACCCAGCTACCAGCACAGGGACGAGTGTGAAGGGCCCTCGAATCCTAGTGCTGACCTCTGGTCATCACCGTCACAGAGCAGGGGCCCCCTCGCCCGGCCACATCAGCATTCGAGCAGGGGACTCTGGAAACCCGCTGCCGACCTCCACCCCCTGGGCATCCCCCGACCCTGGCTCCTCCTGAGACCCTGGGAACCGAGCCAGCTAGAGCTCCGGAGGGCAGTGCGGCCACCTCTCGGCTCCCCAGCGCCCTCATCTGTGAGACAGGCACTAACAGGCCCTCTGGGGCGGGGGGGGGGGCCATTCGAGACGTGGTACCCAGCACAAGGCCTTCACACAAGAACCCCTCAGCAAGTGGTCAGGCCGTTGGATTTCACATCGTTGGCAAAGCACGAAGCTGCCTACCCGCTGAACCACAGAGCTGCACGGGCTTTGCCGGGTGCCAGTTCTGAGTTCAAATTCCAACTCTGATTCCTTGGTTGTGTGTCTCACGCACCTGGCAGCCCCCCTCTGAGCCCCGGTGTCCCTGCCTTCCCCACGGGCCTGTCCAGGTGTGCTCCGGCCTCAGCGAGCACTTGAGAGCCAAACAGCCCCTCACCCCACCCGACTCCAAGGCCAGGGCAGCTGGCACCTCTGAGCGACACCTCGGCCTGGGCCTGGCCTCGGGGGCCCAAAGAGCGACCACACGACGTATCCCGTCACCCCCAGCCTGGAGTCCTGAGCTCCTAGATCTGACTGTCACCCGGCACAGGGCCGGGCACGAGCAAGGGCAGATGTCGGCAAGGAGTGCACAAGCTCTCTGGGCACCTACCACATGCCTACCTGGAACCCAGGGACTTTACCTGGATGCTCTCATTTAAGCCTCATGAGAGTCCTGCTTTGACATCGGAGGAAACCAAGGCACAGGAAGATGGCCTCTGAACATTGGAGACCATGTGGGCTGCAGCCCAGATCCCACCCCCTTCTCTGTTCCACCTGTGGGGTGGCAGGAGAGGCCAGCACTAGTGACCGGCAATGCTGCAGTGGGCACGGCTCCCTTGACTCTGTGGGGATGGTCCCCTTGACCCTCGGTGGCACCCCCGGCCCCGAGCTTTGGGAAGCCACGTCCTGGCCCAAACGCAGGGCCCTCAGTGCCCGGCGTGGCAGCTGGAAGGTGGAGTAGTAGGTGTATGGGGGCTGCACTCCCGGCCTCTGCAGCCTCATCTGTATAATGGGTGGTAGGGACAAGGCTGGCACCTGGCCAAGTGGGCACTCAGCCATCAGCTATGGAAGGGAGGGCTGAAGGGGCCCTAACGGCCCAGGGTCCACCAGTCTCCCGCCACTCAGGCCTCCACCTCCTACTGGCAGGTCAACCCAGACAGGGGTCTGAGGCCCCCAGAGGGGCATTCAAGGTCCCAGCACCAGATTGATGGCCATCAGACAGTGATGGCCCCATAAGCAAGGAAGAAAAGGCACCCCAGGCCTTGCACAAAGGCAGGGAGTTGCAGAGACTCTGTGCCCACAAGGAAGGGCGGCACAGGGGCGGGGGTGAGCAGGGCCAGCCCTGAGAGTAGCCAGCGACGCGGGGGCAGACCGCATGGGGCCCTGAAGCTGGGCTTCTGACGGCTGCCCCGTCAGCCACAGCCAGACTCCTAGACTGGGGCTCAGAGGAGCACCTTGGGCCCCAGAAAATCCCTTAACCTTTCTGAGCCTCATGCCTTCCTCCGTAAACGGGGGTAAAGAGAGTACTGGTGCCTTCCGGGGTCACCACAGGAAAGCAATGTGTCAACACCCACCAAAGCCCGAAGCAGCACGAGCTTCCAGGAACGTCCTTTCCTGAGACCCCGGAGCCCACACTCTCCCTCCAGCCAGGGGGGTGCGACAGGGGAGCCATAGATCCCACGAGCCGGGGAGACGCTGGGAGCAGAGGGATGGGACAGGAGACAACGAAAGACACAGGCACCTAAAAGTTACCGAGGGTCAAAACACAGAGCACGGGGCGGTGGGGGCCAAACCCACCTGCGCTGCCCACGCACGGCGGCACGGCCCTGCCCACCTGTGCCATCGGTCATACCCGCCTCACTGGTCACAGCACACGCACTCCTCATGCCCGCTTACACACTCAGACACGCGCCTGCCACACAGTCAGGGTCCTGCACGGCCGCAGCGCACACAGCCAAGCACCCCGCACCGTCCACACCGCTCTACACAGTCTGCCATTCAGACGGCCTGACCCCGCCTACCCGGCTGGCCCCAGGCCCACCCTCTGAACCCACGTGCTTGGGCTCCACCCCCTGAGCATGCTGTGCTGTAAGGAGGGGCACAGAAAGGAGGGTGGGGGTCCACGAGACCCTCCACTCCTGCAGCACCAGCCCCCAGACCAAGGGGAGCCAGGTGGCTGGGGCTCCCTCCGAATCCAGCCACCGGCACAGCCCTGATGGGAGCTCCTGCAGGCTCCTCGGCACTGACAGGCTGATTATGGGGTGGGGGATCAGCTGGGCCCCCGCCTCCCACCCGGAGCAGCTGCAGCCTTTGTGGGGTGCAGAGGGAGGGGCTCCTGTCCCCTGCCTGCCTTTCTGTCCTCCCAGCAGCAGGCAGACCCACCCTTCCCCGGGGAGCCCATGCCTGCTGTGCACACACACGTCCACATCTGTGCCCCTCCACTGAGCACACACTGAGCACCTACTGTGTGCCAGGCCTGCGGGACCCCGAGTGGGTGGCGTGACTCCCACGGCACGCCCAGGGACCCGGGGCCCGGGGGGCTCAGCCCCTCGACACAGATCACCTTGGTTCACTGCGATCCACTTTTATGAGGAGACACGTGAAAGAGACATGAGCCCAAGTGCAGCCTGCCAGACCCCGGCCAGCTCCTCCGGGCTCACGCTGCTGCCCTCGTGCTGCTGTTCCTCGAGCCCAGCGAGCCGCGTCCACCCCGGCCTCTCCCCCAGGCCCCCTCCCAGCTCCTCCCCAATCCCGTGAGGGTCTCTGCTCAGACGGCCCTACCCTCTCACATGTTCCCTGCTCACTAATTCAGGAGTCTATGCTCAGTTGCCCATGGACATGTGAGGGCAGGGATTCTCTTTTTTTCTCAAGAGTGGTTTTTAGAGCAGTTTTAGGTTTACAACAAAACTGAGGGGAGGGCACAGAGTTCCCACGTACCCCGACCCCGCACGTGCACAGCCTCCGCATTGGCAACGTCCGTCAATACAGCGGGACCTTTGCTGCTGCCATCAGTGAACCTGCGTCGACAGGTCAACACCACCCAAAGCCCACAGTTTATCTCAGGGCTCACTCGTGGTGCTGCACTTTCTGTGGGTTTGGACAAATGTACGAAGACTTGTATCCACCACGGCGGTGCCACACAGAACAGCTCACTGCCCTAAATATCCCGGGCTCCGCCTGTCCATCTCCCGTTCTCCACCCCTGGCAACCACTGATCTGCCTGCTGTTTCCATAGTTCTGCCTTTTCCAGAATATCATATAGCTGGAATCACACAGCAGGTAGCCCTTTAGGACTGGCTTCTTTCACTTAGTCATATGCATTTAGGGTTCTTCCATGTGTTTCCATGGCTTGACAGCTCATTTCTTTTTAGTGCTGAAAGACACTGCATTGTCAGGACGGACCACGGTTTATTTATCCATCACCTACTGAAGGACATCTTGGTTGCTTCCAAGTTTTGGCAATAACTAATAAAGCTGCTATAAACATCTGCGTGCAGCGTTTGGTGTGGATATAAGTTTTCAGCTTCCTTGGGTAAATACCAAGGGTTAGAGTTAGGGTTGCTGGGTCATACGGTGAAGCATGTTTAGTCTTGTAAGAAACTGCCAAACTGTCTTCCAAAGCGACTGCACCATTTTGCATTCCCATCAGCTGTGATGAGAGTTCCCGCGGCTCCACGTCCTCATCAGCCATTCTAAAGGAATGCAGTGGTATCTTACTGTTGTTTTAACTTACATTTCCCTGCTGACAAATGATGTGGAACACCTGTTCTTTTTTTTTTTTTAATATTTATTTATTTGGCCACACTGGGTCTTAGTTGAGGCACACGGGATCTTCGTTGGGGCACGCGGGATCTCTCTTTGTGGCACGTGGGCTTCTCTCTAGTTGTGGCGTGCAGGTCTTTCTCTCTCTAGTTGTGGCACGCGGGCTCCAGAGCACGTAGGCTCTGTAGTTTGCGGCACGCGGGCTCTCTCGTTGATGTGCACAAGCAGCTCAGTAGTTGTGGCATGTGGGATCTTAGTTCCCTGACCAGGGGTCAAACCCACGTTCCCTGCACTGGAAGGCGGATTCTTTACCACTGGCCCACCAGGGAAGTCCCTAGAGCATCTTTTCATATGTTTACTTGCCATCTGTATATCTTCTTTGCTGAGGTGTCTGTTCACATCTTTGGCCCGTTTTTTCCTATTGTCTGTTTGTCATCTGTTCTCTATTGTTGAGTTTCAAGAGTTCTTTATTTTGGATAAGAGCCCTTGATCGGATGTGTCTTTTGCAAATATTTTCTCCCTGTCTGTAGCTCGTCTTCTAATTCTCTCAACATTGTCTTTCCCAGAGCAGAAGTTTTTAATTTTAATGAAGTCCAGCTTGTCACTTATTTCTCTCATGGATCATGCCTTTGATATTGTACCTAAAAAGGCATAACCATACCCAAGGTCATCGAGGTTTTCTCCTACTCTATCTTCTAGGAATTTCATAGCTTTGTGTTTTACGTTTACATTTATGATCCATTTTGAGTTAATTCCTGTGAAGGGTGTGTGGTCTGTGTCTAGATTAACTTCTCTGCGTGTGGACGTCCAGTTCTTCCAGCACCATTTGTTGAAAGACTATCCTTGCTCCACTGTGTTGCCTTTGCTCCTTTGTCAGCAATCTGTTGACTATATTTGTGCGTGTCTATTTCTGGGCTCTCTACTTTGCTCCATTGATCTGTCTGTTCTGTTGCCAACCCCACACCGTCTTGATTTCTGTAGTTTTATCGTAAGTCTTTTTTTAGAAATAAATTTATTTATTATTTTTAAAATTTATTTATTTTTGGCTGTGTTGGGTCTTCGTTGCTGTGCGCGGGCTTTCTCTAGTTGCGGCGAGCGGGGGCTACTCTTCGTTGCAGTGCGCGGGCTTCTCATTGCGGTGGCTTCTCTTGTTGCGGAGCACGGGCTCTAGGCGCATGGGCTTCAGCAGTTGTGGCATGTGGGCTCAGTAGTTGTGGCATGCGGGCTCAGTAGTTGTGGCATGCAGGCTCAGTAGCTGTGGTGCATGGGCTTATTTGCTCCGCGGCATGTGGGATCTTCCTGGACCAGGGCTCAAACCCGTGTCCTTTGTATTGGCAGGTGGATTCTTAACCACTGCACCAGCGGGGAAGTCCCTATAGTTAAGTCTTTAAGTCAGTTAGTGTATTTGTTCTTCTCCTTCAGTACTGTGTTGGCTGTTTCGGGTCCTTTGCCTCTCCATATAAACTTTAGAATTAGTTTGTCAATATCCATAAAATAACTTTCTGGGATTTTGATCGGGAATGCATTGAATCTATAGATCAAGTTGGGAATAACTGATGTCTAACAATATTGAGTCTTCCTATCCATGTACATGGACTATCTCTCCATTTATTTAGTTTTTCTTTGATTTCATCCATCAGGGTTTTGTTGGATTTATACGTCGGTGGTTTATTTGGGCGGGGGGGGGGTGCTAATAGAAATGGTATTGTGATTTTAATTTTAGATTTCACTTTTCACTTGTTTCCTGCTGGTATATAGGAAAGTGATTGACTTTTGTACATTACTCTTGTATCCTGCAACCTTGCTATAACTGCTTATTAGTTCCTGGAGTTTTCTTGTCGATTTTTTCATATTTTCTACATAGATGATCATGTCATTCGTGAATAGAGACAGTTTTGTGTCTTCCTCCCCAATATGTATACCTTTTATTTCCTTTTCTTGTCTTATCTCATTAGCCAGGATTTCCAGTACGATGTTGAAAAGCACTGGTGAGAGAGGACTTCTTTGCCTTGTTCCTGATCCTAGTGGGAAAGCCAAGTTTCTCATCATTAAGTATGATGTCAGCTCCAGGATTTTTGTAGGTGCCTTTATCAAGTTGAGAAAGTTTCCCTCTATTCCTAGGTTACTGAGAGTTTTTACTGCAAATGGATGCCGGCAGGGCTTTATTTTGTCCCCTGGTGTGTCCTGGTGCTTGGAGGAAGTGCCAGCCCATGGCAGGCCCTCCGTGATCTCCTTTGGAAGGAACAGGTGCAGGGTGCAGGGAAGGGGCTAGCAGGGAGAGGGAGACACCACAGCAATGGCCTTGGGTAGGTGAAGGCAGAGGGGCCAAGTGGCCGTGGGGGACAACAATCCATCCACAGGAAAGGGATGGAGGCATGGTGAGGGGATGCAGGTGGCGGGAGGTGGGAGCTGCAAGGTTCTCCTTTGACTTTCTCAGTAATGAGGAGGCCACACTGTCGGCTGAGACTCCAGGACCCTGGAGAGTCTCAGGAGGCAGGGCCCCGGGACCAAGAGGGCAGGTTCTGGGTGGAAAGGGAGGAGGTCTGGGGCCAGAGCCCCAAGCTTGGAAGCAAGAGAGGGGTCCATGAGGCCCCAGGGCAGTGCAGGCTGCAACTGGACTCAGGAGCTCACGTCCTTTAAGTCTGGTTTCCTGCATGTCCAGGAGGGATAGGGTGGGCTCAGGAGGCAGGTGGTGGGGGACCAGGGCACCAGGGGTGGTTCTGAAGGGCTCTCTAAGGTCCACTGGCTGGACACTCACCCTGGGAGGCCTCCTGCGGGGCCAGGCCAGAGCCCCTCCCCTGGGGCACCTTCTCTGCTCCACAAGCCCCAGCATCCCCACTTCTGCAGAGACTTCGCTCAGGCCACGTGGATGCACTTCCCCCGCGTCCAAAGTCGAGTGGTGAGTGAATCGGCCGCCCTGCTGTCTCCCCAAGCAGCAAAGGTTCGCGTGCAGGTCTGTGGAAAGCCCAGCGTGCCCACAACGCAGCTACGGGGGGGTGGGGGTGGCTCCCGGACAGATGTGAGCCCCACCACTGCCTAAGAAATGGACAGAGGGGGCATGACCCACACGCTGAGAACTTTAGCAGGGCCTTGGCCTAAATCTTTCCCTTGCATGAGCCTCCCAGTACAGAGTGGGCATTCAGATAATGGTCTTTCTAGCCTAGTCCTGTGAGGGTAAAAACGAGGGAGGCTGGACCAGCCCCACGTCCTGTGGCTGAGGTCACAGGGGATGGAGGGTGGCAGGTCATTCAGTCCCTCCCCCCTTGGGGCCTCAGTCTCTCCACCTGTAAAGTGGACAGGACTCTGAGAACCCTCCTCCATCATCTAGACTTCTGAAACCGTTCTAACACCGGGCACACACAATCACAGTTTGAACGGGACAGACTTGGCCCCATTTCTCAGAGTAGGGAAGTGAGGCTCAGAGAGGTGAAGCTGGTTGCCTGGAATCACACAGCAGGGGGGCACGGGGGCGCCCCATTTAAATGCAGGCTAACCTGGCTCATGCCCAACACCGCACCTCCCAGATCCTCAGCCCAGGTCTCGGCCTGCCCTCAAGGGAGAGCCCTTCTTAAAGGCCTCCGTGCCTTTGGAGGCACCGGGGGCCCAGCCGTGGGGCTCCTCGGTCTGGCCGCC